>NC_139042.1:13423941-14023941 GCF_965140915.1 Aythya marila
GTTAAAATATTAAAGACTAAATCTCTTCTAACTTCAAAAGTCCATCATTTGAAGCTAAAGATACTTAACATCTTTAGCATTGATATAAGCTAACGTGTATATTAGAGTAAAATCAAGAAAGAGACTTTCAGTTATTCAGTTTTTCTTGTTGTTTTACTTTTTTGCCTGATTTTTTTATTTTTACTTCAAGAAGTAAAAAAAAAAAAAAGCAGCTTGTTTATTTTTATGGGCTAAGATGTTAAGATAATGGCCTAATAGGAAAATAATGTTATTAAAGCTATTAGAGCATCTTTTAAAATAGTGCTAGTGGGGTGAATTCTGTTGTCAAGAAGTTGTCATGAAACCTCATGATCCGATGTCATGCAGAACCTCATGTTACACAAAATATCAACCATCAACAGGCCCTCATTCATCTAATCTAATTTATATGTTTAAACTGAAATGTCTAAAAGTATAATGTCTCTTCTCCCCTGTATAGTCAATGGACAGAGATAGCCACTAGGGCAGCTAAACACATCTGTATCTGAATTGCTATGATATTAAATTTTCATAACAATGGCAGACATGAAAAAATCAAAAATAAATAAATCTAAGGTAGTGCATTTCCACACTGTACCTTCAAAACTTTTATAATAACAATGAAAGCTTTGACTGAGGAGGAATGAACAGTTTTGTGTGCTGGGTCATTCAGAAGTGTCCAGACAGTGAGTCCTCTCCTCATCCTGGCTGTGAGATGGCTCAGTGTAGTCAGGCAAGTGTTATGGAAAATGCCCTGGCCATGGGGTGCCAGAAAAATATCATCAACCCTCAGGCAGCTTCCCTACTCTGAGAAATCTTTAGAAAAAACAGTGGGTGGTAAATTGTATTATTTCCTCCTGAGCACAATCCGTAACTTTTTCCTTACACCCAGCACCTCCAATTACCATATGAGGAAAGGTCATTAAAAAAGGCTCACACAGTTAAATTTAACAGAACAATTTGGCTACTAGAACAGTCAATCGGATCCATTTGATAAATGTAGCTTTTTTTTTTTTTTTTTTTTCTTTTTTTTTTTCACCCCAAAGTAATTTTCAAGTTTGTAGCTGATGTAAAACAAGGTCAAAGAGTCTGCGTAGAGACTGACTTATCATCACTAGAACAAACCACCAAATCTTTCTCTCAGGTAGAGTGTAAAATGTTTGCCCTCAGCCAGAAGCTCAGCTGAACAAGACCATGGAGGATAGCATTTCAGCTGTATGCAGCACAGTGAAAGATGGCATATGCCAACTTAAAGTCACCACTAAGGATACACTGGTTTAATTCATAAATTCTCCTACTGCCATCCAGCAGGATGTTAAAAGTAGTTCTTTAGTATTTTCACCAAATATTTAATGTCTTTTCTAACTACTGCTGTGAGCAGCACTCCACCAGAAGTCCTCATCCCAGGAATCTCTGCTACTTTTATTTACAATACTGGAAATTAAGCCGTTGTGCAACATATTGCCACAGTGATAAGCTTTTTGCAGGAATATTTGTAATAGGTATTTGTAATAGGCTTTCAAAAGTAATTCATTGTGTGAAATGGTCATCATTTTCCCTAAGTGTACTTCTACATAACTGGTGCTCATGATTAGAAGTAAAACCAGTAACACTGGGTAGTGGGCCTCAGCAAGCAACTGAGCCTGTTTCTCTTTCCTCTAGTGCCAGACTTATACAAGGAGTAGTTATCTCATAATACAGAATAATTTCCATTTTCAGTGTGGCATTTAACAATATCACAAATACAAAATAAAATTAGTCATTAACTTCATTTCAAAAAGTCATTAGAGGCTAGAAAAATGTTTTTTTAAGCACTGCCCTGGCCTTTCCTAATAGGAATGCAATGAAAAGGCAGTGAAACCTTTTAAATGATGACAAATTCATCTTTGAAATTAGATAACAGTTTTCTAGTAATGAGGTTAAAACAATATTGGAACAGCTCTACTAGGAGAGCTTGTGGATATAACAATACTTCAAGTCAGAAAGTAAAATTAAATATCTTCAAAAAACAAGTGTTTTATCAAGTTTCTAATATAAAATCCATGGAGGATGTAGGTGAATGTGTATGTCTTTATGTGCTTTTGTTGGAACAGAATACTAATGGGTTTTCTCCCTTTTAAATAATTTTGGATGTCATTAATACCTATGGACTTTTTTTTATCCTTTTGTGGGGGGGTGGGGGTAGAGGTGGGTGGAATCGTGGGGTAGATTTTACTGAGAACATGGGAAGCTCTGTATTCGTTTCTTCCACAGAGCTGGTCAGATGTTTTCCAATGTGATATCAATTTATCAGATTAGAAGTGATCATGAATCTTTCTGGTTTTACTGCGATACAACCAGAAGAGCAAGATAGAACAACCAGATTGTTGGTTCACATCCAGCTTCTGTTTCAAGCACCAGCAGCTAGTGCTTTTAACCCTAAGAAATGCTAAACTCAAACCTTCTTAGTAATCCAGTTTACATGTTGCCTCCATTGTATAAAAATACATCATGGCTGTATGGAAAACCTTATTTCTTCTTTTGATCATTTTAGCCCTAAATAACTGATAGAAATACTATGTCATCCGAGTCTTAGAAAAAAAGAAACTGTATGTTTGTTTTTTTTTTTTTTAACTGTTTCTTTTTCTCACTGCTCAATTCCAACAACATTTGATAGGAAGCATATTATTATAAAAGTTCCTCGTTTCTTTCAGACTGCCAGACTTACTACTTTTCTTTGGTTAAACTTTCCACTCAGGCCTCTTCAGACAGTATACTGCCAAGGGAAAACTTGAGTTTTTATTTAGTATGGTCAAGCATATCTGGTTACAACAAGAGAATGAGCTATCAAATCACAATTACAGGTCACACTTTTCAGTTAAATGAAACCTCTCAACTCTTCAAATGGGAAAGATTGTTGTAGCAAATAATATTACAAAGACTCAGTGGGGGAATTCAAATTGTTACATTGAACTGAATAAATCTAGATAATAAAAAATAGAAATTCATTTAACTTTTGAAAAAAAAAAAGAAAAACAACAACAACAACAACAAAAACACAAAGCCAAAACAAAGCAAAAACATCTGTTATCAATGTTATTATCAAGGAACCTGTATAAAACACCTTCAAAAATGATCCAAGGAGCTAAATTCATTGTTCTATTGGAATGGAAAGTCATGTACTTATTCAAGTTATAGACTTTCTGCAATAATACAATTTTCTTCACACTGCTTAAATCCACAACTTCTTTGTATATGATAATTACACATGTAGTAATTGTGTTGAGGTAGTGATCAAATAACCTGTGTCCTTTCAAATATTCTCTGTCCCCAGTGTGCTAACAATCTTTTTTCTTCCGTATGTGCCCATCTGAGTTGTGGAAGTGGGTTCAACTGAGAGCATTCTTGTATAATACAAACTTAAAGTTTTTTGCCTATATCATACAAATATACAAATATATCATATATCATATATATCAGAATTCTTCATGTGTTAAAAAAAAAAAAAAAAAAAGCTGGTGCAATTTTGTTTTTCTCTTTGTTTATAAAGTAAAAGTTTTTACCACCATTTGGAAATACAGCTCCTTTCTGAAGCCACCTCACCTGGGTCGTATTTGCAAAAACTACTAAATTATGTAAGAATAAATTTTGTAAGTTTCTCCACAGTGGAGGCAAGCTGGCTGATGTGGAGCAGACACATATCAGATACAAAATAAATACACTCTGTAAGTATGGGAACACATGAACATGTGTAGCTATCAGGGAATCTTGCTTTTCCCAACTTAAAAATGCACTTGTCAACTCTATAGCTGTCTTTGTTTAAATTGCAGCTAGCAGTTTAGTGAAAGCAATTTCTTAACTGTAGTGTAACTAAACCTCTATCCTGAACTGAATGAAAATGAAGTGTGAAAAATAAATATCTCATCTGACAGAAAGTATGAAATGTTCATCTATTGTTCAGTGCTAAGGCTGTGGGAAGCAGAGTTTATTGAGCCCTGTACAGCACCCTGACTGGTAACTGCTTTGCTCAGTGGACTGTTTTGATAGGTAGTTTTTTTCCTATTAAGTGCAGTAGCGTGAAAATGCTGATAACACTGAAGAACATATCCTGAGATTTTGGCTTTTATTCAGCATGGCTAGCTGTGCTATGTACTGAGGCCACTTTCTGTAGTGGTTTTAGTTTATTTCATTGGATTTATTAACCTTAATGTTGAGTATTCAAGTACTAAAGCTTTAGCTACTGTTCTGTTAAATACTTCATCAGAGTTGGTTTTGGCTGTGTTTTGCATGTATTATGTATTTATGTGTTGGGGAGAGGGAGGGAATTTCATTAAAAAAATAAATAAATAAAAAAAAATAAATAAAAAAAGAAGGCAAAAAATTCAGCACCGCACCACGAAAGCCATAGCAATTCATAAATTCCAAGGTGCTGTTGATGTCCACCATGATGTGAACCCTGTGATGGGTGCACCATAACCTCTTCTTCTAGTGTTTAACTTAATGTGCTGTGCAACTGTGAAAAGGAATGTTTTAGTCATGACATTATAGGTAGTACCAATTTAGCTCAGTGCAAAGTTGTAGGTGGTTTGCTATGTCTGACCACACAGCCATTAACAGTATCATTTTTGCTCAGCACAGAGTTGCAAGTGATAGTATTTAAACTCCCTATAAAACAGTAAATGATTGCATTCTAATCTTATCCAGGAAGGCAGTTGAAGACAGGTATTATGAGCCTGTGATTTAAGCCACTCAAGTAAGTAAAGAATATATAATCTCTCTCACCATTTGCAACATGATGTAGCATCACTGAAATTTAGCATTGATTTTTAAAGTGATTAAAAAAGAACAATGGATCAGCAGATTTCTGAAGCAAAGATTAGTATATTAATAAATACTTCCTTATATTTGCAAAAGCATAATTTAATAGTTCCACATCCTTGTCTGGAGATGTCTGTTTTTCTCTGAGGTGGAAGTTACTCTTACATGAGGTGTTTAGTCTAGATGACTAAAGCAAGTGATGTAAATAGTCCCTAGCTCTCCAACTATTCACTTGCAATTGAAGTACTAACCTGTTCAAAAAGTAAAAAATGGAAAACCTCTCAAAAAGACTTAGAGTGCAAAATACACAATAGGAAGTAGAAAAAGGTTATACTGAACTAGTAGAGTACAGAAAAGAATAGTTTTGCCTTGTAACTAATTTGAGATATAAGGTTTGTGATCATCTGTTCTAAATCTATTTATGTCAAAGATAGGCAGAGGGGAAAAAGTGAAATCTTCTTAATCTCTTAAAAAGAAAAGGGGGAAAAGTGAAATCTCTTAATCTTCTGCAACTACATCAAACCCATCCTGATCTGGTGACCTGGGGGTGAGGTTAATAAGTACATATTTAATCTTTATAGAAGTAACATTTAATTAGATTTCTATAATATAAAAGAATAATTAAATTTAGCTCAAAATAATTATAGTTCAAAATAGCATATTTTTCTGTTTTAGTTTATTTTTCTTCACTAAATTCTTGTTGTTTAATCATTTCAAATAGAATATCAAGAAATTACATTTTTTTTTTTTTTTAATTTGTCAAACTGTTCTTAACACTTCTTGATAGTTAATGTGCTGTGTTGATTTTATTGCTTTAATATGTTTCACCATTCATAAAATGGTTAAAGAAAAAAATAGGTAAATTCATGAGTGTGAGAATTAAGCTAAACTGAAGATAGTAGACGCCATCATTTCAATGATGATTTGTCAAATTATTTCTCTTGGGTGAATGTTTGAATAACTCTGGAAAAAAAATCAACAAAGCTGGTATTAAAAAGGAAAAGAAGTATACGGAATAAAAAGTTAGTTTCTCATTTTTTATTTTTGTCCCTGTAGTAAAGTCTAATAGCATTTACAAATCAATTATTCTGATCATTTTAAATAATCTTTAAGACCCTTTTCAATTAACAGTGTTGTCATTCAATAAAATATCGTCATGTTGCAGAGTTTCAGAAAATATTATTTGACCACACTAGTTTTGTGATTTGTAGAAATACCCAACAACACACTGTGGATGGAGTATAACACATCTATTTTAACAATGTAAAATCTTGATCAGTGAACTCAGCTTTAAATTAGTAATCCAGTAATGTTTAGTTTTAACCTTTATAATAGTGAATATCATGTCACTCACTTATGAAAAAAAAAAAATCTTGTCATCTTTTCTGCCTTAGAAATTACAGAAAATATTCTGAATGTGCAGAAATAGCAAAAGTTAATCAATTTTACATATACATTAACAATTATTTCTTTTGTGAAATAATTGACCTAGAAACAACTTTCTTTCCATTAATAGCACCAATATATTTTGTTCATGATTAGTTCCTTTTGATCTTTAAATTCAAAATGTCATTTGTAAAGATGACAGGTAACAATATCTGAAAGACAATTTCTCTTCCGCTACATATTAACTCAGATAATTAGATATTCATGAAAATTATTCTAAATGTTATAATATTTCCTCTTGGACATTCTAAGATTTATTTTAGATAAATAGATTTTAATAGGTCTTATGTATTCATAAAAGAGGATAATATTCTTTAGACTAAAAAGGTGAAAAAAAATAAGTAGGAGATCTAAGCAAAAAATAGTATTTCAACAAATATATTCTAACTTAAGGCTAAAGAAAATTATGATTAAAAACATTCATAATTCTTAGCAATACTTTACAAAGGAAATTAATGAGTTCTAAAATCTCGTTTGCACTTTAATAAAGTATATTTTGTCATAAATTATAGAGTGCTGTAATGAACTTTTCTTAATTATCCTAATTTTGACATTACTGATGTCATTGAAAAAGTTCATTATGAACTACTAATTAATCTTCCAACTAGAGAGAAAGCATGTGGCTTTCTACAAAGGCATTTCTACAAAGGAAGCATTTCCAACCTGAGTATTACTGGAACATTTTTATTATATCCGTTCCCATGAACTGTGAAACATTTTTATTTTTTTTCCTTTTCTTCTATTATTTAAACATATCCACCATTTTTCCTTCTACCATTACTGGTTAGGGGAAGTTCCATATTATTTCACTCAGCAGTGTAGGCAGTGCTACAGAGTAGTCTAAAAAGCTCTTAATTCCTACAATATTTGGAGATATCAAATGGAGATATTATTAATCTGTGTAAAATATTTAAAGATGTAAGTAATTTATAACACTGGCTCAGGGGAGATAAGTCTCACTAAAGACAGAATTAATCACAGTGTTTGCGGTATTTTCTTGATGTTTAAGAAATGAGAAGTTGTAAAATAAAATAAAATAATAATTAAAAAAAAAAATAGTTCTAGTCCCAGCATGCTATTAGTGAAGACTTTTTGGTATGAAATAAAAGTAAAAGATTAAAAATAGATCTATGTCCTATTTCTAAATCCACAAAGTATTTTAATGTGTCTGCAGAGAAATTCATCAAAACTGCTTTCCCGTGCTCTGATCACAATATTCTCATAATTCAGTTTGAAGTAAATTGCCTAGCATTTGGCTTAATTTATCTAAGAGTAGCCAAGAAAATATTACCTGCAAAAGTAGCAACCAATAAGTTTATTTCTATCTGGGAGTTTTGAAACTTGTCTTGGTCTGGTTGTGAAGGCATGTCTTCAGAATGTCATATTGTCTGCCTAGGTACTACATGCTACATACAACTTTTGTGTATTACAGTGATGTGAAAGAATCTTTATGCCTTCAAGAGTCTGTGATCTGGGAAGTGACTGGATTTGCAATGCTGGTAGAGTTGTAGGTCATTCTGAAAGTTCTTTCATTTGAACCCAGAGAATGTATTGATTCTTTGTAGAGATTGATTGATTGATTGATTGATTGATTGATTGATTTTAGTGTGGCAGTTGTTTAGTTCTTGTCAGGTGAGACATGACCACAGCCAGCAGTGATACTAGTAGCTCGGCAGTTTTCCTCCATACTGCATTTAAATTGCAAATGGCTAAAAAAATAGCTTAGCTTTTAAGCTTTTATTACAAATTTGAAGAATTACACACTTAGAGATGATTAATACTCAAGGCCATACGCTAGCTAAGATAAACAAACCCCTATGTTCTTGATGTAATAATATAACAATATTGCAAGTCAAATTTTAGATTAACAGCATATTATTATGCCAGCAGGCAAGGATTCTGTTAATTAGTTCACAATTAGTCCCTCTTATTTTTAATCTCAGAGTATTAGATATTGATGGAATTAATAGATTAGTAGCTGTATTTTAATGGTGTCAAACAGGCCAAAATGCAAATAGGGATGGTTTTTAATGGGATTTATTGATTAGTTAAACAGCACATGTGCTTGTTTTGTGCTTGACCTACAAAATTGGTTTGGTTTGTATTTTAGTTCTTAAAAAAATGCAAACACTAGGAACCACTTAATAATATTATGAAATAATTTGTTGCTTAAAAAAACTTCCCAATCATATAACTTTTAGGAATTGCACGTAGAGCTGATATGATGGTATGCTACTTAGATATATTGACATAACTGATTTCAAGAAGTCTCCATAAGCACATTTAGGAAACCTGTAAACTTCACAGATTCATAAATGTAAGGTCAAATAATCAGAAATTATTTTATCTGAACTTCTAACAAAGCTAGCAATTTTCAACCTGTATGCTCTGCAACTGCTAGAAATGTTGATAGTAACTCTTCAAATCTACGTATTCCCTCAACAAGGCCCAGAGAGCATCTCTGTAATTATGTAATTATTAGTTGAGACCAATAATTTTCCCCTCATATGATACAGAACTAAGAGCATCCTTGTACCAGCATGTACAGCCAACAACTCTTTCTAAAAGCTAAATTACTGGACAAGCTGAAGCAGAAAAAGGAGGCCTTCAGAGGTTGGAAGCAATACAGAGAAATTGTCCAAGCAGCCGGGGATCATGTTAGGAAAGCTAAAGCCCGGTTAGAATTAAATTTCTCCAGGGACATCAAAGAGAAGAAAGGCTTCTGTAGGTATGACAGTGATAAAAGGAAGACTAGAGAAATTGTTGTTCCTCTCTAGAAGGAAAAGGGATACCTGGTTACAAGGCGTACAAAGAAGGTATACAAAGATTTTTAAAGAGAGAAAAAAATAAAAAAGGAAGACACGGAACTACACGTCAGTCAGTCTCACCTCTCTGTCTGGCAAGATCGTGGGGCAGATTCTTCTGGAAACTATGCTAAGGCACATGGAAAATAAGGAGGTGACTGGTGACAGCAAACCTGGCTTCACTAAGAGTAGATTGTGCCTGAAAAACCTGGTGGCCTTCTACAATGGGATTACAGCATTGGTGCACAGGGGAAGAGCAACTGACATCATCTACATGGACTTGTGCAAAGCATTTGACACTGTCTTGCATAATATCCTTGCCTCTAAATTAGAGAGACATGGATTTGATGGATGGACCCCTTGGTGGGTAAGGAATTGGCAGAGTGTTCACAATCAAAGAGTTGCCATCAACAGCTCAGTGTCCAAGTGGAGATCAGTAATGAGTGGTGTTCCTCAGGGGTCAGTATTGGGACCGGTACTATTTAATATCTTTGTTGGTGACATGGACAGTGAAATTGAATGCACCCTCAGCAAGTCTGACAATGAAACGAATCTGTGGTGCAGCTGACATGCTGGAATGTCATGTCATTCAGAGGGACATGGACAGGCTGGAGAGGTGGGCCTGTGAAAACCTTGTGGATTTCAACAACGCCAAGTTCAAGTTCCTGCATCTGGGTCAGGGCAATTGTAAGCACACATACAGGCTGGGAAAAGAATGGATTGAAAGCAGCCCTGGTCAAGGCAGGTGATTCTCCCCGTCTATTCTGCTCTCATGAGACCCCACCTGTAGTATTGTGTTCAGTTCTGAGGTCCCCAGCACAAGAAGGACGTGGACATTTAAGAATCACTCAAGAGGAAGGCCAAAAGGATAGTCAAAAAGCTAGAGAGCTTCTCCTATGAAGACAGGCTGAGGGAACTGGGTTTGTTCAGCCTGGAGAAGAGAAGGCTCCAGGGAGAATCACAGAATTACAGAATCACAGAATCACCTAGGTTGTAAGAGTCCTCCAAGATCAACCTCTGACCTAACATTAACAAGTCCTCCACTAAACCATATCACTAAGCGCTACATCTAAACGTCTTTTAAAGACTTCCACGGATGGTGACTCCACCACTTCCCTGGGCAGCCTATTCCAATGCCTAACAACCCTTTTGGTAAAGTTCTTCCTAATACCCAACCTAAACCTCCCCTGGCACAACTGTTACCCATTCCCCCCTCGTCCTGTCACCAGGCATGTGGGAGAATAAACCAACCCCCTCCTCACTACAGCCTCCTTTAAGGTGCTTTTAGAATGCAATAAGGTCACCCCTGAGCCTTCTCCTTTCCAGGCTGAACAATCCCAGCTCCCTCAGCTGCTCCTCATAAGATTTGTTCTCCAGCCTTGTTCCCCTTCACCAGCCTTGTTCCCCTTCTCTGGACTTGCTTGAGCACCTTGATGTCCTTCTTGTAGTGAGGGGCCCAAAACTGAACACATTACTCTAGGTGTGGCCTCATCAGAGACAAGTACAGGGGGACAATCACTTCCCTAGTCCTGCTGGCCACATTGTTTCTTATGCAAGCCAGGATGCTGTTGGCTTTCTTGGCCGCCTGAGCCCACTGCTGGCTCATATTCAGACAACTATCAAGCAATAGTCCCAGGTTCTTCTCTGGCAGGCAGCTTTCTAACCACTTATCTCCCAGCCTGTAGCGCTGCTTGGGGCTGTTGTGCTCCAGGTGCAGGACCTGGCACTTGGCCTTGTTGAACTTCATACAGTTGGTCTCAGCCCATCAGTCCAGCCTATTCCAGTACCTAAAGGGGGCTACAGGAAAGCTAGAAAGGTACTCTTTGTCAGGGAATGTAGTGATAGAACAAGGAGTAATGGTTTCAAACTAAAAGAGGGGAATTTAAGTTGGGTATTAAGAAGAAATTCTTTGCTTTGAGGGTGATGAGACACCGGAACAGGTTGCCAAGAGAAGCTGTGGATACCCAATCCCTGGAAGTGTTCAAAACCAGGCTAGATGGGACCCTGGGCAATCTAGCAGTTGGCAACCCTGCCTATGGTGACCAGATGATCTTAAGGTTCCTTCCAACCTAAGCCATTCCATGATTCTATGATTCTGTAACTGGTAAATGGATATCAGTCTTTCAGTGGAATCTACATCAGATCTTGGATAAGTTGAATTGCCTATTGAAAATTGTCCTCTCTCTCTTTTTGCTGGTGATAGAGTGAGTTGAGTCTTATAAATTAGGCATGTCAGTTACACAATTTTTTGTTGTTGTTTTGTTTTGTTTTTCTTCTGTTCTTTTATTTTCTGTCTTATACAAATGCATTAGTGCATATTTCTGTAAGATCATTCAATTTTCTGATAGATAGGTACCCAATCACTACTCAAATCTAATTTTTGTTGCCTTTTCCTGAGCTTTTAAAAATTCTGACTAATTTACTTTCCTTGTCTTCCCCCTCCCCTCCCACCTATGGCAAGTGAGATCCAGCAAGTAAACCTTATGTCAGTACATTCACAACAGCAAGTGGGTTTTTCTCTTATTATTTTTTTTTTTTAGATCATGCATGCCAAAGAGTTAAAATAAAATTTACAGCATTATGTTGTCTTAATTGTAAACTGGCTTGAAATGAACTCGCTTTAATGAAATTAAAACCATAGAAAATTACTTGAGAGTAAAAGTCTTTTGGTACTTTATTGAATTCATAATAGATTCAAGTGTAAAAAATCCAAACAGATCATGTGGATATGTAGCTTTTTCTACACTAGAGAAAGATTTCGAATACCATATCCTCACTTAATCATTCAACTACAAAATTCTAATTATCTCATCCATGGAGATACAGAGATTTATTTTCTAAAAGATATTTTGCAGGTACCTTGTAAAACTGTACATATGTAAATAAAAATTGTAGAACACCAGACAAAATCAATCTATCTTCTAAAAAGGCCTATTTGGAAATGGTCCTGAGTTCTACAGAATTTTTATTTGCTTTTTAATTAAACTGAAAAGCAATTTGTCTACGTGTCTGTGATTTAAGTTTTAAAAGTATCATTTTATGATAAAAAAAAAAATGTAGATGTGCTAAAATATTTGTTGTGCAATTTCATTTAGTGTGTGCACAATTGTGTCTACTTGCTCAAAAACTTTATCGATCTTCTCAGGAGTGTTCTTACAGTGCAGTCCAAAACAATGTCTACTTTTTCATATAGGTCTCCTTTTCATAGCTCTCTCTCAGTCTCATTCTACATAAAATGAGACATCCAGAAACAGCTAATAAAAATCAGAGAATTCTTAGTTATGAGATATAACTTCCTTATGTCTTGGAAGTGCTAGAACCCTGAGAGCATTTTTCTAGGTTTTCCCATCTATTACAATAAGAATTTCTTACTACATACATTACCATAACTTATTCTACCAACAAGTGCCTAGCAGTCCATAATTAGTGCCTTTGTACTTCCACTTTATTTCATTGTCATTAGATAAATATTATTTTACTCAACTGTTATTCATTTTCCAGTCTAAACAATGGGAGTGTTTGACTTGTTTCATTTGAAGAAAAAAAAAATCAGAATAGAATTAATTCAGAATTTCTCTGACAGAATTTAGATAATGTTTAACAAAAATATTGCTTGCTTGCTTGCTTGTTTTTCAGGTATTGTAATCACCTTGTTTTTTTCAACAATAGTGACAACATTAAGAGCTTTTCAAGAGGTAAGGCATAATTTTTGCATACCAAAGTTTCACGGAACTGTTTTGGTGCATCAAACATGCAACTGAGTATTCTTTGATACCTCAGCAAATAAATTCATATACCAGTGTATTATATCTTACACTGCTGATCTTCTGTTACTTCACTGTTGCTGAGAATATTTAGGGAAAGTTAAAGTATGGAGCTTTAGTAGAAGTATAATTTGGAGCTGCTGTTTCCCTTGTTTAGCTTTTGTCATTCATTTATTTTTTTTTTATTCAATTTCACAACGTTGCTGTATATGTGAACACTCACAGTGAGCAAAATAATTGTGTACAAGTCTAAGCAGAAATCTGTCTAATGGTTTATGTTTATAAGAGTGGGGTCCTTCAAACAGATTGTAAACATTAACTGAATTGCTTAAAATCAGGAGCATTGTCTTCCTTGACACCCTATATTATCAAAACAGAAACCAAATTATCCTCTGAGGGTCTGTCACCCTTTGCTCGCTGTCAAGGGTGCACGTAGTCTTTAAAAACATATGTAAGAAGTGTAAATTAGAAAAATAAAGTGGGATGGGATTATTCCAGAAGGTTCCATCAGAGCATCAGGAAGCACATCAATTGTGTGGGTGACTGAGCACTGGAACAGGTTGCACAGAGGAGTTGTGGAATCTCTCTCCTTGTAGAGCTTCAAAATTGATCTGGATATGGTCCTGGGTGATCTGCTTGTAGAAGGTTTACGTGGCAAGGTTTTGGTGGCAGGGGCCATCAGGGTGGCTTCTGTGAGAAGGATCTAGAAGCTGCCCCATGTTTGGTAAAGGCCCCACTGCTAACCAGAGCTGAGCCAATAAGCGATGTTGTTTTGCGTCTCTGTGAGAGCATATTTAAGACAGGGAAAAAAAAAATGCTGTGCCACACAGCAGCTGGGAGAGTGAGAGAAGTGAGGAACAGCCTTGCAGGTGCCAAGGTCAGTGAAGAAAGAGGGGAAGAGGTGATCCAGGCACCGGAGCAGAAGTCCCCTGTGGCGAGGGCCATGGTGAAGCAGGCTATCCCCCTGCAACCCATGGAGTGAAGCAGGTGAAGCAGGGTTCCATGCTTCAGCCTGTGGAAGAGATCACGGTGGAGCAGGTGGACCTGCACTGATGGAGGCTGCGGCCTGTGGAAGACCCCTCTGCTGGAGCAGATTCCAGGCCGGACCTGCAGCCCATGGAGAGGAGCCCACGCAGGAGCAGGTGACCTGGCAGGAGCTGCTGCCCATAGGGGAGCCAGGTTGGAGCAGTTTTCTCCTGAGGGATGGACCCCATGGTACGGACCCATATCTGGAACAGTTCTTGAAGAGCTGCTGCCTGTGGGAAGCCCATGCCGAATCAGGTCAGAAAGGACTGCATCCAGTGGGAGGGACCCCACATCACAGGGGACAAGAGTGACTGAGAAGGAGTGGTGGAGAAGAAGCACTGTAGACTGACCATAACCCCCATTCCCCCGTTCCCCTGCGCCACTCAGGGGAAGGAGGTGGAAGAGGGTGGAAGGGGGGGAAGGTGCTTTTCGTTTCTTTCCTTTGTTTCTCACTTCTCTAGCTTCTTAGTAATAAACAGTGTCTTAGTATCTCCCTATGCTGAGTCTGTTTTGCCTGTCACAATAATTACTGTCAATCTGTCGTGGTTTAACCCGGCTGGCAGCTAAATACCACGCAGCCGTTCGCTCACCCTCCCCCCTCCCTCTCTGGGACGGGGGAGAGAAATGGAAAGTGAAGCCCGTGAGTTGAGATAAAGACAGTTTAATAAGACAGGAAAATAATAATAACAAAATAATAATAACAATAATAACAATAATGTTACAATGGTGATAATAGGAAAGTAATAATAATACGTACAAACAAGTGATGCACAATGCAATTGCTCACCACCCGCTGACCGATGCCCAGCCTAACCCCGAGCAGTCCGGCCCCCTCCCCCCGGCTAGCCACCCCTATATATTGTTTAGCATGACGTCAGATGGTATGGAATACCCCTTTGGCTAGTTTGGGTCACCTGTCCTGGGTCTGTCCCTTCCCAGCTCTTACTGCACCCCCAGCCTGCCTGTTGGCAGGACAGAGCAAAAGGCTGAGATGTCCTTGGCTTGGTATAAGCACTGCTCTGCAACAATTAAAACATCGGGGTGTTATCAGCACTCTTCTCATCCTAAGCCAAAACACAGCATTCCACCAGCTACTAGGAAGAAAATTAATTCTGTTCTAACTGAAACCAGGACATCTATCCACCCCTTATTCCATACCATTTATGTCATGCTCAGGTTACACTCTTTTCCATACATTCTAATTAGTCACCTACAGTAGTCATAGTAGTGATAACATACAGTATTATATAGTAATTAACATGGTACAATTCAGTTCATGCGCTATTCTCACCCAGTATTAAATCTCCTTGAGGTACACACTGGACCTCTCCGTTCTTTTGCATCGCCCACCAAGTGTATCCAGGTCCCTGAGCAAAAACAATTCCACGAATAGGTTTGCCTTTTCCTGAGGCAGGAGTAGCCCAGACTGTTTTACCCAGCATATTTTTTACATGCACTACAGGAACTTTATCCCCATCTAGAGTACATAACAGGTTTGATTGGGCAGGTCCAGCTCGGCTGGCAGATCCCCTAGTATTGACTAGCCAGGTGGCCTTTGCCAAATGCATATCCCAATTTTTGAATGTTCCAGCGCCCATTGCTTTCAATGTAGTCTTTAACAGTCTGTTGTATCATTCAACTTTCCCGGAGGCTGGTGCATGATAGGGGATGTGATACACCCATTCAATACCATGCTCTTTGGCCCAAGTGTCTATAAGGTTGTTTCGGAAATGAGTTCCATTGTCTGACTCTATTCTTTCTGGGGTACCATGTCGCCATAGGACTTGCTTTTCAAGGCCCAGGATAGTGTTCCAGGCGGTGGCATGAGGCACAGGATATGTTTCCAGCCATCCGGTGGTTGCTTCCACCATTGTAAGTACGTGGCGCTTGCCATTGCGAGTTTGAGGGAGTGTGATGTAATCAATCTGCCAGGCCTCTCCATATTTATATTTCAGCCATCGTTCTCCATACCAAAGAGGCTTTGACCGTTTGGCTTGCTTGATTGCAGCACATGTTTCACAGTCATGAATAACCTGTGCTATAGCGTCCATGGTCAGGTCCACCCCTCGATCACGAGCCCATCTGTATGTTGCATCTCTACCTTGATGGCCTGAGGTGTCATGGGCCCATCGGGCTATAAATAATTCACCTTTATGCTGCCAATCCAGGTCCACCTGAGCTACTTCAATCTTAGCAGCCTGATCCACCTGCTGGTTGTTTTGATGTTCTTCAGTAGCCCGATTCTTGGGCACGTGAGCATCTACGTGACGTACTTTCACAGCCAGGTTCTCTACCCGAGCAGCAATGTCTTGCCACAAAGCAGCAGCCCAGATGGGTTTGCCCCTACGCTGCCAGTTGTTTTGCTTCCATTGCTGTAACCATCCCCACAGGGCATTTGCTACCATCCATGAATCGGTGTAGAGATAGAGAACTGGCCATTTTTCTCGTTCAGCAATGTCTAAAGCCAGCTGAATGGCTTTCACTTCTGCAAACTGACTCGATTCACCTTCTCCCTCAGCAGCTTCTGCAACTCGTCGTGTAGGGCTCCATACAGCAGCCTTCCATCTCCGATGCTTCCCCACAATACGACAGGACCCATCAGTGAACAGGGCATATTTCTTTTCATTCTCTGGTAACTGGTTGTACAGTTGGGCTTCTTCAGCACGACCCACCTCCTCCTCGGATGATATCCCAAAGTATTTGCCTTCTGGCCAGTCCATAATCACTTCCAATATTCCTGGGTGACTGGGGTTTCCTATTCGAGCCCGCTGAGTAATCAGTGCAACCCACTTGCTCCACGTAGCATCAGTTGCATGATGCGTAGAAGAGACCCTTCCCTTGAACAACCAGCCTAGTACTGGCAATCGGGGTGCTAGGAGGAGCTGCGCTTCAGTACCGACCACCTCCGAAGCAGATCGAACTCCTTCATATGCTGCCAATATCTCCTTTTCAGTTGGAGTATAGCGGGCCTCAGATCCTCTGTATCCCCGACTCCAAAACCCCAGGGGCCGACCTCGAGTTTCCCCAGGTTCTTTCTGCCAGAGGCTCCAGGTGGGGCCGTTCTCCCCGGCTGCAGTGTAGAGCACATTCTTTACATCTGGTCCTGTTCAAACTGGCCCAAGGGCTACTGCATGGACTATTTCATGCTTGATTTGTTCAAATGCTTGTCGTTGTTCAGGGCCCCATTCAAACTCATTCTTCTTACGGGTTACTTGGTAGAGCGGGTTTACAATCAGACTGTAATTTGGGATGTGCATTCTCCAAAACCCCACAACACCTAGGAAAGTCTGTGTTTCTTTTTTGTTAGTTGGTGGAGACATAGCTGTTATTTTGTTGATCACATCCATTGGGATTTGACGACGTCCATCTTGCCATTTTATTCCTAAAAACTGGATCTCTCGTGCAGGTCCTCTGACTTTATTTTGTTTTATGGCAAAACCGGCTTTCAGAAGGATTTGGACTATTTTCTTCCCTTTCTCAAAGACTTTTTCTGCTGTGTCACCCCACACAATAATGTCATCGATGTACTGCAGGTGTTCAGGAGCTTCCCCCTGCTCTAGTGCAGACTGGATCAGCCCATGGCAAATGGTAGGGCTGTGTTTCCACCCCTGGGGCAGTCGATTCCAAGTATATTGGACTCCCCTCCAAGTGAAAGCAAACTGTGGCCTGCACTCTGCTGCTAGAGGGATGGAGAAAAATGCATTAGCGATATCAATTGTGGCGTACCACTTGGCTGCCTTCGATTCAAGTTCGTACTGAAGTTCCAGCATGTCCGGCACTGCAGCACTCAGTGGTGGCGTCACTTCGTTCAGGCCACGATAGTCCACTGTTAGTCTCCACTCGCCATTAGACTTTCGCACTGGCCATATGGGACTATTGAAAGGTGAATGAGTCTTGCTGATCACTCCTTGGCTCTCCAATTGACGAATTAGCTTATGGATGGGAATCAGGGAGTCTCGGTTAGTGCGATATTGCCGCCGGTGCACAGTTGTGGTAGCGATTGGCACTTGCTGTTCTTCGACCCTCAGCAACGCCACAACAGAGGGGTCCTCTGAGAGACCAGGCAAGGTAGATAATTGTTTAATGCCTTCTGTCTCTAAGGCAGCTATACCAAAAGCCCACCGGAACCCTTTTGGGTCCTTGCAATATCCTCTTCTAAGATAGTCTATGCCAAGGATACATGGAGCATCCGGGCCAGTCACAATGCGGTGCTTTTCCCACTCATTCCCAGTCAGACTCACTTCAGCCTCCAATACAGTCAACTGCTGAGATCCGCCTGTCACTCCACAAATATAGATGGGCTCTGGTCCTTTATATCTCGATGGCATTATAGTACATTGTGCACCGGTGTCTACTAAAGCCTTATACTTCTGTGCGTCTGACGTGCCAGGCCATCGAATCCACACAGTCCAATAAACTCGATTGTCCCTTTCCTCCCCCTGGCTGGAGGCAGGGCTCCCCTAATCCTGGTCAGAATCTTCTTCATTTCTGTGTTTGAAGGACTGTCTGCTGGAAGTTGGAGCAGCAAACTTTTCAGAGAATCCCTTTTTCTTGATTGTTTTCTTTTGCAACTCACGTACCCGTGCCTCTAGGGTCGCAGTAGATTTTCCATCCCATTTTCTCATGTCCTCTCCATGGTCTCGTAAGTAAAACCACAGGGTGGCACGGGGTGAGTACCCACCATATCGTCTTCCTTGTGTGGATGAACGCCTACCCCTGATAGCTGAGACACTGCTCTGTACAGGTACGGAGGAGAATAATCTCTCTTCAAGTTGGTGAACCTTTTCAGAAAGTTTCTCCACAGTGTTCTCTTTTGGTCGGTGGACACTGGTTGGTTCAGGTGGGGATGAAGATAGATTCTCTTTAAGTTGGTGGAACTCTTCAGAAAGTTTCTCCACAGCTGAGACACAGGCCTGTAAGGAAGAGGAGAGACTTTCTTCGTACTGCTGGAGTTGTTTAGCCACTTCATCCACTGTGGGTTCCTCATCCTCTTTCCAGGCCATTATTGCCAATGAGCTGGCATATGATGATGGTGCACTCCGTACAAACTTCCGCCACATGGGTCGTGTACACCTGACTTCATCTGGATCTTTGGATGTTTGTCTGAGGTCTGGATCCTCATAAATCACTTCCCGTACGGCTAATTCCCTCAGGTACTGGATTCCCTTCTCCATAGTGGTCCACTTGCCTGGTAGACATAAAAGTTCTTCCTTGAAGGGATACCTTTCCCTCACAGCTGAGTGGAGATGCCTCCAGAGGCTGTGAGATTGTGCTCCATCTGCAATTGCTTTGTCAATGCCTGCGTCTCTAGCAAGGGATCCCAGTCGCTTGGCTTCCCTGCCGTCTAATTCCACACAATTGGCTCCAGAGTCCCAGCATCGGAGCAGCCAGGTGACAAGCTGCTCACCTATACAGCGACCAAAATCTTTTCGCACATCTCGTAACTCACGCTCGTTTAGGCTTCGGGTAGTTACTGTTGATTTTTCGGCATCCTCATCTTCCTCCTCCTGAACCCTTGATGGCCCAGCGTCGTCGTCATCTCCGTCGTCTCTATACCTAGATTTGGCAGAAGACTCTCTGCGTTCTAAACGACCTGAATCTCTATACCATTTTTTCACCTTCTCTACAGGGGCAGCTTGCACTGCTACTGCTCGTTTCTCTGACCTTGTTACAGGGTCTGCCACAGAGGTTGGAATACTCTCCGCAGGGTCAACTTGCACTGCTACTGCTCGTTTCTCTGACCTTGTTACAGGGTCTGCCACAGAGGTTGGAATACTCTCCGCAGGGTCAACTTGCACTGCTACAGCTCGTTTCTCTGACCTTGTTACAGGGTCTGCCACAGGGGTTGGAATACCCTCTGCAGGGTCAACTTGCACTGCTACAGCTCGTTTCTCTGACCCCGTTACAGGGTCTGCCACAGGGGTTGGAATACCCTCTGCAGGGTCAACTTGCACTGCTACAGCTCTTTTCTCTGACCCAGCCACAGGAGCTGGGACGGCTGCAGGAGCTGGAGCAGCTGCAGGAACCGGAGCTGGAGCGGTTGCAGGAACTGGAGTTGGAGCAGCTGCAGGAGCTGGGACTGGAGCAGCTGCAGGAGCTGGGACTGGAGCAGCTGCAGGAGCTGGGACTGGAGCTGCTGCAGAAGCTGGGACTGGAGCAGCTGCAGGAGCTGGGACTGGAGCATCTGCAGGAACTGGGACTGGAGCATCTGCAGAAGCTGGGACTGGAGCGGCTGCAGAGTCCACCGTAGGGGTCACAGTGGCCGTTGGATCTGTCACAGGGCTTGGAGTGGCCGCAGGGTCTGTCACTAAGTTGATAGCAGTATCAATGGCAGCTCGATAGGCATGAGCCAGGCCCCAGCATGTTACAATGATTTGTGTTACTTTGGAACTGCCAGAATCATGACACCTTTTTCTCAAGCATTCTGCCAGTTTTTGAGGATTTTGCAGTTGTTCAGGGGTGAATTTCCAAAACACTGGGGGTGCCAACTGCTCTAGATGCCTGCCCATATCCTCCCATACTCCCTGCCACCCACAACTATACTGCCTCCGGGCAGATCTCCGGATGAGCTTCCTAAGTAGTTGTTTAACTTTAAGTAGAACCTGAAGTGCATTCAGGAGGCAGAACAACAAGACTATGCTGGTCTGAGTATCCCAAGGATATTCAATATCTTGGAGAGCTATTGTAGCAAGCTCGGAGGGTAAGAGGGTGGTGAAGGAGGAAGGCATAGTGATCCAGGAGGATACAGGGGTGGTGAAGGACAAAGGGAGAGTAATCAAGTAAGAAAAAATATCTTCCCCTTTCCCCTCCACAGATTGACTCCCTAATGGAAAAAAACAATAGGTATAATTGCTAATAGTTTCCAAGATACAGTTTCCAAAATACAGAGTCGACGATGTTACTGAGTACAAATACCAAGTTAGAGTCATGACCAGATATCTCATCGTCTCATAAGCCATTGCTACAACACTCAGTACCATAATGATCTGAAACCAGGGCCCGGAGAGGATAAACAACATGACAGAGAGCAAATACGGAAAATAATGTACTATAATACTCAATTTGGAAAACAGGCGCAGCAGAGTTGAGATTAAAGCAATCAGCATTATGACAAGTGACTATTAAGCAGGTCTAATACTTACACCAATTTTAGTTTAACACACTCTGGTCAGATCTGCCGTTATCTCAACTTTTCGGGCCCCACGTTGGGCGCCAAAAAGACTGTCGTGGTTTAACCCGGCTGGCAGCTAAATACCACGCAGCCGTTCGCTCACCCTCCCCCCTCCCTCTCTGGGACGGGGGAGAGAAATGGAAAGTGAAGCCCGTGAGTTGAGATAAAGACAGTTTAATAAGACAGGAAAATAATAATAACAAAATAATAATAACAATAATAACAATAATGTTACAATGGTGATAATAGGAAAGTAATAATAATACGTACAAACAAGTGATGCACAATGCAATTGCTCACCACCCGCTGACCGATGCCCAGCCTAACCCCGAGCAGTCCGGCCCCCTCCTCCCGGCTAGCCACCCCTATATATTGTTTAGCATGACGTCAGATGGTATGGAATACCCCTTTGGCTAGTTTGGATCACCTGTCCTGGGTCTGTCCCTTCCCAGCTCTTACTGCACCCCCAGCCTGCCTGTTGGCAGGACAGAGCAAAAGGCTGAGATGTCCTTGGCTTGGTATAAGCACTGCTCTGCAACAATTAAAACATCGGGGTGTTATCAGCACTCTTCTCATCCTAAGCCAAAACACAGCATTCCACCAGCTACTAGGAAGAAAATTAATTCTGTTCTAACTGAAACCAGGACACAATCTCAACCCTTGAGCCCTTTTCATGGTATTTTCTCCCCGTTCCTCTTTCAGAAGCAGGAGTGAGAGCGGTTGTGGTGGAGCTCGGACACCCACCTGAGTAAAACCACCACACTGCTTGAGCAGGACATTTTGAAAAGATGATTTAGAGTTCTCTTCCAACCTTGGTCATTCTATGAACTAGTTAATCAATATTGGAACATGTTAAGACAGCCAGAGGCTTCAAAAAAATCAGTTTAGGTACCAGTGGGTTTACCAAGAAGCAGGAATCATATGGAAAAGTTGTTTTCCATAAAAGAAGGATGCATGCAAGAGAGCTGTTTTCCTGTTGTTTAATCCTCCTTACAGTTCATATCTTCTTCTGTGTATAATTCGTTCTCTGGGCCTTTCTCTGGTCTCAGAGAAGCCAGCAGCTGTTGGACACTATGTTTAACGAGAGTTGGACATTAAGTTTAATAAGAAGCATTACTTCTGTCAGGTAAAGTGAGAAAACCTTTTTTCTTTTATTTTGCTGACTTTTATGTATGTGATTGATTAAGTGTAATGGCTTTTCACCATTTCTTTTTCTTTCACACTTACTCTCTTCCATCTTCTTTTTTTTTTTTTTTTTTTTTTTCCATGCTTTTACTTACCATCTCATTGTTAGCCACAACAAGCTTCCAAGCTTCCTAATACCACTGTATAAGTCATTACATTTAGTCTACTCATTTGACTTGCTGACTTCGATGCTTGTAAAATACCTTGTACTGACAGTAAATTAGAATACTAAAAAGCTTAGTAATTCCATAGACTATAACTTTATATGCAGCATATTCCCTGTCTTGATTTGGGGTCTCTAGGTGCTTAGCTTGAAAAGTAGAAAGGAACCTTGTATGCATTTAGAGTTACTATTATGAAAAGTACATTTACTGAAGTTTGCAACAGTTTGTTGTTGTGAAACAAAAATTCTTTAGAGATTTGTTACCACTAAATACAACAGCAAAAATATCACCAGAAGCATGTTCCTTACATTCCCAGTGGAACACAGAGGAACCCTGGCTGCTTTCCTTCATCATTTACATGTATTTTCTACTTGCTCAGCAGTGCCTATAAACAAGGACAAAAATTCAATTTATGCAGGTATCTATATTGTTCCTGGACTTTTTCTGAAGAGATGCTAAAAATGAATATTGATGCTTTAGGCCTTTTTTTTAGCAAGGGGAACAGAAAGGGAAATAAGTTCTATGTCTATAGGAAAACAATATTAAACACTGAATACAAACGTTTATATTTTAACTTTTTTTTTTTTTTTCTGCATCCTGTTTTATAAGATAAAAAGTATGAATTTTTATTTCCTCTATCTTTTTAATCATTAATTTTAGCTATTTATATGTATGTAGATTTGTGTGCATATGATTTAGTCTGTTTTTGTGGGATATTTTGTATGTTTTCTAATTTTTCTAAGGTTCACATGATAAAAAATCGAGGTGCTTGAGCGGGTCCAGAGAAGGGCGACGAAGCTGGTGAGGGGCCTGGAGAACAAGTCCTACGAGAAGCGGTCGAGGGAGCTGGGCTTGTTCAGCCTGGAGAAAAGGAGGCTCAGGGGTGACCTTATTGCTCTCTACAGATACCTTAAAGGAGGCTGTAGCGAGGTGGGGGTTGGTCTGTTCTCCCACGTGCCTGGTGACAGGATGAGGGGGAATGGGCTTAAGTTGCTCCAGGGGAGTTTTAGGTTGGATGTTAGGAAGAACTTCTTTACTGAGAGGGTTGTTAGACATTGGAACAGGCTGCCCAGGGAAGTGGTGGAGTCACCATCCCTGTATGTCTTTAAAAGACGTTTAGATGTAGAGCTTAGGGATATGGTTTAGTGGGGACTGTTAATGTTAAGTCAGAGGTTGGACTCAATGATCTTGAGGTCTCTTCCAACCTAGAAATTCTGTGATTCTGTGATTCTGAAACATATTTCAAATTGTCCTAGTTTCATATGTGATAGAATTAATTTTCTTCATAGTACTTGGTATGGTGCGTTGTTTTGGATTTAGAATGAGATATTGCTAACACAATTATGATTTAGTTGTTGATGATCGATACTTACACAGAGCCAAGGACTGAAAAGGAGCCAAGGAGCTGAATGCTCTTAATGATGTCATGCCAACAAAGTACCTGGGGGTACACAAGGAGCTGGGAGGGGACACAGACAGGACCCGTGCTGGCCAAAGTCATGTCCTGTTGTAGTTAAACCACAATACAAACACATGAATATAAGACATGAGAATTTTAATGGACTTTTGTAGCTTCAGCAAGACAGCTTTCACAGCATAAATGGTGTGACAAAGTTATCATGAGTTATATAGATTTACTTAGCTGATCTAAGCTGTTGATGTTGTTTCACATCCTTTGTAATGACAGTATCACACATCAAAAAGAGATGAACATTTTGACATTGTTATACTATGTCATAATAACATTGACATAATAATCTCTTGGTGCAGAAGACATACAAATGGTTTGGTTTTTAAATAATACGTTATTCCAAGTCATAAGAACATTCTAGATTTCGAATTCATCCACTCTCTACTTCTTGGTATTTCCTGATTGTCCTTAAAATATATATATTTAAAAGCTTTCTCTGACAATGCTTATACAAAAAGAAGCATATATTCTAGACTACAGTTAGACGATGGACTATAAAATCCTCACCAGACAATACAAGTTCTGCTAAAATGAATATAAATGAATATGATGATAGAGTATATCTCTCTCCCCATCCTGCTCTGTGAAACCTAGATTAATAAATAATAAGTTTGATTTGAGTTCTATTTCTGCTATAAAGTGTTTTTTTTTTTGTTTTTTTTTTTTTTTGTTTGTTTGTTTTTGGTTTTGTTTTTTTTTTTTCTCAGAGTAAACTAAAAACTACATAATGCATTATTATAGCTGTTATATCAGTGCTGTAGTGATTCATAGCAAATATTAAAAAGATATTTATATTTTAATGCAATAGCAGAAGGCAGTGAAGTTTCATCTTACAGTCATTTTCCAGGTTTATTGCCAAAAGACTTTACACAGGATAAGAAGACGTATCTGTTTAAGTCTTAATATAGACCCACTTGACACAAACACAGGACACACAGAAGCTTGTGTTACTGAATGGTGGTCAATTGTTACTGACAACAAATGAAAAAAGTCTTTGTCAGCTCCTTCATGTTGCAAAATTTATTAGGAAAATGCGGAGGGGTGGTGAGTCAAAATTCAGGCCTCTTCTAAACGGGTTTCCTCTTCCATTTTTTCATCATCTCCAAAATGCAGTTTTGCACTGTAGTGGGTTTACGTGGCAAGGTTTTGGTAGCAGGGAGCCATAGGGGTGGTTTCTGTGAGAAAGATCTAGAAGCTGCCCCATGTTTGGGAAGGGCTTCATTGTTTTCCAGAGCTGAGCCAATAAGCGATGTTGTTTTGCGCCTCTGTGAGAGCATATTTAAGACAGGGAAAAAAACGCTGCGCCACACAGCAGCTGGGAGAGTGAAGGGAGTGAGAAACAGACTTGCAGGTGCCAAGGTCAGTGTAGAAGGAAGGAGAGAGGTGATCCAGGCGCCGGAGCAGAAGTCCCCTGTGGCCTGTGGTGAGGACCATGGTGAAGCAGGATGTCCCCCTGCAGCCCATGGAGTACCACGGTGGAGCAGGGTTCCACGCTGCAGCCTGTGGAGGAGACCATGGTGGAGCAGGTGGCCCTGCACCGACGGAGGCTGCCGCCTGTGGAAGACCCCTGCCGGAGCAGATTCCGGGCCAGACCTGTAGGCCATGGAGAGGAGACCACTCAGGAGCAGGTGACCTGGCAGGAGCTGCTGCCCGTAGGGGAGCCAGGTTGGAGCAGTTTTCTCCTGAGGGATGGACCCCATGGTACGGACCCATATATGGAGCAGTTCTTGAAGAGCTGCTGCCTGTGGGAAGCCCATGCTGGATCAGTTCGTCAAGGACTGCATCCCGTGGGTGGGACCCCACGGCACAGGGGATGAGAGTGACCGAGAAGGAGCAGCAGAGAAGAAGCGCTGTAGACTGACCATAACCCCCATTCCCCCGTTCCCCTGCGCCGCTCGGGGGGAGGAGGTGGAAGAGGATGGATGGGGGGGGAAGGTGCTTTTGGTTTCTTTCCTTTGTTTCTCACTTCTCTAGCTTGTTAGTAATGAGCAATAAATGTTACTATCTTCTTATGCTGAGTCTGTTTTGCCCATTACAATAATTATTGTGTGATTTTCTCGTCCTTATCTCAACCCTTGAGCCTTTTTTACATATTTTCTCCCCATTCCTCTTTGAGGAGGGGGAGTGAGAGAGCGGCTGTGGTGGAGCTCGGCTGCCCACTCGAGCAGAACCACAACATGCAGAAGCACGTTACTCGTTACGAAACTCTCATTAGGTGATTGTAATGGTTAGCACACATGACTGTATACATGTGTGCACACCAGGAAAACTGCAGAGAGAAGAGGAGAGATTCAGAGGGTCCGAAAGGTAGAAAGATATACTTGTAGTTGCTCTTAAGTCTTTTTTTTATTTTATTTTTTGTTTTTTCTTTTCCTTTTTTTTTTTTTTTTTTCTTTTTCCTCTGAAATTCATATGAGATTATTGTCCTAAATAACTTCAAAAATGAGATTTAGTTTTTCAGGTCATTTTGACATTTTTGGACCTATGTTAGAAAAATGAATCTCCTGGTTTACTTTCTTCAAGTGGTGTGCATATCAGACCATACTATTTCGTTGTCCTCAATCTATTTTTATACTGGTCGTTATTTATTTCCTCTGTTTCAAATTATTTTTCGGTTCTGATGCTTTGTTTCCTATTTCAAAATGCTCCCACTACGTGTTTCTGCCAAGTCCATCAATTCAAATTTGCCAAAGGGGCATTGTTATATTGTTGATTATATATAATGTAGCACCTTTGATGTTCCCTTAAAATCATGATGTCTGTTCATCAAAATTCACACCGAATTTGTGACAAGATTAGCCAGCACACGTAAGGGATGTCCCTGTATATTTTGATTTTATATGCTTTTTAATAAAGATCCTTTTAGCTCTAAGTTTTTTATACTGCCCCACATACTCTCACCATCTAAAAAGAATTACAACAGCTCACACATATGCTTATCTCTACCTCCTTGATAAATCAAGGCCTATTGAAAATAATAGTCTTTCATAATTTGTGAACAATACTCATACATGTATTATTTCAAAGTGATCAAGGAGTCTTTAAATTAGTGAAAGGGAAGTACTTGTTCAGAGAATAAGATTCCCACATGCTTTGTTATAAAGTGGACCTTTGGCAGCTGCTCAGACCTGAAATATTGCCAGTGCTGCCTAGCTGACATACATGTATGAACACTTTTCAACCCTTTTCTACCCTGTGTGGGTGTAAATATATGCTGTCTCAAGGTATAAGGTTTGTGTAATGTCCATTGATGAATTACTATATATTAATTTTTTTTTAGATGCAGAGAACTCTATCGTAAGTGCAGTGGTTAAGAAAAAAAAAAATGAAAGGATCATTGGCTGGAAAGGATACAGTAACAAGATTATTTCAAGGTTCCATTTTGATATAGCTAACCTGGTAGAACTGTTTATAGTGTTATATTTACTTGTATTTTGGAATAACCCTAAATATGATTAATATGATTTTTAATTTGCAGTGTAGGGCAACTGACATACTGAAAATCTGTATCTGTTTTTGCCTAATATGTTAACTCTTTTATTTATTTATTTATTTATTTATTTTTTTCTGGCACGACTGTCATTCATTTTGTGTTTGTGATTCCTTTCAAATCTAGTTAATCCTTGTTGTGGGTTAACCCCAGTAGACAGCTGAGCACCGCACAGTCATTCACCCATTTCCCCTTCCCAGACACAGAGTGATGGAGGAAAGGGAAGGGAAGAGTAAAATCAAGGAAACTTGTGGATTGAGATAAAAAATATTTAATAAATGAAGGGAAACTGGAAGAAGTGAGAAAAAAAGCAAAAAAAGCAAAACAAAATAAGTGATGCAAAGATAATCACACTCTACCTCCCACAGGTAGACCAATATCCAGCCAGTTCCAAGCAAAAAATGTCTGACCTCTCTCCATTTTTATTGCTGAGCATTGTGTTATATAGTATGGAATATTTCTTTGTTTAGTTCAGGTCATATGCTTGGTTTTGGCCCCTACCAACCTCTTGTGTACCCCTCAATCTACCCAGCATGTGAGGGCAGAGTGAGAAGCAGACATGCCCTTTACGTTGTGCAAACACTGTTCAACAATAGCTGAAACATTAGTGTGTTATCACTAATGTGATACCATCACATGCAAATCCAAAAAGCAGTACCATATGAGCTGCTATGAATAAAATTAACTCCATTCCAGCCATACCCAATGTAATATCTACCCCTTACTCCATACCATTTATGTCATGCTCAGTGGTATGTCCTCACTACCTATGCTATCTAATATATCTTCATTAATAGCCACCTCATTTCCTGTCCTTTGGTATATACGTAACTCCCTTCATCTATAGGTCTTTTCTGTCAGATGTCCATAATATATCCATATAAAGTCCAGGACTTGGGTTCTATTTGTTATGGTGGTTGCTCTGGACAGGAGACATATGTTGTGTTGAGTTACTAGATGCCAAAGCCAGTTCAGATTGGGTCACTGCTGCTCTTGCCTGGCTTCTCCATTTATTTAGGTGATTCATCGTGATTCATCATGATTTAGGTGACACATCAGATTTCCCCATCCTCCTTCATTATCCATTGCCTGGGTCCTTGAGTGAAAGCAATCCCAACAACAGATTTGCCTTTTCCTGATGGAGGAACAACTCATAATGTCTTTCCCAGCCAGTTCCCTACATGGACTACAGTGCAACGTGATGTCCTTCAACAGTACACAGGGGTTTTGTTTGGTCAAGACCAAATTAGATACTATATAAGTCTCTTCTATTCTTGCTCTCCATGGAAAGTATAGGTATAATTATAACTCTTAACTGCATTTTCTGGCACATCTAGAGACAATACATGTACTATAGCTGTTACACTTTATTACCATACAAGTTCAGTGAAGTCTTTGTTTTCTGGAACCATGAAAGAGACGTACATTAAACAGGCATCACGTGTCTTAGTTCAAAGTTGTTAATGTTCACATCCAAACTCATTAAAGTCAGTAGGGGGGTCTTGGTGTTTTTGCTGTTCTCTATTTTCTGCTAAGTGATTATAATTTTATCAAGGTTTATCATGGTACAAATATGTACTATCTTCATATTCATTTTACAGAGGAAAAAAAAAAAGGAATGAAACTCTTTTGTTGAAAATAGTATCTCTATTAGTAAATATGAATATATGAGTAGATATGAAACAGAATGATCACTGTATTATTGTGATGATTTACTTGACTGCAAACATGATACTTCAGTTTTAGCTTTTATGTTTTTACACAAGCATTAATATTTCACTGTAAAATATTTTACACTACCTTTTTTGTATGGGTCTGTCTTTCTGTGGTTGAGATGGAAGTTATTCCCATGAGGATTACTGAGTTGTGGAGTCTCCTTCTTTTGAGATATTCAAAGGCTGTAGGTGACCCTACTATGAGCAAGGAGTTGGACAAGGTGACCTCCAGAGATCCCTTCAAACCTCATGCATATTGTAACTGTAATTCTGTGATCTGATCCTCTAATATTACCCAGCCAAATGACTTTTGCTAAATTTGTATCCCAGTACTTGCATGTCCCTGTGCCCATTGCTTTCAGTATAGCCTTCAACAGTCCATGGTATCATTCAAGTTTTCAGAAGGCTGGTGCAGGATAGAGAATATGGTACACCTGATTAATGCTAGGTTTCTTGGCAAGGTGCTTATGTGGATGTATTGGAAATTAGTCCCATTGTCTCGGTTCTTTCTGGGGTGTAGTTTCACCGCAGAACTTCCTTTTCAAGGCCTAGGGTGGTGTTTTGGATGTTGGTGTATACAGGGTGTGTTTCCAGCTATCCCATTGTTACTTCCACCAAGGTAAATGCATGACTCTTGACTTGTAAGTTTTGTGGCACTATGATGTAATTAATCTGCCAGCCCTGCTTCATACTGATATTGTAGCTACTGTCTGTACTGGGGACCTAAGTAACAACAACAGAAGTAAGCTGAGCTGGGGGGAGCATTGTTGTCATTTTCATGGAGGACAGTGCACTTGACTTTTCTGTTGCAGTTGTTGGGAAGGTGCTACTATCTGACCAATTTAAAGGGAAGCACAGGTTATTGTTAAAAACAAAAGTATTTTGATGAAAATCTTCATAGTGAATAATCCTTATTTGAGAACCTAAATCATTCTTGTTCATGAGGATACTGTAGCTTACTGAAATCAAAATATTTTAGTATGGATCTACTGTATTTAGAATTTCAACAAACGAAGAGAAAAAATGAGTATTTATTGGGCAGTAGCTTACAGGATACTTAATTATGGAGCCTAATTTTGTCTTTTATCATTTAATTGGAAAATTTAAGAAGCTATTACTATATACATGTCCTATTAATGTACTTCCTTTTATAGATTATTACAGTTTTTTATTTTTTCTTCTTTATTTGAATTTATCACTTGAACCGTTAACATGTGTAAGTCCCCATGATAAAGGTCATGATAAATTAGATCATGATGTGAAATTCCCTTCCTCTGAGGCTTGCTTAATATTTAATGTTCAATGCTATTGTGTTGGATTTTGCACTTGAGTCATTTCCTATGTTACTGTACATTTCCGTATCTACAGAAGTACCCCTGAGGTTTTGTAATTTGCAGACAATAGGGACTTTCTATCAAGCTTTTGACCAGTCTCTTAATTATTTACCATGTCAAAGATTCTCTAATGTTTTTATTGCCCCCTCGTGGGCCATTTACTAAAAGCAATTTGCTGTTTTGGAGATAAATTAGCTTTATTTTGATATGTACACTGGAAAAGAATTGTAAATTGGCTTTTTCAGGTCATCAGAGATCCTATTAAATTCTGCTGCCCTCATTTTCATATTCTTAAAAGATCTATTTTTGGCCTTGTTAATAACAACAAACATCTTGACATTTTAATACTGCAGTTGACTTTTTCAGAAGACTATAGATTAGAGATGAGGTGAGTTGAACTACTATTATTAAAATTATTTATTTATGTATTTATGGCATTTAAAAAGGCTTATGTCTCTGAGAAGCCCAGGTTACTTCTGGACAAAACTGTCTGTTGGAGTGCACCTGGCTAATCATTAAGTACAAATTTATGTCCTCTGCCTGGTCACCCAAATGGGGCTTGTACCACAGATGAGAAAGACTGGTTCCTTTCTGAAATGGAGTGGTGAGTCGTAACTGCAGTTATACAACTGAGCATCACTTTCAAAACTTCCCTTTCTTCCTCCCCCTCAAATACGTAGTGTAAATTCTGTGAGTATTGGCCATATGAAGATTTTGGTATAAAGAATCAGGTTTGGTTGCTTTGGATTAATAATTCTTCACTCTAGACTGTGACAAACAAACTTTTTTAGTTTGTTTATTTGTTTGTTTGTTTGTTTTCTTGCCCCTGTCTTGAAAGAGAAGCTTTACATTGCTAAAGTGAATGTGTCAAGTGGCTAAAGTCAGGTGTATTGAACATGGATACTGGGATCAGACTTTGTGAGTAAAGCAAGATTGTTTACAGAAGGTTCACTTGCAATATTGGCATCTACATACCTCCAGATGCAGAAATAATAATAATAATAAAATTGTATTTCAGCTGGTTTTGCTTCACTTTACTGCCCCCAAAATAACTGCTTGAAAATCAGCTGGAGACTTCTGTGGTTCAGCCCTGGTGGGCAGCTCAGTACCACACAGCTGCTTGCTTGCTCTCCCCAGGTGGGATGAAGGAGAGAATCAGAAAACTAAGTGTGACAAGTCATGAGTCAAGATAAAGAGAGTTTACTAAGTAAAGCAAAAGCTAAAGTGTGCAAGCAAAGCTAAACAGTGAATTCATTTGCTACTCAATCACACCTGGTGGCAGGTGGGTGTTCATCCTCTCCCAGGAAAGCAGGGCTTATCAAGTATAACTGTTCCTTGGGAAGACAAATGCTGTCACTCTGAACATCCCTCCACACCCCCTTCCTCTGTCTTTACCCCAGCTGTTATTGCTGATCATGACACCACGCAGTGTGATACATCCCTTTGGCCAGTCTGGGCCAGTTCCTGGCTGTGTTCCCTCCCAGCTCCCTGTGCACCCCCAGGTACCTCTCTGGCAGGGCAGCACAAGGAGCTGAACAGTCCTTGGGTCTGTGTGAGCATTGCTCTGCAACAACTAAAACATTGGTGTGTTATCACCACTGTTTCCATTAAAAATCCAAAATAGAATCATACAAGCTTCTACAAATAAAATTAACTCTATCCCAGCCAAAATTATGACAAGACTTAAAAACAAGTCTGGGTTAATTCCTAGTATTATATTGCATCCTTACCTCATATTCAACTGATAAGGTTTTCCTCCAAGAATAATATGGGCCAGTAGATTGTTTACTTCTTCAGTCTTTTTTTTGTTTCTCTGTATACCTGTGTTTCAGTGTCCCTGTTTTCAGTATGTGTAAATATGTGTCTGTCTTTATGTATACAAATTGATTTTTCTTTCTTGTATGAAAAATATAATATAAAGTATTTGTCATATATTATCAGTAGACAAATAGTTCTTTCTGTCATACAGTGATTTTCTTATTCTACTTCGCATATGACTTCACAGTTTGTAGAATAACTTTGATACTATATAGGTGTTAGTAAAAATTTGCATTTATATAGGACATTTAATGATGAAGAGTCATAAATGTCCTTCAAAATTCAGCATACCTGTATGTACCCAGAGGTAACTTAATTCACTTCTGAAATGTAGCATCTGTTCACTTATACAGTATCCATCTAAATATTGCAGTATCCATCCAAGTATTTCTCATGCTCCTGGTTTTGGTTTATAGCATCTTGCGTAACACTTACAAAAATATATTATAAAAAGGGTAGAATTCTACTTACTTGCCTAGTTTTAGCTTATATAGCAAGCTGTTTTACCCTTGCTGGATAAAGTGTTTGAAGATCTGTTTTCTGACAAAAATTTGTAAAACAAGAAGAGTATGGATTCAAATCCTGGCTATTCAGACTTCTGTGGCTCTCCAGGAAGGAATTTTCATAGATGTAAATTGACAACAGTCTCCTACCAAAAAGTAGGTTAGTAGGTTAAAATCCTGTAGTCCACATATAAAGATGGGTATGGACAAATAGCAGTAGCAACATTATAGTATTGAGAGCTTGAAACTCTTTTGGAAGATTTAGGTAGAAAGTAAATAAACAGACCATGTTGTTTGTTTGTTTCAGGAAATAAATTATATTTTATTTAAAAGTACCAGGAATTTTATACTTAGCCTCAGTCCTGAAAGTGATGTATACAGAGAGAGGGATTATGTTAAATTAAAACTACTGGTAAAATAGGTTTATACATGCCATAAAATACTTTAAATGAAGTGTCTATTTTACTGAAAGGGTAGTTAGGCATTGGAATATGCTGCCCAGGGAAGTGGTTCAGGCACCATCCCTGGAGGTCTTTAAAAGATGTTTAGATGTGGAGCTTAGTGATATGGTTTAGTGGAAGACTTGTTAGTGTTAGGTCAGAGGTTGGACTAGGTGATCTTGGAGGTCTCTTCCAACCTAGATGATTCTGTGATTCTGTGATACCTGAAGAAGTAGGACAATGAAATATCTCTTGTGAGCAAGCAGAGAATAAGACATGAATTGTAAGGTACAGCTAACAAGATTTTTCTTCAGCTGCGATTTTGAATCTATAGCAATAATGACGAGGGTGTGATTATTCCAAGAGAGGTGTTGTTTAGAGGGTGTTTATAATTAGAGATTTTTCCACTGCATTGTCCAGTCCAATTTGTTCATTTTGATGGAAGAATCAATAGCGCTAGCCAAAATAACTGGGAAATTAGTAGCAACTAATATAGCACAATATTCATGTCTTCCTTGTTTTAACTGGCATTTAGGAATGGCCTTGGCAGAGTGACAGCCCATATGTAGAGGCTGGAGACTGTGCAAACTGACAGCTTTTTGAATTTTCATCATTCTTCAGTTTCACATGCATTCAGTGTAGCTGTGAAAACAGATGAGGAGGCAGGGAAGCTCTATAAATGACAATGCCCCTAATAAGGATAAGTATCTCAGCACTAATTGAATGAATATGTGCATAACTTCTGTGGATGCCAGTTTTGCTGTTTTTCTCAAGCTGTTATTTAGGGGCTGAATATTTCACTTAACTGCAGTCACTTGTACCAAGGCTTTGGAAGCACAGAAACAACAGATGAAAACATGTCTCTAATGAAAATCTGAAACAATCTTGTTTGTTTTTCTTTCTTTTAAAGAAAGAACTTTTGGTTTATGAGAGAATATGAAAAATGAGAAATATCCTCACAAAACGATGAAGAACTTAAATAAAAAATATTTTTCCATTTCCTTTTTTTTTTTCTTTTTTTTTTTTTTCTTTTTTTTTTTTCTATATTTAGAGAATGAATAAATGCCATGGTGTCACACCATGGAATTCAACAGAATTTACTGCAATCAAAACCATGACTTAGTTAAAGATGTGAGAATTTCAAGGTTCACTCAAGACTTACTGCAGGCTACTGGAGGATTTCTAAACTCAAATGCGTGCTCACGAACCTTTTCTCTTTTTCAAGAACTACCCTTCTCCTTCGTCAGTGTGTACAGCAGAAAACCTTTGAACCTCGAGGAGTCTGCCCCGAGAGGCGTTCCACCTCAGGGGGAGACCATCAGTCACAGCCTGCTGTGGTCCCTGGAGAGCTGAAAGGATGCTTTGCTTAGGACCACCAAGGACTGTCAGTACTTCTCCATCCTGACAGATATCCTGTTCAGATTAGGCAATTCTGGTATTTTCCGCCAACCATGCCATTCTGGTACCTTCCAGAATGTACTGTTCTGGTACTTCCCAGGCTAGGCTATGATCCAGGTTGCAGTGTACAAGACACCGTCAGGGAGTGCCTGTTCATACTCACTTGTTATGCCTGTTGCTAACAGGCAGATGATGTAACATTAGTTAATCTTGGGTCAGAGCTGAACTGAAGAAAGTGCTACTCCACCACACGTGGTAATCCTGAAACAAGGAGGTGTTTGTCTATGATGTAAATCCCAGATGTGGAAGAATATGAACACACAGACATAAATACTCCATTAATTTCCACAGAACAAAGGAAAGAGAGGAAGATCTAAGAAGATCTTCCTGTGTTATTTTTTACTTAAATATACATATATAGAGAGAGTGATATATAGTAATAATATAAATGAGCTTTTCTGGCTTCAGTATGACTCAGCATTTTTAAATACACATTGTGACTACTGCTGTTTTTATGCCATTTAATACTTAAATATGAGTTTTTGTTTTCCAGTGACCAATAAAATATGACTAAGTGGCTTGTCTTAAGCCCAGATTTTATGATGTTTCCAAAAGTATTAAGGCTTTAAGGATTTATGTGTATTTTTTTTGTTTTGTTTTATGTTTGCTTGTTTGTTTTATAGAGCTGTATAAAAGAACAGACAATTATGAGACATTTACCAGTTTCATTTAACGAGTTCTGATGGTATGAGAGAACAGACAGAAAAGAAAGAGGGAACATAAGAAGTAAAAACATATTCTTATAACACTTAGTCTGTTCACAAAGAAAAAGAAGACACCAGCACAATTAAAATTTGGCGTTAGACGACATGCTTTCATAGTGCATCACACTATCAAAATTCACGCCAGGAGTTACTGCAGAGGCTGTAGTTCAGTAGCATTTGTTTTAAAAGTCCTGGAAACCGCAGTCTGCTCTGGATCTACAAAAATCCTCAGAATCAAAGACAAATGTTTGATGGGTAATCTCCTTCTCAGCTGTATCTCTAGTCACTATGTGAGATTTAAATGTTATATGAAATCCTCCTAGCATGTTACTTTTTGGCTGAATTTCATCACAGAAACAGCATTAAGTTCCTGCTGAGGAACAGATTTTGGAAATGAAATGCATTATACAAAATATTTTTGTATACTTTTAAATACATCTTGAAGTAATGGAGAGCACTTAGTGGTAACTAGTCAAATGGTAGTGTCAATTTACCAAAGGTTTGTAACTTAAAAACTAATATTTTTATTTTTATCCTCACTTGCCATTACTTCTATAATCATTTATGTTACATACATATATTCTTTGCTTTCCACAAAGGTGTAAATTCTCCAATCCAAAACGAATGAAGGAAAAAAAAAGATTGCCCTTGGAAGTAGAAGTTCTCAGTTCCTTCAGTTCATTAGCACTGTTTAGACTTGCAAATAATGTGAAGAAAAAATACTGTCTAGATTTGTGGCCAGGCTGGCATATGTGTAAAAGTTAGAAAGGAAAATAAGTCAACTGAGATGTCAGTCAGAAGCTGTTTAAGCTGTAATGATAAAGAGGATGGAAGAATTTGTTTTAATTTTAATTAACACTAAGGGGACAGAAGGCAAAATTCACATTAGCATTCTGAATAATCTTGAACATTCATTGTTTTCTTTCTCTCTGAGTCAGCAGCCTATTTGAATCAGTCAGTCTTAGAAAATTATATTATGATATATTGGTTTGATCCCTTTCCTAATTCTGTTTGGAATGCAGCCATCATTTAGGAAACTGGAAAAAAAAAAAAAAAAAAAAAAAAAAAAAAAAAAAAAAAGGAGTAGATAGAATCCACCAACAATTTAAATTCCATATTTGTATACCAGTAGGGAATATAGTCATGCCTGAAATGTGATTTTACTTTGTTGATATTTGAAACAAATTTTACAAGTACCATACATTCTTTAGTCTGTCTTTGAGTGATCTGAATAGTGATCTGAATCTACCGTGAAGACTTTAGTTTGAGATTTATCTTGAAATCTTTGCTAACAAATTTTGCTAAAACATCATAAAGAATATAAATGAAATTAGACATTTTCTATTATCTAGCAGCCATCTAATATTGTAAAGGGTTAAAAACAGCAGAAGAAAAGTTTACAGAAAAAGTCTAAATCACTAGCATAGTTAATTTGTTTTTTTCTGAATCTATTTTCCAGGATTGATTTTTGATCTGGGCACAACATTGCAAGAAGCTGGATTTTTTTTTTTCTTATTATTTTTCAGCGAAAAACATTTACTTTACTTTGCTTTGTTTATTCCAGTGTGGGCAGCACATATTTTTGTGCAATTAAAATTTGGGAATATTTTTGAAAACAGAGGAAGGAATGTAAAAAACATCAGCATTCATTTCACAACAGTTTGCAGGTACCCAGCTTCAAAAAATAAATCTTGAAATCCCAAGTCAGTCTTTGCCTAAATTTCTGAATACTTGTATACTCTGGGTGCACATATTTTCTACTGGATGTTTCCCAAGTGCCTAAGTTTTTGCCAGTAGACATGCACTCAACAATCTATGTTGTGAAATGGAGCAACGAAGTAACTCGTTTATGTCAAAGCCCCATCAACATTCCCCAGGGAGGCATTCTCTTGCCTTGTGGAGCCTGAGCTGGAAGATTTCAAGACTTGCCTACCAGATAAATACAATGCCAGCCAAACATGAAGTAGGACCATTAAGGTTGTAGTAATTAAAGTTGGAACAAGGTAGACTAGAATTGAACTTTTGCCTGGTCTCTTCCCTCCCCAGACTATTCACCAGCAACTGAGAAAGAAAGACTTTGTCCTTCCTGGGATAAATATTCCACCAAAAATGGAACAGCCCTAGCCATCAAGAGAGCTTCATAGTACATGTTTTTGCCACGTTGTTTAAGGGAGCTCTGACAAAGTTAGTAGATATGAGTTCTTGTGCCCTCAAAATACAAAACTAGGTTGAATCTTTCTAATGAGTTAAAGGGAGGAGTCTATTTCCTCATCATCTCATCACAAGACTGAAGTGATTCAACACTGCTCTGTAGAAGGTAGTTTATGACTCCACACAGACCCATTGACAGGTACCTATATCCAGACGCACCAGCAAACGTTTTACATTGAGAATAAGGGCTCATGCCACTATCTGGAATTTCTTATTTCTTACATTTAGGGATTCTGTGATCTGTCAGATGGCTTTTATAGCTCCTTGGATTTTTTTTAGACAAGTACCTCACCATTCTGGTCATAAGGAATTCAGTGTATCAGCTTCAATGCTTATTTTCTTGCAGTTTTTACAGAATTTTCTGGAATTCTTTAGTTCCATTTAATCTAAATAAATGACTACAACTATATTTTATTATTCTATTGTGCTTGACAAAACAAAGTGTCTGTTCCAAAGGGATGAAGCCTTCTTTCTTAGCAACCGGGGTTACTGGGAGATGTAACAAGAACATCAAATTAAAAAAAAAAAAAAGAATTTACAAGGTTTTACAATGAAAAATATAGATCAGAATTAAAATTAAATTTAAAATGCACAAGCCAGAGAATAACAAAATAGTAAGTGAAAATGTTAAAGCACTAATATCTGTGGGAGACAAATACAGTATGTTTGAATTCAAGTTTCAGAAAGCTTGGCAAGTAATTTACTCAGTAGCATTCATTCTTGAGTATCTCCATCGCATGCCTCAGTGTAATCAGCTTTAGCCAAAATATAAAACCTTCATCAGGAGATACTGTGGGATATCAGCTGGAAGATATTCTTCCTTAAAGATTTGATACTTTTATTTAAAATCTTGCTTTGAATAAAAGAAATAATGCAACTGTTACAAGGTCTGCCCTGTCTACATACCCTACACACAGCAATAGACGTGTCTGTCTCTGTTTCATCTTACAGCAAAATGCATAGATATAAAAGGATTTGAAGACTTTCCCAATAACATTTTTCATCATTGATAAGTTACCCTGCAATGTTTCAGTTCGATGGTTTTGATCAACTGCTACAATGAAAGCCTATCTAAGGTTAAAATTATTAAGAGTAGCGTGTCTATGGAGCCAAAGTAGAGTCTGTTAGAGCTACAAGCTTTTGAGTATATTAAGAATTCTTCAGGAATAAACATTGCATATCAGTCACAACAGTTAAGGAAATACTGTAAGAGGTGTTGTGTAGCAGGCTTTCCACAGGGTTTGCAGCACTATTTTGGCTGGAGTTTTCCCTCGGAAGAGATCCAGTGCAGAAAAATAATTGGAAATTTATAAATTGTCTGCATTAACTCCCAACATTCAATGTATTGAAAATTGTGGTGAATAAACATAACATTCACTAATTTAGACAGGCAAACAGTGCTCAGCAATATATGAAAAAGCCATGCCTTAACTGCAGAATGTTAGTCAAACTGTCCAGTACTGGTTCAAACAGCACCTGCTGCTGACTTTTAATGTTATTGAGTTAAAAGAAAAAAGAAAAAAAAAAAAAAAAAAAAAGGTGGGTGGGAAGTTGTAACAGTAGAATTTGGTCATCTTTCACACTTACTGTCTTATTGCTTTGGAATACAATTTTATTTAAATGTGCTGAAAAACATCTGATTTGAAAAAAAAATGGAAAAGATAGAAATAACTTTTATCTTATGATGCTAAAAGATAAACTGGAATAGTCAGGAGTTGATGACAATCATAAAGAAAATGTGAAGAGAAGACATACAATGCTATTTCCCATTTAGAAGGTTACCTGCATAAAGAACTGTCTAATTCTGCCTGTGCATGCTTATCACAATACCACTCTTCACGGTGCCAGTAATGTATCACCTATCAGCACAAAATGTGCAAACAACTATGCTGCCACTTTTTGACTAAAGCATTTAAAAATACTGGTGAGCACAATGTTATATCCATATTGTAAGTTGTTTCTTTGTGGATCCTTGTTCAGGTGCAATTTAATACTGTTTGCATGTAGAGAACAAGGAAAGGAAGTTTATATAGGAGATGGATGAGCATATTTCAGATTGTTTCCCTCTTGTTTTCTTTCATCAGGATGAGATGCATGAATGAATATTTAGTAGAAAAGGGAAGCAAAATCCTAGGAACGCATTCCTTTGCATAGGTCTGCATTATTTATATCTATAATAGTCTTCTAGTTCTGTGCAGTGGGTTGAGACCAATCTTCCCATGGTTACATAACTAAAACAGCTAGAATCAATAAAGACTATTTTACTCCAACATATATATATATATGAGGGTTCTCCATCACCCTGATCGTGAAAATACATATATATAAACCCTGCTTAGAAATTAGATTGAATAGTTCATTATTTTGATACAACTTAAAAACAAACAAACAAAAAAAGACACTAATGTTTGACAAGCTGTTTGTCAGCATCAGGTGAAAGTTTTTCAACCCTTTGATGTTCAGAAAACCATGTTACTAGAAAGAAAAAAAAAAAAAGTGCTTATATAACCTATATATATGACACAATGTGGGGGTTGTTCCTGGAAATTACCTAGGAAGAATGTAGGAATGGAGAACAACACATTGTATTTTGGTTTCCACTGACTGATTACAACACTGTCTTCACCCACAGCACAAATGGTCATTATTATTATTATAACAATGTAAATTGTATTTATTTTTGAGAGATAACATGTTGTTATGGTTTAACCCAGCCAGCAGCTAAGCACCACACAGCCGTTCACTCACCCTCCCCCTTCCCTCTCTGGGATGGGTGAGAAAATCAGGAAAATGAAGCCTGTGGGTTGAGATAGAGACAGTTTATTAGGACAGAAATAATAATAATAATAATAATAATAATAATAATAATAATAATAATAATAATAATGTATACGAAACAAGTGATGCATGATGCAATTGCTCACCACCTGCTGACTGATGCTCAGCTTATCCCCAGGCAGCTGGTCCCCCCACCCCAGCTAGCCAGCCCTACATATTGTTTACCATGACATCAGATGGTATGGAATACCCCCAGTTTGGGTCAGCTGTCCTGGGTCTGTCCCCTCCCACCTCCTGCTGCACCCCTAGCCTGCCCGCTGGCAGGACAGAGCGAGAAGCTGAAAAGTCCTTGGCTTAGCATAAACACTGCTCTGCAACAATTAAAACATTAGCATGCTATCAACACTCATCTCATTCTAATCCAAAACATAGCACCCTACCAGCTACTAGAATAATAAACTCTATTCTAGCTGAAACCAGGACACATGTTGGAGTACATGAATCTCTGTACTGGATGTTCTCTACAAGACAAATTAATTTCCACATCATATCTGACATGGTACTTGGATTATAACTATATATCACAGAATCACAGAATTGTAGGGGTTGGAAGGGACCTCAAGAGATCATCAAGTCCAACCCACCTGCCAAAGCAGGTTCCTTAGAAGATGTTGCCTAGCTAGGCATCCAGACAGGCCTTGAATATTTCCAGAGGAGACTCCACAACCTCCCTGGGCAGTCTGTTCCAGCGCTCCGTCACCCTCATCATGAAAAAGGTCTTTCGCATGCTAGTGCAGAACTTCCTGTGATCCATTGTGTGGCTGTTACCCCTTGTCCTGTTCCCACAAACAACTGAAAAGAGGTTGGCCAAATCCCTCTGTCTCCCACACTTCAGGTATTTATAAACATTGATAAGATCCACTCTCAGTCTTCTTTTCTCCAGGCTGAACAGGCCCAGGTCTCTCAGCATTTCCTCATAAGGAAGATGCTCCAGACCCCGTATCATCCTTGTGGCCCTCCACTGGACTCTTTCCAGGAGGTCCCTGTCTTTTTTGTACTGGGGAACCCAGAACTGGACACAGTACTCCAGGTGAGGCCTGACCAGGGTAGAGTAGAGGGGGAGGATCACCTGCTAGCCACGCTCCTTTTAATGCATGCCAGAATCCCATTGGCCCTCTTGGCTACAAGGGCACAGTGCTGGCTCATGGTCAACCTGTCATCCACCAGGACCCCCAGGTCCTTCTCCTCAGAGCTCCTCTCCAGCAGGTCTCCCCCCAGCCTGTACTGATACATGTGGTTGTTCCTTCCCAGGTGCAGGACTCTATGTTTGCTCTTATTAAAATATATAGTGAATATGGATATAGATGAAGGATATAGATGGATATAGACATTTCCTTTTATATGTTGTTTCATTGAAGAGGACACCTAAATATTTTGTATGTAATGGAAGATAGACGTGTAAATGGAATGTAGAGAAGACCGAGCCTTATGGGTCCCTTGAGATTTTGTTCAAAATGCTCTATAAATTTCAAGAGGAAAGTGAACTATCTCACCTACAAAGCAAAGAAAATTATCTATTAGTACTGTGGAAAAGCTTTACACCTCTGGTGTAAGTTTGGGTTATTTGGGGGTTAGCACATTAGCATCATTTAGGTCTTGGTCTTACCTTTCTCTTTATGAACTGTCTTAGAAGTGTTAAAGATTTAATAAAAAAAAAATAAAAAAATATCAATGTGTCCCTTGAGTGTTGTTTTGACCATTGAAAGCACAAGAGGAACTTCTTGCTATTGTGGTTTGTTTTGTCAAGATACTTTTGTGTAAGTCCACAACAGACTTTCCCAAATCAGTATAGACCTAAATAAAGTCTCTGTCTCACAGCCAGACTCATCAGGATAACCAGATTGTTTGATGAGCAAGTCAAGTAGTAGTGAACTCCAGGGATGCAAAGTTGCTCCAGTTGCTAGTTTGTAAGGAACAACAGGTATGGGGAGATCAAATTCAGGTTGTTACTACAAGTATGCTATAGCTCATCTTTTATACAGGCTACTACTGTGTTCTTCTCATTTACAGAGGCACCACTGATACCACTGGAATTGGAACTTCTAAGCATAGATAACATTAATATCAGTTTTTCTAGGCCTAACCGTGTTGGTAGTATTTCTGGAGAGAGGCTTCCTAAATTACAGGTTGAAGTTCCATGAGCTTGTTGAGTGACAATGGCTTCATGAAAAAGAATTAAAAACAAGCAGCCTTTCCATACTGACTTACTAACTGTGAACTTAAAATTAGGTCATAATGCTACTATTATCTTTTTAATCAATCTGGCAGAGGGACTGTGAACTGAAGTCAAGAGGATTACTCTTCATAATGAGGGAGAAGAAAGTGAGTCATAAATTAAATTTATGAACATTTAATATGAATATTTATTAGGGCAAGAAATGTAAACAGAAACATCTTACATTATGATTGTGAACACATTTATGAATTAGTTCATGTCACAGAAATTTGGTGGAGTCACAGGACTGGAACATTAACATCAATAGTAGTCCTTACTTGGCTGGCAAAAAAGGAGGCTTGTAAACATGGCACAGTTTAAAAGGGAAGTGAGAAGTTTCTTTGAGTTGCCTAAGAAATTGTACCTGCTGAGTCTGTGCTTAATAATAATAAATAATAATAAAAAAAAAAAAAAAAAAAAAAAAAAAAAGGAAAAGAACATGAGTACTGTGAATAAGGTCTTTTAAATGCTGATAAATGAGTGATCATGTGGATAGGAATTTTTTTTTTAGGGAGGGAGGGGGAAGTGGGGAGCAATTAGTGGAATTCTGTAGCACACAGATCTTAAAAGTAGAGCAAGATCTAAACTACCTGGACAATCATTCAGAAGGAAATAGTAGAATCTGAATTGACAAGGAAGTTTTGAAATATGATGGTCATATATATATATATATCTTTTTTTTTTTTTTTTTTTTTTTTTTTTTATTTTCTTAAAAACTAGTTAAAGGACAAAAATAATGGAGGGAAGGTATATCTCCTTTTGTCTGTATGGTTTCTTCTAACAAGATGTATCTGAATAAAAGAAAGAAATAGTAAGGCAACTTAATTAAAACAGGCTACCATCCAAATATAAATTTCGTGGTTAATAAAAAAAGATAGAAATATCAGCATAAGAAAAACATGAGAAGTGTATGTGAATCTTCATGCATCTACTTAAAGAAAAATATATATGGCCCATAAGACAAACTAATCAGAAGTGCCCTACTACCTTTACTGATGACACACAGAGAGTCCAATTTCTGTAATTCCACTAAATGAGGCCAACATCTGATATGCTCTTCCAAATAACGAACAAAGGTGACATTATCTGCTCAAAGAAAAAGAATGAGTACATTTGCAAATGGCCAGCTGATCAACAGGCTTACTGACATTGGTTGTAGCCAGGAAAAGAAAACCCACAAACAATTATTATATTAAATTACAAGATTTTTTAGCAATTAATTATTTAATTAATTGAAGTTTGTGGCTATGCCAAGTATTTTGGGAAGGATGTTTATAGTTCCTATGGACTACAGCTGTGGACAACTGCAAGGAATAGGGAAAATATGATCCTAAGTAAAGCAGAATTTTTAAGCAGAACCTATTTCCTAACCATAAGCAGCTTTCTGAAATAAGCTATGAAATAATGTATCACCATTAAAAAAGAAAGGAAATAGAATAAATTCTAATATTCCACATTGCGGAAGGGCAGAAAAAGGCCAAGTTGCTCAAAACCCACATCTGATCTTGACAAACTTGTGAGAATTGTTCATATAATACAGGAGACTATTTAAAAAGTGGTTTTAACTGCACTACAGCCTGAAAAATGTGACTAATTATCTCCCACAGCTCTAAAAAACTCATTTCCCAGAGGAATGGTGGCAATAAAACTTTGTCCTTATAATACTTTGTATTTGTAAGTCTAAAAAAGATTTATAAATTTCACTAATTAGGCCTCACAAACCTCAAGAGAACAAGTAAAGCAATAGTTTACTAATTTTTATGGATGCTTCACACCCAACTAATGTGATTTGCCAAAGGTCACACAAAGTCAAATACAGAGTTAGGAAGAGATCAAAAGACATCCTTCATTCCTAAAGGCCAATCATAAGGGTGCCCAGCAAACAACACTTTTCTTCCACAGTTTAGATTGCTGTATGCCTGTATTCATTAAAATGTCATTGGGCAGACTCTTCTGATAGTTTTCATCCTCTTTTTTGCTCTGCTTTGTGAAGAACAATTAACGTGAAAATAGTAACTCTGTATATTAGGTAAAATAAATTAGCTTTTCACAGGACAATTATAATAAATTCCAAAATCTTTCAATATTTGTTCAGTATGTATTTGTGGCATTGTGAAAGAATTCATAATATAAGAAAGAAAGAAAGGACACCCTCTACAGGGGAATTAATGGACTTCAAATGCTTGCCACAGTAAGACAGACTCAAATAATACTGCAGTAAACACTTCACATCCCATTCATATACTCAGGGAAATTTATTTTTCAGTATAGCTGCTGGAATAATTTGGGACATCGGTATATGTATCAATGAAAAATGCTTGTTAAATTCTAAGATCAATATATTTCTGCATGCCTCAAGGAGTATTAAGTCCATCATGAACTGACAAATGCTCTAACAGAAATCAATCTGCTTGTCTAGATGAAGCTGTAAAGCACAGTGTCAGCCATTAACCTAGTCACTGGACTCTGGCCAAACAAAGTTAGGCTAAGAAGGCAACACACACACAAAACAAAACAAAACAAAAAAAAGCACACAGAAGTCTGAGGTAGAAAATCTCTTCAAAACCACCTAATTTTCAAGCTGTTGGAACTCAGTTGTACATATATATATAATATTTATACATACATTTCACCATTATTCTGAGGAGAAAAATTAGCAAAGAAAATAGAATTGAAGGGTTCTGTTTGCAGTAGAGAGGTTCCTCTTAAGCTTCTTTTCCTTAAGTGTCACTTAAGGAAAAACAAAATTAATTGCAGGATAAAGATGAGTATACTTTAATTTGAAAGAAAAAGCCACATGCAACAGAATACTGAGATTCCAAGGGAAAGTCTGCCCTATCTCCCCAGACTCTCAAGACAAGAAGAAAATGAAGGGAAAAATATATAGAGAGAGATTGCTTTGTTCAAATAGCCATCTTTTGCTAAGAAGAGAGAAATTTTCTTTATTGTACAATAAATGTCTATTTTATGTAAATGAACTTAACACTTGTGTGCCCACAAGTTTCACATCTGTGAAAGGACTGGAGTATCTAGCCCTGTGGAAGACTATGGTTTTTCTGTGACATCTAATGCAGACTTCTCAGAGAAAAATAGGAGACCTAGTAGGCTCCAGATCTTATTCCAGAGACGTAGACTCAAAATCTACATCTAAAATTCTAAATAAAAGTGTATCCAAGATCACTTCAAAACAAATGGCAGCAAATAGTCATTGGGCCAAAGGGAAAAATACTTAGAGCTACATTTTACCCCAACAGATTTCTTGAGAGTTGGGATGCCCAAAACAGAGGTAAGATATGAAGCTACACTTTGTGTGTCTGTAGCATTGAATCTTAAACAATATGAATAAACCATAAACCAATAAACCAGTAAACTGTTTTTTTTTTTTTTTTTGTTTTTTTTTGTTTTTTGTTTTTTTTTTTTTTTTTTTTTTCCTGGACTACTTATATACCCAAACACAGGCACTTGGAAAGCACTAGTACAGAGAGCTTTGTCAAAGCTGTGGCATCTGTTTTAAGAGCCTTCCTGGAATATCCAGCAAGCAGATGTTCAGAAAATAAATATATTTCAAAATAAAATAATAAAATAAAAAATAAAATGTGCTTTTTCAATGACTGGTTTTAGGTGTGGTTTAGGCCAAATTATTCATCATTTTCTCACATTACAGTAGTATTAAATCATTAAGCTATCTCCCTTGCAGTCACGAGTTATCCATTTCAAGTGTTATAGAAACAAGATCCTAAATTAGATATTGGCATTTTAACTTGATATTGAAAAGAGAACTTATTTAGTGGTAGGAGGAAAATAAAAGCAATTTCCTAGTCTCAGTCCCTCATTTTTCTTTATACGTGAATGTACTCTCATACAAACAAAAGCAAACACAAACTCTAAACTGGCTGCAAAATAATTAATCTTAGAATAAAAGGATGAATGCATGAAGCAATATCAGCATTTAGTTTGCTATAAGTAGGCTACACATTTCCAAACCTGAAATGCTAACCTGAAGAAACAGAAGGTAAGTAGTCAGCCACTGCTTGTTGGACATCATCCCATTTCCTTGTTCTGGAAAAACTATCTTGACAACTGTACATTACAAATATCTGGGATTGTTTATAAACCTTCACATGGGGACTTTTTATTGTTATTTGTTTTAGTTAGAATAAATCATTGATAAAATATCAAAATATAAGGATTAAGCTATCGTATTACATATAGCAACTTCCTGATTTTACGAGTCAAACCCCCTTTATAACAATTTATGTTACCTACTATTTTAAGGCCTTGATTTGCTTTCTAAATTACAGGTGCACTTTACCTTTATCTTGTAACATCAGCTCCTTTGCATGTGTTAGTGATTTGTATGTCCTCTAGATGATAGAACAGATACACCTGCATGCTGAAGGGCTGAATTAAATCATTAGTCAGGCTTATGTCAGGCTACTTTGGGCCCCAGTGCATCATTTGATTGTAAGCACTTTGTTCTTCACTTGCTTCTTTACTTCTGCATGAGTTATTTTGTCTCTTTCAGCAGAACACCTTCCCTGAAGGGAAGCAGTCATGTGCAGTTTTCTGGGTTGCCATCAACTGGGACAGCAGTCATAAATGTCATTAAAGAAATGAGTGTTTATGCAATAATGATTCTTTAAAAAATTGACTTATCTTAGGGTCTGAAGTTCATTTGCAAACCAATGTTTGTTTGTTTGTTTGTTTGTTCTTCATGCAGTCATATCCTAGTGCTTCATTTGTACAGAGCAATATGCATTTGATATAAAGAAACAGTGAATTCTGGTGAATCTCTGTTAGCACAGATTCCTAAAAAAACACTTCCAGAGGAGATGCTATGCAGAAGTAGGATTTCATCCCAAGGATGCCCCTCTCTCTCCATTGTCTATAAAGGAAACCTAGAATAATGAGAAAAGACATGTTAAATCTCAAATTATATCTGTGATAGTACTATGAATCACAAATGGGAACTCATCCAGATGTTCACAGTTCCAAGTCCAGTGGTGATCCATATGATCCTTACTAGCTATCTATGCTATACTAACTCCACTCTTTGTAGAAAAAAACAATGTTTATGTGTATTCCTCCATTCCTGGTTAAAAAACATTCATCCACCAACTCTAACACTTGAAGACTTTTCCCCATACAGATAATTCCTGCTTAAAAAATGTGTAATTGATTATACTAAAATTTAATTTATTTCTTCAGCTATTGTTGAATTTAATATAATAATGATAATAATAATGATAATAATAATAAACAGATGACAGAAAAATGGACAGGAAAATAGAACTTTTTTTTTTTTAAGTATATTATTATTATTTGATCAGCTTCAGAAGTTGTGCTTTCCACAGTGCAAAACTATTGTATTTGCCTGATTTACAGTTACAGATGGCTTTACTTTTCCTAACAAGATCTTGGTCATCACATGTTTACATGAAATGTGACTCGTCTTACTGCTCAATGCTAGCTGAAGAATCCCACTTTCCTTCTCCTCCTCTGATCTTCTCAGCATCAGTGTGTTGCAGAGAAACACAGGCCATCAGCATAAAATGTGCCTGGACTCTGCAAATGCTCAAGGTCAGTCCTGTAGCTTCATCAGTGACTTCATTAGTTCATTAGTTGTGCTAGTAATCCTTCCAGATCTAGAGTACGTGCCTGCCGAGCCACATTTACATACTGCCCTGCATGCTAACACTACAAAAACAGGAAAATCAAGGTAATTCCAAACTTAGAATAGATTTCTAAACTTAATTAGGAGGTGTGAATTTGTCTGATGATTTAACTGTTTGTAATTCTTACTTAAGCAATTAAAGAGTACTAATATATGCAACAAAATATCTGCATAATACATATATAATACAGAACAGCATTAATATTAGTTACAGGTTGTCTGTAATTCTAGAAATTCCTATTGAAAATAATGTTTAAAACCTATTTAAAGAGAGAACTTCCTTGCAGAGGACAAATTCAAAAACAATAAGTCTTTAAGTTGCTAGCTCACACAGAATATTGTTTTTAAGGTGTAAACAAGAGTCTGTTTACAATTTACTGTTTATAACATGTATAAGGCATAGTGAACTGAGTTAAAAAGATATCCCATTGCATTTTCAAATCCAACGGAATTAAGTAAAACAGAATTAAACACTTCTCTAATCTTTCTTTAATTACCAGGAAGAGGCTGATTAGATAGTGCTATTTCTGAGGAATATTTTCTTCTACACAATGTGCACATCTACAACAGAGTGCATACATACATAAACAGAGAAAAGCTAGATGAATTAAACAAAGGCATAGTCCTTCAACAGCAAATTAAAAAGAGTTTATAATAATGTATTTCAATACTTGTTTGGCATATTTGGAAGGTACTATTCCTTTGAGAACACATTTAAAAAACAAACAAACAAAAAAAAAATTCTGAGATTACTCACCCCTGATTTAGCACACATGATGATGTCATTAACATCATTGTATGCAGTACAAGAGCCAATGACATGCAGTGCAAAGCTATCTGCCCTGGAAGATCTTGAAAATTTACTCCACACAGACTGGCATATCTCATAAAATGTAGCATCTCATAAAATGTAAGATGTACATCTCATTTACATGAATCACATGCAAGAGTTTCAAGCTGCTAACATGCAGTGTTCATTCCATAATGCAAGTCAAAGAGGACTTAAAATGACTGCTCTGAGAACCACTGTCCACATGTGAACTTTTAGCCAAAACTGACTTCCATAAAATTTCTGATTCTGCCAAAAAAAAAGAAACAAAACAAAAACAAACAAACAAACAAACAAAAACAGTATGCCCCTTGTTTCTCTTTGTGATTTCTGAAGAAATATGTGTAGTATTGAAATGTTAGTTCATACATCCCATGGAGGTGAGAATTCCTGATTCAGAAATCTTCATTCAACTAGAAACAAAGAACCTAAACTTTGCTTTTCATGTGAATGGTACTTTTTGGAACAGGGTGTGAGAGTATTAAGTCTATACATCTATCCTATGATGAAATATGCTAATCTTAAGTAAATGTGAGACTCTTCACAGTTGCATGGTTGTTCATCAATCACAGCTTATTGCAAGAAACAGTAATGTGAAGGAAACATCTGTTTGATTGCTGACAGGCTTTCTGCTCTGTCACCTGTAGTACATCAAGCTGACATGTCCCAGGATTTTCAGAGAAGTTTGGGTATTGCAGTCCTGAACCAGCAGTTTCAATAAATAAAGAAGCACAAATGAACATTTTTTTTTGGACAGTTTGACATAATAATAGTTACCAAAATCTTTCAACAATTGGGTTTATTTCTGACACAGCAAGGCTTTGCATACACATAAAATAACCTGCAATTAATTCACCGTAATATCTTCATAGTTGTGGGTTTTTTTTTAGTCCCTAAACTCTCATTGATTTCAAAGTGATAGTTGCTACTGATTTTAGAGAGAATAGAATTTGTCATGTACTGTTCAAGAACTATGGCAAAGACAATCATTACAGATAACAAAAAATGTTTGGATACATTAAGTTATAACAAAATTTTAAGAAACATCTCTTTTTGGCCACAATATGAGAAAGAAAGTACTGAAAAAATGGAAAAGTTTATCTTTGGCTGAATCTCTGTCTTGATGAAATGAAAGAGAAAAAACACTCCTGAAAATTAAATCACATGGCTAGCCATTTCACTGTCGTAATTCAACTTTGCTTATGAAAACATTGCATTTTTCCCCCTGTTCTATAAAATGATCCTAGTCTTTCAACAGGTCCATATGCAATTCCAGAAACCTTCTTGGATGTAACTGAGCTTCAGTTTCAGCTAGCTATTTTTACTTTGATGAATCTCTAAAACTAATATTTTATTTTATTTTTACTGTACTTATAATTTTACTTCCAAATATAACATATTGTTCAGCTAGAAATGTACCAGTTATCCAATGCTCACATACATTTTGCATTTGGAAGTGATATTCTTTCTTGGTTATCTCTATTTCATGTAGCTTATTTTGATGTCTATAGGATTTATAATATGGATCTTACAGCTAGTTTTGTTGTTGTTGTTGTTGTTTTGTTTTTGTTTTTGTTTTTAAATAGTCTAAAGTTAGATCAAAGCAAGCTGATCTGTTTGACAGACTAAAACTTTATATGTAGTATTTATGTGAATTACCCAAATGCATATTACAGCTACTTAAACTATTCTCCAGGGGTTCAAGAATTGCTTTTCAAGTGTGGGAGAGATTCAGAAAACATTTTATACATTAAAATTTCCCTGAAATCCACTTAGTTATCTCTATTTCATTGCTTTATCTTTATAGAATGATAGAAATACTATATCATTTGCTCATGTAAACCGTCAACAAGCCCTCAAAGATATGGTTCATTTTTACTGAGTGTTGTCTCATGGGAAGGAAAAGAACTACTGTTATGAATACAATGTAAAGTAATCGTTCCAACTGTCAGACACAAGCAGCTCTCTTGTATTTGATAGTATGCTTTCTGGATTCTTGTCCTACCTAAAAGAATGCTGTTGGGCCTGATTTTATATCCACATTTCTGGCTAAATCCTTGTAAGTTGTAGAACATATGTTGATTATAACAGACAGACAAGATGCTTTTACTAAACCTGCGGCCTTTCCAAATGCCAAGTGTGTAGGAGAATAGAGGAAGAAATTTCAAATAATTTTGTCTTATGACCATTTTAAAAAAGCACGTAGCTTTGTGGTAATTTATGATAGTACATCTGCTGAGCTACAGGAGCTTGGAAAATCTATCCTGCTAATGCTGTCCTAAACTAAAATTATTATGCATTCATTAAGTTGCAATAAATAGAAGAGCTAATGCATTAAAGTTAATAGGGCTTCTGGAGATATTTACAGTGAATAACAGTATGAATAGCTCTCAGAGAGATATGAATCTCACTGGGAAATCCATTTCAGTATAAAGCCTGTAAAATGTGGGTAGGTGCTCATGGCAGGCTTCTGAAAAAATGTATCACTTTACAATGAACTCATTCTGGGTGCGTTCATTACTTCTTAAAGCTATTTCCAATATATATAATTACACTGTATAATTACAATATAAATTCATCTTATTCTTTGGGTAGTGTTATTTCTATGACTTTTGAAAAATCTAAATTCATACAATATGTCTAAACTAAAAAAAGTGTTTTGATGATATAGGAAAAAATAGACAAAAAGATGGTTAAGGATGTTCATATTTGGTAACAAAGCTGTAGACTGTAACTGCTGCAAGTAATTAATTGAAAATTATAATAAAAACAAACTCCCAAATCATGTCATTAGAATTAATAAATGTTTTTAAGGTTCTCTTTCATACATAGTATTGAAAAAGCATTCAACATTTACTTTCTCATCAATCTAAACAATTAATTGACAACACTTAAATTCTCAGTTGTTTTGCAGGAAGTGTTCGCTAAGGACATATAGCACTTAATTAATGCTTGAACGTCAATCTTACTTGCCTAACCAACTCCCTTAATTAAGAAATCTCTTCTCATATGCATATATATCTTAATGTTGGTTTTGTGAATTTTATCCTCTTTGTTTCTATGTATTATTAACATTTCCATTATACTTTCAGTGTAAAACAATACCCGATGAATGAAGGATCCACCTTTTCCACTCTTAAGCTTGATGACAATGTGGTTTACAGTACTATATACTTTTCTAGACTCTGTCCAAAAGAACTGAAATTTGGGGATTTAAGACAATCAACCTATCCTTGAAGGTTAAAGTAAGTAAGACAATGTATGTAAAGGCTACTGGGATGGTCCAACATACTGACATAACAGAAAAGAATACTGCTGCTAAGGAAAAAAAATGATATGCAAGGCAAATAAAGCTGAAAATGACAGTAGGAAAGACAAATAGCTTGAAGACACTAGGCAGGACTGGATGCTATATAAGTGAATTTACTCACATATGGAAAATAAAGAATATGGGTGCAGTTACATTCATTAGTTATATTCATATTCCAGGGTTTCCCTAAGGAATCACACATCTCTGTGATAGATCTTCTTTCTGTACCCATAAAATCAGTGTACCTATGTAATTTTACATTACATAAGCCCCTATAAAATATCATACAATTTAGACTACTTGTCTAAATACTTGTTTCCATTTGGTAGTATTGGATTATTCTTTTCATTATTATTTTCTGAAAGCAGATTAAAATATATATATATTATAAAACAACACTAGCAAAGGATCTTTTAAAACAAGAGTTGGATTTTTTGTTTTTCACATTTGCACTGCTCAGAAATACTGTCCAGCTGAGTACCTGCTGGAAATACTAAGTATATGCTAAGTAAGATAAACAACATATCTATTACTAAAGCATAAAGAATTTTATACCCAAGTGATCTTGTCATGTGCTAATCACATTATTCTAAGCACCTTACCACATCCCATTATAATGCTGATTGATGCTCACCTGAGCATGAGCCAGCAGTGTGCCCAGGTGGCCAAGAAGGCCAATGGCATGCTGGCTTGTATCAGGAATAGTGTAGTCTGCTGGGCCAAGGAGGTAATTGCTCCCCTGTACTCTGCTCAGGTGAGGCCCCACTTTGTGTACTGTGGTCAGATATGGGCCCATCGGTACAAGAAGGACATCGAGGCCTTGGAGTGTGTCCAGAGAAGGACTACGGAGCTGGTGGAAGACCTAGAACACAAGTCCTATATGAGGAGTGGCTGAGGGAAGCGGGGTTGTTAAGTCTGGAGAAGAGGAGGCTCAGGGGAGACCTTATTGCTCTCTACAGCTACCTGAAAGGAAGTGGTGGGGAGCTGGGGATCAACCTCTTCTCATAGGTAACTAGTGATAGGACTAGAGGCAATGGCCTCAAGTTGAGCCAGGGGAGGTTTAGGCTGGAAATCAGGAGGCATTTCTTCTCAGAAAGAGTAGTCAGGCATTGGGACAAGTTGTCCAGGGAGGTGGTGGAGTCACCGTCCCTGGGGGTGTTCAAGGAAAGGTTGCACTTGGCATTTAGGGACACATGGTTTAGTGTGTACCATTGGTGGTAGGGTGACGGTTGGACCAGATGATCCTGAAGGTCTTTTCCAACCTTAATAATTTTATGATTCTATGATCACTCAAAACCTTGTTTTGCATTCAGAATCTTAAGGGCAAAAAGAAAGAGACCTTGTAAAAACAATAATTTATTGTTCGTATAACTGAAATTTCAACAAAAATGATTAGCCCGCATCTCATTGTTATAGAAAAAGAGAGGAACAAAAATACAGAGAAGAATGCTATTGCAGAGAAGCACCCATTCTCTGATATTGATGATTCACTGACCCCATCTGAGTCCCACAGTTGCTGGTGTCATTCTGAGCAGTGTGCTAGAGTGAGTCAGCAGTATCTTGAGAATCTTGCAACCCAGAATTGGTGCAAGGCTGATGTTTTCTCCAGCTCTAAGGCTCTAAGATGCTTGAGGCTTTCTTTTTCCTCCCCCCCCCCCGTTTTTTTTCTAACATACTTTTAGACTTTGTGAGTCTGTGGCTTCATTTTTTTTTTTATTATTATTTTTTTTTTTTAATTTGAGTGTTACTGTGCTTGATACTTGCTACTTCTGTTAAACCTGTAAGTATTTTTGCCCAGTTCTCAGGTCTGCATTTCTCTGACTATTAATAGGTCAGTTGTTTACAGCTCTGGGGTCTCTAATATGATTCTGTGTCCCTTTTTTTTATCAGCTTCTGCCAACATTCCTTTGCAGTACATCCTCTGTCTCCATTTTGAGGGCTCTGTTACCATGTTTTATCTGTATCGCCCTACACTACACCGTTATGCTAGGGTCATATATATTTATTTCTACCCGGCATAAATTTTTTTTGGTTTTCTTATGTGTGTGTGTATATATATACATATATATCATTATACATAATTAAAGATAAGCAAAAGGGAATCAAATTTCCTTCTTTAGGTTGCAGATCAATCAACTAAAATGAAACTATGGCCAGACCAAGAGAAGTTTTGAGAATACCTGACAAGTTCAGTCCACGTGGAGTAGGGTTCAGCTGTCAATTACTAGGCATGTTCAGAAAACTCCATATAAAATAAGCTGAAAGACTAGAAATGGCATGAGTTGACTTATTTTGGACCATCATCCATTGTCAGGTCGAAAGCAATTGCATGGACATTCTTCATAATGTGAAAGCTGGGCCCAAAGGATCTGAGAGAATATACTGAATTAACTATAGGGTTTGGGGCACATGTATTCAAAATCACTTGAAATGTCTAGTTCTTTATCTTTTTGAAAAAATAATAATAATAATAATAATTGAATTCAAGCTGTTTGGCTTAGATTGTGGAGATATTTTATCTCATATCTCCAAATAGATGAATTTGAATTCTAGAATGACTTGTAGAAAAAAGAAACTGAAATGAAGAAACTGGTCCCGTTTGAGGCCCTGTATATTTGGAGTGTGGAATCCTCACTGCAAAGAGTGGCAAAACAAGTTAGTCTTGCATGTATTTTTGATTTCTACAATATAAATCTATTGACTTGATCACTCCAGGTTCCTTTCATGGTATTTTCAGAGTATGATTCATCTTCTCCTTCAAGCTAAGATGAATTCTGTTCTTAAAAATGCATATTTTTCTCCAGTTACAATGAAGAGAACAAGTGGAGTTACCCCAGGTACATGATGACTATGCTATGGATTTTTTTTTTTTTTTTTTTTAAAAAAAAAAACGGAAAAAAAGGAAGGCAGTCTCACAAAAAGGAAGGCAGTCTCACCTGGGAATTGAGTTAGTTCCAAGACCAAAAGGCATGGAGTTCACTGTATGTTAAGGACCAGTCACTATCTCTTTATAGCAGGGAAGGAAACAGATATACTTAATTAAAAATAAATAAATAAATAAAATACAACCATCACAAAACAACAGGTTACTGTCAAGCAGCTCAGGCAATTATCTCAAAATTATCTCATTTATAATAAGAAGGTTACCTTTTAACTGAGCTAAGTTTTTCTTTATTATTCTTTAAATTAAATTAACGTAGCCTATTTAAAAATAATATAAAGTAGAATGAATATTATAGTATGGATCAATTCCCTTAACACATTTTCTGTATATAAAGCTCCTCTGAGTAGAAACTTATTCACAGAAATTCCCAAATTCCTCTGCCCCCATCTAGAGGCTTGCAGCTGTCCTCTCTTGTATCTCTGGCACCATAGAGTCCAGAAAATTTTTCTTTAGGACAAGTAAAATATCCTTTCCTTTTTTGGTCCCAACAGGATCTAGCACTTTCTCTGTGAGTCCAAACTGAGGCCTGCTAAATGTGAAGGCAGTCATGCTTCCCTGCAATGCATGTCCCTGAGAACGCGTGCCAAATCTCTCTTCTCTCTGCTATGCGCTTTGAATGCAATTAATTCCCAAGTTTAGATGAGCAATGCTCAAAAGAATAAAATTAGTTAAAGCAACATGTGCCTCTCCCATTAGTGGGGATCAGTATCAAATTGGTGCTATTGTGATTAGCCACAAGTCTGTGAGCCAGAGCTGACCCAGCTGATGGTTACAGGAATGCAGCACCCCTGGGGCATACAACCCAGCAGGTGTACTAAGAAGTTCCTCCCACCTGTGTTGTGGTTTTTTTTTTTTTTGGTGGTGGGTTTTTATTTTATTTTATTTATTTTTTAATTCTTTGTTTCTTTGCTAATAAACAACTAGATGCATTTTTATTTAGGAAAAAAAAAAAAAAGTGGTGGTTCTGACAGAATGCAGTGATAGGTGTTCTGATTATGGAAGTTCCCCATATTAGCGCCCAGCAGGAAATCAAACTCCAGTGAAGTGACCTTTAAATTTTTCTTTCCCTTTTAAATTTAGCTTTAGTCAGAGAGCAAGTATTGTATGTAAAGTAACTGATTTCTGTGTCTCTTGTAGATTTGTTTCACAAACTTAGTATAGGCATGTGAGTTAAATTTATTTAGTTTCTAAGTGTCCTGGTTTCAGTTAGAACAGAATTAATTTTCTTCCTAGTAGCTGGTGGAATGCTGTGTTTTGGCTTAGGATGAGAAGAGTGTTGATAACACCCCGATGTTTTAATTGTTGCAGAGCAGTGCTTATACCAAGCCAAGGACATCTCAGCCTTTTGCTCTGTCCTGCCAGCAGGCAGGCTGGGGGTGCAGTAAGAGCTGGGAGGGGACAGACCCAGGACAGGTGACCCAAACTAGCCAAAGGGGTATTCCATACCATCTGACATCATGCTAAACAATATATAGGGGTGGCTAGCCATGGGAGGAGGGTGGGACTGCTCAGGGTTAGGCTGGGCATCGGTCAGCGGGTGGTGAGCAATTGCATTGTGCATCACTTGTTTGTACATATTATTATTACTTTCCTATTATCACCATTGTATTATTATTATTGTTGTTATTGTTATTTTCCTGTCTTATTAAACTGTCTTTATCTCAACTCACGGGCTTCACTTTCCATTTCTCTCCCCCGTCCCAGAGAGGGAGGGGGAGGGTGAGCGAACGGCTGCGTGGTATTTAGCTGCCGGCCGGGTTAAACCATGACACTAAGTCTCTTCTGTTACAGTTGTATGTAAAACATTAACCTATTACTCTTTCCGGTGTGTGTGTGTGTGTGTTTTAATATATTTTTCCATCCAAGACTGCACTGAACTAATGGAGGATTTTTTTTTTATTTTTTTCTTTTATTAATCTCAAAATTTTTACTGGTATGTGACAGCATACTTCCATTCCTCTCTTATTATTTGTTCCATAAGAAACACCTGAAGCAAGTATTATAAATTCATTGAATCCTCAGGAGCCAGACATGTTTCAAATGAATTACCTGCACTATCATAATTTTCTATAGCTTGTTAATTTTAATTCAAATCCTTTCCTCTCTTTTACCCTGATATAGAAAGTTCCAAAATTCCCATAGTTTCAAATAAATTTCAGCCAATTTCACTTGCATGACAAGTCAGCAGCAGTTTTGGAAGTATCTTCCTGTGTGCCCATGCATGTGTTTGTGAGTGAAGGTATCATAAATACGGGGGGAAAAAAAAGAAGCTGGGAGTATGGATATCGTTATGTTACAAGCTTAACATATGACTTAATTCACATGATGAAGACTTGTGATAATTGTCATGGCTACAATATTGCTAGATTAATTTAAATTATTATTTATTATTATTATTATTAATTCAGTAAAGGCATGTAGAGAGAAAAGAGAGAAAATGTTGCCCTACGTATGAAAGCTGTATGTGAATGTTCTCAGGTTTATACGTGTACAGTGCACAGGAAAACACATCTGTTGAAAGACTAGCAGTAATAAAATGCTTATAAGCAAACATTTAGACTTTTATTAGAGATACCCACCAAGAAGCTTAATGAAGGGGGGAGAGGGGGGTGTGACTCATTAGCAGGGCTGTTAGCAGCAAGGGACTTAATGGCACTGGGAAACATTATCTAGTGAGACACCTGCATTACTGACTTTCAATGAAATTCCTCATTTTTTTTCAAACCTGTGAAATTGTATACACTAAGTTCCTGAATTTTCTGAAGAAAGCAGTCAGAGAAAGTGTACTTCTAAAACTTTGTAATGACATAGAGGAATTAATGGCTAGTGTGAGGATAGAAGGCAGCTTGTTTACTGTGATCAGGGTCATGGCAAAGTTCTTGATTATTGTGAAAAAGAAGGGAAGAAAAAAAAATAACAACACTGAACTTCAGTACAGCATTCTTCTGTAATTTCACAATTGTGTAATGTATGTATATAAATGTTAAAAGAAAGAACAAAAATATGGTTTGAAAGTCACCAGATAGGAAAAGTGACAACATATTATACTATAAAATCTTAAATAATTAATGTGTTTTTTAATTCAAAAGAAAAATGAGAGGTTGCAGGAGATGGCAAGTAACTAACGCTAGACATAAGCAAGTAACAGGAAATAATTGAAAGAAATAAGTTATTATTATTATTATTTATTTATTTATGTTGGAAAGTATCTTTTGCTTATCATTAGACATCCATGTATGGCCACTGTGAGAGTTACTGGGTTAAACTGACCTTTAGCCTATCTCAGTATGGTCATTCCTCTGATGAAGTAGATGCACTAGAGGTGCAGGAGTCCTTCAGAAAGAACAGGAAGTTACAAAGGGTAAGAAGCCAAACCAGGTTAATTGCTGTTGTATGTGAGGAAGCAGATAGATTTACAGCACAATGTGTACACAGTAATGCTCTTTCTTAGGTGGGAAGTAAACCTTTTTCTCCAATGAAAGGGCTCTGCCTGGAGTATTGTGATGTGCTCAGCTGAAAAGGATCACAAAACCACAAAGGCAAAAGCAAACAAACAACAAAATAAAAACAAAACAAAGCATATAAAGAATGATAGAAAGATTGCTTATTCAAAAGCTGATATAATTGGGAAGGGTAGAGCACTTGAGCTTGGCTGTTTTTTCTTAGTGAGTAACTAAAGTTAATTGCAAACAGGAAATCAAATAAAATGACCACTGAAAGCAACATGAAAATCAAAACAGGATTAAACTACAAATGAAGAGATTTAGAATAGACATTAAGGAAAACTTTCTAATTTTATACAGACAGTTGAACATCATAAAAATTGCTGTGAAATATAGTGGAATATTAATTATTGGTGCCAAAAACTGTCAGGAATGGTTAGATGTGGTTGATGTTATTGCAGGGGTGGTGAACTAGTCTAGATGAATCATAGAGCCCCAAGCCTTTTTTTTTTTTTTTTTTTTTTTTTTTCCTGTTTTTCTACATCTTCTTTTGAGGTAACTCCATATGTTTTGATGATGTAAAAAGGACTATACAAAATACCTCTACAGTACCTCTAGTATAAAGTACTATATACAGTACCTCTACAGTATAAAGGCCCAGGGTCCTGCACCTGGGGCGCAATAACCCCAAGCAGAGCTACAGGCTGGGAGAGGAATGGTTGGAAAGCTGCCAGGCAGAGAAGGACCTGGGAGTGATGGTGGATAGTCGGCTGAATATGAGCCAGCAGTGTGCTCAGGTGGCCAAGAAGGCCAACGGCATCCTGGCTTGTATCAGAAACAGTGTGACCAGCAGGGCTAGGGAGGTGATCGTCCCCCTGTACTCAGCTCTGGTGAGGCCGCACCTCGAGTACTGTGTTCAGTTTTGGGCCCCTCACTACAAGAGGGACATGGAGGTGCTTGAGCGGGTGCAGAGAAGGGCGACGAAGCTGGTGAGGGGCCTGGAGAACAAATCCTACGAGGAGCGGCTGAGGGAGCTGGGCTTGTTCAGCCTGGAGAAGAGGAGGCTCAGGGGTGACCTTATCGCTCTCTACAGGTACCTCAAGGGAGGCTGTAGCGAGGTGGGGGTTGGTCTGTTCTCCCACGTGCCTGGTGACAGGATGAGGGGGAATGGGTTTAAGTTGCGCCAGGGGAGTTTTAGGTTGGATGTTAGGAAGAACTTCTTCACTGAAAGGGTTGTGAGGCACTGGAACAGGCTGCCCAGGGAAGTGGTGGAGTCACCATCCCTGGAAGTCTTCAAAAGACGCTTAGATGTAGAGCTTAGGGATATGGTTTAGTGGAGGGCTGTTAGCGTTAGGTTGGAGGTTGGACTCGATGACCTTGAGGTCTCTTCCAACCTAGAAAATTCTGTGATTCTGTGAAGATTATCTGATGTTATGAGTCAATATGCTATTGTCTTTATAGGTACTAATACTCACAGAAATCTAGTCCTATTTTTTTCAGTAATTCTTTACCTAGCTGTCCAAGTAACATCTGAAGAGAGGTAACTATTCTATAGTTTCAGTGTAATTATTACTAATGAAATGTGGAAGACACAGGACTGTTCTGGAAAAAAATAAAAAAAATAATAATAAAAAAAATAAATTAAAAAATAATCTACCACATATGTGGAATGGATTCAAATACTACTTGACATGAGTTTATTGTTTTACTAGAATGTTTATGTGGACATTTAAAAGGTACTCAGTAGAAATTTTGTTTTTCTGTTATTAACAAAGCAGTTGCCGTTTTATTGTTTATGTCCTACCTTTTTTGTAGAAAACAACAACAACCTACCTTCTAGTGGACTGCTAAAGCAGAAAACATAGCTATTTAATTTCCCAGGCATTGAATACAGTTAATTCTCAAGTCCAAAATCCAAAACAAAGATAAAGGAATGGGTCAAATGGATGAGATTTTTCATCCTTGCTAAATGAAAGTAATTATATTATCCTTTAGTACTATTTTTAAGCATAACTTAAAAATTGAACAGGCACAGAGAAGAAGAAACCTCCATAGAAAATTCTGCAAGTCAAAAAGAAAAAAATATATATATAGTAATAAGACAAAGTTAATAAAATACAAATCTCACTTACTCTTCCCCTTTCATTAATAATAGAATGTGTAACCTCTTCCTTTTCTAATTTCACATTATGTTCTTGAGAAACCAGAACTATTATATTTAATACATGTTGTAATTCATCTTCATCATGTAATTAAACATTTGGCTCTACGAATTAAACGGTAATTACAGAAAAGAGGAAGCATAACCTATTTGTAATTTTATTATGAATGAACTCTGTGTATCTTGTTTGTAGTTAAGCTCAACGTACTATAAAAGAATTCCATAAGAATATCAAAACAAAGATATCTTGCAAAATTCAAAACCAGAAGCAGGGCATGTTTTTTTTTTTTTGTTGTTGTTGTTGTCCTGAACTATCAACTTTATTTTAAATAATCTTCATTATATCTAGTATGCTTTCTCCAAAATTTAAAATAAATCTGTTTTTGCATATATGTTCTTCTGAATGTACACATGTATGAACATACACATACACTTTATATAGTTAGAAGATTTTTTTACCATCATTAAATGTCAATTTTATCTTAAAGAAAAGAGAGCTTGAGCATTTATACCACTCGAGAAAGAAATGGGATGGGGAAAACATTTAATTTAGATATAAGTGGGAAATAAAGCAGACCTTTTTTGCCACTGTTTCATCATTCTTTTTGCATTGTTTCATGCAAGTTCTTATGTCAGCAGTAAGAAATGCCATAATTAGGGAGACACCCCCATTTTATTCCCATATTACTTCATGGAAAACATATCCACATTCATTATTCAAATCACATAATGGTTGTATTTGCATAATATTATTGTGACTTTACAGAAACTGGTTCTACGTTCAGGTAGTTTCAAAGACAGTGTTTTGTTATGGTCATCATTAAGAATAAAAGATTCAGTTTTGATGTGCATGGAGAAATACAAATAAGCAATAGACTCCTTGGTAAGGCAGTTGCCCTTAAGTACATTTCTACAGTTCCTTTAAAATTTTGTACAGATATCTTCATCAGTTTTATCTGCATGGAAAGAAGAAATCTCAACACTTTTAAGGGAAAAGAAATATTTTATTATTTATTGTCATGAAGTTTATTATAGAAGATGCCTTTAATCATTACTTGCATACTAAGGACTGCAGACCTACTGAGGTACTGCTGAGAACTTTCTAATGTTTTTTTAGATCAGTGGCTGTTTCATGAAAAAGAAGATTTTAAATTAAACTATTCAGAATGTTTAATTTATTTCATTAATTGCACATTTTTATATACACAAATTAATTTGGAATATAATATCTTTCTACTACAACAACAACAGCAACAATGACAAAAAAAAGCAAAATCCAGGCACAATTTAAATTCTGTTTGACTGAAAATATAAAACCCTGACAGTATTATGATGAACTTTTATAGAATGACTAGTAATAAAGCAAGAAATATAAATAGATGTGAAAGATAACTAATTTAATCATGCATACCTAAAGTATACATTAACATTGGTCAGATGTTTGACTAAAATTTTAAGGAATGAAATGTAAACCAAATTATTTTTCATTGTTTAAACATTGTAATGTGAGTGGAATGCTTGTGAACTGTAAGAGCTGTTTCATTGACAGAAATTTTATGGCATAGTAATGTTATAGTCTACATTTTTCTTATTTCTCACATACAATTTTCAAACTTGACTGATTTTTCAAAGTAGACAGCAAATCTTCACTGAAACTAAAATGCATTGTAAGTGTCTGTATGTGATTCACTGATGGGAGAACTCTTCACTTCTAATTTTAACTCCATCTTTAGAGTATTTTGGTGATCTATGGAAAAAAAAAAAAAAAAAAAAGTAACCTGTTTCTGAAACTTTTACTCCTAAATTGCTGAAATATATCTGAAAATCCTGTCCTTTAGTGAAAAATAATGGTGTATGTGATAAAATTATTTTTCCTGACCTTTTTAATAGAAGCTGAAAGCAAACACTTACATGGGATGTTAGAATCTACTTCATCAGTAGAGAAGCTGTTACTTTAATTAAAAGACTCGTGCACATACGTTGACTTTCTTCAAGTCAAGACCTTAATTGAAAGTCTACATTTCTCAGGTCTTCTGAGAATTCTGTAAGAACACGTAGATAGATATTCAATCTTAATCCTAGAATAAACACATGTATACAGAATACTTTGCTGTCAAAGATCAAAAGAATCAATGTTTCGTGTAATGGGATTTTACATAGAGCACAGAGGATTTTTTATCCAAGTAAGTAGTATACTTATCCAAGTAGTATACTTTATCCAAGTAAGTAGTTTATCCAAGTAAGTTTGTACTGATTCTACTGCATGCTTTTCTTTTATTCTTCTTTTCTTTCTCAATTGCTTCACAAACCAATAGCATCCATTTCTAGCAGACTGACAAGCTTCTGTTTGTCTGAAAGTGTAACTTCCTTTACACTACAAAATTGCTAAATGTTTTTGCTGAAAATCTATGGCAGTAACAGCTCGAATCCCTGAAGGATTCCATGGAACTTGAACGGTAAAAATTAAACAAAACCAGCATTAATTTAGTCCCATTTGACTGTGGTTCCCTTCTGTATTTTATGTTGCTGTATAACATTCTTTGGGTGTTTCAGGGTTCTGCTTTCAACTCTGGTGTCTAGCCATGTAGGTAGTCAAATGACAACAAGGTCAGGAATTTGTTCATTTTACTTCATCCTTACCCCACTGTTGTTGGTGGCTATTGCTTCTCCTGTTCTGCATATTTCCCTGACTGAGAAGTGGCCTAACAGATTTAGGTGAGGAGAAAGTCTCCTGAAGTGCTTCAGGGCACATAACTTGAGGAAGGCAAAAACAATAAATGGATAAAAAAAAACCCTATGCTGTAGTACTAAATGTCAGGCTGTCACACTGTAGAAAATTGCTAAATCCAATATAGGAATGATGTGGTTTGTGAATTAGAGAAAAAATGTCCATTGCCCATTGCCTCTGGTTGTTACTGTTGTTACTGTTAGTGTTTCCTTGTACATGCATGAAAATTTCTTTCTCAGAAAATGCTTTAATAGAAAATGTATAAACTGATGTTCACACTATTAAGAGCTGAGTACTTCTACATATAAGATATGACATTTTCTAATAAATACAAAATATTCTCATGAATAATTTAAGCTAAACTGTTCCTGTTAAAGTAGCGTACAATTCACAATGTCTTATTATGGCATTCTTATTGTGCATGCTGTCTTCATCTCTAGTTCTAAAGAATTAAAAAAACAAATGTTAGATTACTAAATATGTTACTAGTTGTGCACCCAGGAGCCCATGTAACAATTACAAAAATTAAGGGTATGTAAAGAAAATCTAGACTTTTACATTAATAATTGTGTTTTATTCAGGCTTTTATACTCCGAAGTTATTACCAGGTGTCACAACAAATTTTCTCTCAGAGAACTTTCTGCTTTTAGAACTCATATTACTTTAAAGGTAAAACAATAGTATCTAAATACCCTGCTGTGTATCTGACATCAAATAATGAATTCACAGCCAGGAAAATTGAGGCTAGGAGTGAATAGGTAAATTTTACCAATCACAGATAGTCTTTGGCAAAAGGCATTGGACGGTTTGTGCAAGTATGGTCCTGTACTTTTTTTTTTTTTTTTTTTTTTTTTTCTGTACTACAAATTGGTGTTTTCAGTAATGTGGTGGGTTGGAAGGAGAAAAAATATACTCATTATGAAAAAAATAATGGTATTGGATTAAAATTACTATAAGTTTTACTGCTGTGCTGAAGTTATCTAATCCTACAGGTTTGTATCTTGTGTTGTTCTGATATTAATGCAATATCAGACCCCACTGCAAACTAAAAAGAATATTTTCATTTAAAAGCAGTAGTCTTCTGAATGAGTATCACTATGTTTAAACAAAAATTAAGTTTCACAATTTCACACCATCATATTAAAATAATTATGATGGTTGACATTTTAAATCCCATTGCTTATATGTTTGTTTGTTTTTTCTTCTATCTAAATTACATGCTAAATTACATGTGATTTTCAGTTGGTGGTAGTGGTTTGTTTTCCCCACTTAAAAAAATATCTGGTATTTTACTTTGATGATCTGTTCACCAGGCTCACTGACTTAAATAGTCTTTATTCTGACTCTCCTGTCAGAGTAGAGTGTGTGATTTATCTGGTTTTTTATCCATAAAGATACAGCCTTAACTAAGTGGTCTCTTGCATAATCAGGCTGGCTTGAAGTTCACTAAATGCAATCTTGCACTGTGTATCTCAATTAATCTTGCAGACTGTGGCTAATCACATCCCCACCAGGCAGGCTCACATATCTCACCAAGCTGGATTATTAAAATCCATATTTCACGTTAACAGCCATGTGTGTGAGATTAGTTTCTAAGTAGTAATGCATCTGCCATAAATACCTCATATCTGGTATCTTCTGAAATACTGCTGCTGTCAAAGATGAAAAAGCATGATATGCATTCAAAACTAGTTTACATTTCTTTTTTATGGGCAACTGATTTTTTCTTGGGTCCTTTGTTCTGCTATACCTAAAAACAAAACAATAACATTAAAGTACAGAGCACAGAATGTAATGAAGACAGAGCTTGATAAATTATATATTCTGAAGAGATTGATAGAAGAATATAATTCTATTAAATTTATTCATTTTTTATCATTGTGAGTAAAAGTTTAAGTGAGAAAACCTACATTAATGTAGGTTTGTACCATTATTAGTCATACGTTAAGGGCTGAATTCCATTTTATAGTGAAACTTTTTAAATCTGGAGTAACTCCCATAAGACCAGTTGGCCTAGAAATTGTCTTAGCATTGTCATTTTACTAATTACATCCTAGAATAAAACACTTTCCGTCTGATTGGTAGACTATTAGCAGAAGATCCAGACACTGAACCTAGTAGTTTCAAGTCTCTCAAGTCTGTAAAGGCAACTGATGCTACACTTCATGTCCCATACTTTTAAAAGGCAGAATTTCTGTTTAACTCCCTGTGGCCCTCAATATGGTCACAGTATGATTGCCTTCGATTTGCAGTAAAGGCGTAATGGAATTTTTCTCAGAACATCACATCAAAGATGGCTGTGGTTTAAAGGGCCATCAGAGGAGTTAAAGTGTTTAGCTGCAAGCAAATAGGCTTTGCACTGCATTGCTAAAGGTGATGATGCTTTACTTTAAGGAAGTACAAGAGATTAATATGTTTATTATTTTCCTAATGCACCATGCTCCTTGATCTTACTCATCATTCCCATGGGAACACACTGGTGTCTGTCTGCATTCAGACAAGCAATGATTCTCACACTGCTGTCTGGCACAGGCAGTTCCAGCTGACTGTGGGACTGATGGGCACAGACCCTACCCTTTCACAACCTTCCAAGCTTTCTGACATGCAAATGCCTGAAAATCTCCTAATAGGTGCTAACAGGTTCTTAACAGATCAAACTGATATTCTGGTGATTTACAGACCAACAGCTCAATCCTTCCTAAGGGGGGGGGGGGGGGGGGAGTTTATTTTTTTTGTTGTTGTTTTAGAATGGTTTAATTCCAGTGGTCTTTCAGCAATGGTGTGGTGTTTCTTGGAGTTTTGATGCTTGAAGAAGATAGACAGATAGTGGAGAAGGAGAGAAGCTACAACTTCCAAGAGTAACTGAGTTTTGTTAAGGACCACACTGGGTATTCACAACTTAATATTAAAAAGATATAATTATACTTTTCAAATCATCATATTTATGATGATTTCTTTTGTTGAAATGTATATGGAAAGTGACAGAAAATGCAAATGAAATGTTCCTGCTTTTTGAGCTTCCAATTGTACTTAAGGTCTATCAGTTACTCTACAGTTATGTTTAAATAAATAAGATAAAATAAAGGTGTAGCCATAAAAATGAGATTGTTGTATGAAAGCAGATAAATGAATATTTAAAATTTCATGTTTATTGATTATATATATATTCAGAAGCACAATTTCAAGATATAAAGATATAAAAAAATTAGATATAAAAAACAAACTTATTCAATGGGAATTAATATTTTCTTACATATTCTATATATACTCTTCTGACAGAAGAAACTGATTCACACTAGATCCAGTCAGAAAAGCAGCTGATTGTGCCACGCATTGTAGATGTGAGTGACAGACTTTCAAATTGCATTTCATAACGTGTGTTTCCTGGTATACTGAATATAGTGTAACAGCAGTAGTCCACTTTTAAATATTCCTAAACACTGTTTTATATTTATTTTACAAGTCCATCACAGTTTGAAGGAGTTGCTTGGATTTATTGTTGCTTATCTTTAACAAACTTCCATATGAAAGATGTTCTATTATCAGTCGTGAATTGCTGCTAATGTTTCAAAGTATGTCACATGAACAGGGAAAATGCATGAAGACATCATACAGCAAGGTAAGTGCTGAACACCCTCAAGGGACACGCAAATGAGAATAAGAAATATGCTATAAATCCTGAGGTCAAATACTTTACCTAAGAAGTACATTAATGCCCTGGAGAAGTGGTGCTTTGAGAGTTTAATTTCTCTTAGGCAAAGAAACAAGAAAAACAAAAAGCAGAAAAAGCCATCCAAACCTATGAATTCACTGATATCAAATACTGGTGTGGGGGTATAATAATATATTAATACTTAGCAGCCTGTTGTGCTGTATTTTTTACAAATTCAGAATAACTCCTGCAAGCAATGTATCAACCAAAAATCAGTAGTCAGCAGAAGAGGACACAGACATAGTATGTCTCATGATTAGCATCAGAACAAACCAGCAGCCTAATGTATTAGAGAATGGCTGTTACTTAGGGTCATCAGGTCTGGTCTGGTCTGGTCACAACGGTTTTATGAAAATTACTAGAATAATAGAATCTCTGTATCTGGAAGGAACCCACAAAGATCATCAAGTCCAACCCCTGGCTCTGCACAGGACCACCCAAAAATCAGACTAGATGTCTGAGGGTGTTGTCCAAACACTTCTTCAACTCTCTGCCAAGCTCGGTGCTGTGACTACTTCCCTGGGGAGCCTGTTCCAGTGCCCAAGCACCCTCTCAGCGAACCTTTTCCTAATATCCAACTTGAACTTCCATATCACAGCTTCATGACATTCCCTTGGCATATAGGTCTTACACCTGTCCCAGCCAGCCAGCCAACCAGCCCTTCCTATTTATCAATACTATTTCTATCAAATTATTATTTGATTACATTGAGGTATTTGAAAACTGAAATAATACATGCTGACTTTAAGATATTTGATAAGAGATTAATTTCAGACGGTCTCCTATGGTATTCTCCTGGAGAAGTTGGCAGACCATGGCTTGGACTTGTACATTCTTTGCTGGGTTAAAAGCTGACTGGATGGCTGGGCCCCGAGAGTAGTGGTGAACAGAGTGAAATCCAGCTGGCAAGTGGTATTCCTCAGGGGCTGGTGTTGGGGCCAATCCTCTTTAATATCTTTATTGATGACTTGGATGAGGGAATTTCACCCTCAATAAGTCTGCAGACGACATCAAGTTGGGTGGAAGTGTCAATCTGCTGGAGGGTAGGAAGGCCCTCCAGAGGGACCTGGACAGGATGGGTCAATGGGCAGAGGCCAATGGGATGAGGTTGCACATGGCTAAGTGTCAGGTCCTGCACTTTGGTCACAACAACTCCATGCAGCACTTGGGGGAGAGTGGCTCAAAAGTTGTGCAGAGGAAAAGGATCTGGGGGTGCTGATTGATGTTCACCTGAGCATGAGTCCAGTGTCCTCAGGTGGCCAAGAAGGCCAGTGGCATCCTGGCTTCTATGAGGAATAGTGTAGCAAGCAGGACCAAGGAAGTGATCATTCCCCTGTACTCTGCTCTGGTGAGGCTGCACCTCGTGTACTGTGTTCAGCTTTGGGCTCCTCACTACAAGAAAGACATCGAGGCCCTGGAACTTCTCCAGAGAAGGACTAGGAATCTAGTGAAGGGTCTGGAATAGAAGTCCTACATGAGGAGTGGCTGAGGGAACTGAGGGTGTTTAGTCTGGAGAAGGGGAGACTCAGGGGACACCTTATTGCTCTCTGCAACTACCTGAAGGTAAGATGTGGGGATCTGGGGGTCGGCTTCTTCTCACTTCTCACAGGGGATAGGACTAGAGGTAATGCCCTCAAGTTGTCCCAGGAGAGGTTTAGGTTGGAAATCAGGAGACATTTCTTCTCCGAAAGAGTAGTGAGGCATCGGATCAGGAATTGGCTTAGGAAAGTGGCGGTGTCACCGTCCCTGGGGGTGTTCGAGGAAAGTTTGGACCTGGCACATAGGGACATGGTTTAGTGGGTGACATTGGTGGTAGGGTGATGGTTGACCCAGATGATCTCGAGGGTCTTTTCCAACCTTAATGATTCTACAACTCTGTGATTATGACAAAGTAACTACGCACTCCAACTACTTAGGTGCATGTGATATTTGAATAGAGAGTTAGGCTGATATTTTGACTAATCATGTTCATAAAACCTTAAGTTTGACCGACTGTCTTTAATTACAGTATTTAATTGTACATATGTATGATTTTGCTTTCTTCTGAAATACTTTTGACTGTTTGCTTAGCAGTAGCTGAGAGGGAAATCCTTCATCTGGTTTGAAATAATTCTACCTGCAAAGCATGATAAATTATGTTATTAGTATCAAATCAGTGTTAACCACTGTTGGAAGCAAGGGAAAAAAAAGTATTTTAAAGTTTTAATTTTTAAGATTTTTAATTATTAAAGGTCTTTTCATACATTGACTGCCTTAATTTACATGAAAAATGTGAAGACTTCTATCGCTTACTTCAATTTAATGCGTTCATTTAATTCAAATTGCATATAAAGCAGTTTAACCAAACTAAGCAATCTTCAGAACAATTATAGTTCTAAATATATACTACTTAATTGTTATGTGAAAAGCGTCACACATAAGAGGGGATACTACTGCCTAAATAAAATCTTTGGAATGAAAAGGATAGATGAGTTTTTCAGCAGCAAAATGGTTTTATCCACAGTATTTTCTCCATGACTTGTAAACCGCTTTCAGATAACAGTTTCACCTTGGACTTTCAAATACAGTTCATCTGTCTTTAGCTGGTGATAGGAAAAAAAAGAGAATTTGGTGTACTAAAGGATCCTGGAGTTTTGCAACAAGCAAGCAGGATTTGTAGGTTTAGATCCCCGAAGTACCTACGACATTCTCACAAACTATAATTCAGATCTGAACAGAAAAAAAAAAAAAAAAAAGTCTGTCCTTGTACAGGAAGCTTGCAGAGAATAAAGAAGTTCTGTATTTTGTACCTTTTTAACTTTCTGTGAAGAACATCATGTGAGTGTGAAAATATACAAGTAATTTCAGAATTCAGTGAATATATGAGAAACCAGGCTACATCACAAAATCTTTGTATGTAAACAGGTATCAAAAAGAATCTAGAATCCTGCAATTCCCAGTTAGTGGCATTATCATGGCATTATCTCTTGCTTTCTTTCCCGTTTTAAGAATTTTCAGTTAAAAAAAAAAAAAAAAAAGAAGGAACTGGTCTGTAGAACAGTACGGGTCTTATGCTTAAGCTGTCTTGCCAAACAGGAGGGTAAATTTCAGGACTTGAATCTTGAATATTTTGGCTTAACCCAGCTGGCAGCTCAGCACCACACAGATGTACGCTCACCCTTTCCCTTGGCCAGTAGGATGGGGGAGAGAATTGGGAAAGAAAAGTAAAAGCTTGTGGGTTGAGATAAAGACAGTTTAATTGAACAGAAAAGAAATATTATTATTATTATATATTTATTGTTTATTATTTATTTTATTATATTATTTATTATTATTAATTAATAGTAATAATAATTATTATTATATGACGAACCAAGTTATGTACAATGCAATTGCTCACCACCCACTGACAGATGCCCAGCCTCTCCCTGAGCAGTGGTCCCCACCCCACTCTGACCAGCCACACCATATTAATTGTTCCTTATGATGTCAGATGATATGCAATATCCCTTTGGCCAGTCTGGGTCAGCTGTCCTTGTTTTGTCCCCTCCAAGCCCCTTGTGCACCCCCAGCCTGTTCACTGACAGGGCAGGATGAGAAGCTGAAAAGTCCTTAACTTAGTGCGAGTGCTGCTCTGCAAAAATTAAAACATCAGCGTATTATCAATATTATTCTCATTCTAAATCCAAAACACAGCACCATACCAGCTACTATGAGCAAAATTAACTGAATCCTAAACCTATCAATCCTAGTTCCAAAACCAGAACAAAAGTCAATCAAAAAGCCAGGGAATTTGAAATCGTTTGTCGTATTCATGGGTAGTTTTGGCTTCTCTGATATTGCATATTTCAACCCCAAAATACTGCTTACCTATTTTTTTTCATTAAGGCATGCTACCAGCTCTGTGTTTTTCTTTACACCACTACATATTGAAAGGTAATGCAGTACTTTATTTAATCATGTTATTCGTTGTCCTTTCTGTGTCAGCCTACTAGCCACTGATGCTGTTCAGAAAGCTGAGTCCACAGAACACACACCTGCATCATGCTCACTGTAGATCTGCTATGCCAGTTGTTCTCCTGTCCTGGGATTAAAATATCCAATGCTGCATTACTTTAATAAAAGCTGAGGTGACAAAGCATGCACCTGTATTATTGTTCACTCCACCTGTCCTGTTACTCTCATGTCTCTTCTCACAACAGAGCATCCACCATTAGTGAAAGTAGTCTGCTTACACACAGCTTCAAATGTTATGCTTTAGTTGACAAGGAAATCTTAAGTACTCAAAGACAGTCAGTCCAAATAGCTGTTATTACAAGTTATTGTTACATCGTAAACAACTTTATACTCGATCCTACTCTTTCAGATCATGAAAGAATTTTCCATTGATCTCAATGAGTGATGACTTTGGATGTGCCAGCAAAAATAAGAGATTTTATTTTAAAAAGAAGAAAAAAGAATAATAATCCAACCATATGAAGTAGTATAATTGTTTTCTCTGGTAATCTTAATCAACTTGGTTAAAAAAAAAAACAAAACAAAACAAAAAAAAATCAAACAAACAAAAAAACTTGGAATAACTGCTTAAGTAAGATGCATAGGCAATATTATCAGTGGCTGTAATGGAACAGTAAATGGGTTTAACAGTAAGTTAAATACTTACCTGATTAAAAGCCTGACTAATGTTGCAAACAATGTAGAGTTAAATGCTGTGATAGAATAATTCAGGCTGGAAGCAACTGCAGGAGGTCTCCAACCTCCTGCTCATAGCAGGGTCAGCTATAAGGTCAGATCAGGTTGTTCTGAGCTTTTTATCCGCATCAGAGGACAGAGATTACTCAGCCTTTTGGGACATCAGGTTTCTCCCTATATCCAGTTTGAACTTCTGTCTCACCATCTATTTTTATCCTGCCTTGGACAGCTGTGAAAGCTGTTCTTTCTGTGACTTCCCCATGTGCTCTGGTGGCGGCTGTTTAGGTCCCCAAAGATGTCTCTGCTCCAGTCTGACCAAGAACAGCTTCTCCTCACAGGGCTCATACTTGAGCTCCTACCATCTCCTCCCCTGAACTCCCTCCCATTGGTCACGCTTTCTTGTACTACAGAGCACAAAACTGGATGTAGTATCTATATGGGCTCTTGCAAGCACCATGTAGAGGGTGGAAGTCACTTCTCTGTGTCTACTGGCTTTGCCTGTGTTCCTGGGTCGCCTGGCTTTGCCTGTGTTCCTACAGCCCAGGTTGCTTTTGGTTTCCTTACTGCCAGGGCACACACAGTATGGGCTCATGTTTACCCAAGGGCTTTTATTTCAGAGCTGCTCCTCAGCCTGCAGGCCTCCAGCAGAAGCATTTGTAAACAAAACATAACAGTGGAAATTAAAAAAACGACCAAACCCTGAAAATTTACATCTATCTTCACATTGAAGAGGTAAAGGCAACCAAGTTCAAATAATAAACTAATAGGACACACACACACACACACACACAAAAAAAAAAAAAAAAAAAAAAAAAACCACAAAAATATATATATATAATAATGGTGATAAATCTTGCATATTCTGAAGTGGCTGTAGCCTCAGACCATTCTTCTAACACCATTGAACTTAAATGTTAGTCTTGCAGTTTATGCAAGTTACGGCAGTGTGCAAACACAGAATTACATGAGTCAGTTTAATACAAGATTAAGTAATGTAAGTGTGTGCACGCTCAGCCCAATATGACCTAGATGTGTTAGGCAGATATGCAGGAACAGGAAATTAAATTCAGCGAAGTTTAATAAAATTTTGTACACTGAGATGTCATCCATTTCCATGCCATCCTGTGTCATCTTTGCTGCACTCCAGCTTTCAAAGGCTTCTGTTGTTCCTGCTAAGTCAAAAAAAAGTCAGCATCTTCTTTCTCTGTGTTACCATTACCACTCAGAATAATTTTTTCTTCTTCAAATAGGTCTTTCAATTTTGTGCATTTTTAAAAGAAACCTTTCCAAAAAGATACATTGATAGTATACAAGTGACCTGTAATTCAGAAGAACCTCTCAGAACACAAACCTCTGTGTTTAAGTGTACAACAGCTGTTTTGTCAAATACTATGCTAGGAGGAACTGCAGTTTGGCTTAACTAAAAGAGAGTTGTCTTCACTGACAGCATGATATATTTTAAAAATAGATTTACTTATTTTTCTGGAATATCTTTATTTTAAGGTACTTATTTATTTATTTATTTATTTTTTCCCAGATTAATAAATTTTCCAGTTTTGATCAGAAATTAGTGTTATACTCTTTGTGAAGGAGTGTTACAGTCACCACCTCTAGCAGCTCTGGAGCCTGGAGATTCTTCCTGCCTGGCTGCTGGAACCCAGCCTCCTTTCTCTTGTTTGGTTAGTCAGCAAAGAAGTTCACAAGTGAAAGCATACACATGACAATCTGCAGGTTAACAAACACTCATTTGTAGATCCCAAGTACTGGCACAGCCCTTCTGCCTATCCAATACCTCTGCTTGTATCTTGAGCCCCAGCAGGTCCAGCTACTGGCTCACCAGTGAAGAATCATAGTATCATAGAATGGTTTGGGTTGAAAGGGACTTTAAAGATTAATTCCAACCCCCCTGCCATGGGCAGGGATGACACCCACTACACCAGGTTGCTCAAATCCTCATTCAACCTGGTCTTGAACACCACCAGGGATGGGGCATACGCAACTTCTCTGGGCAACCTGTTGCAGTGCCTCACCAACCTCTGAGTAAATAATTTCTTCCTTATGTCTAATCTAAACCTACCCTTTTTTAGTTTAAAGCCATTATTCCTTTTCCTATCACTACATTCCCGACAGAGTCTGTCTCTTTTCCTTTAGGTACTGGAAGTCTGCTATAGATTCTCCTTTCATCTTCCTCTTGTTTACCCCTTCTTAACAGTTACAAAATCTCAGTGATCTGCTCCAAAGCTGAGCATGGAGCTTGTTGATGGCTCAGCTATTAGTGCCTGGAGACTTTGATTTTTGGCATCATCTGCTTTACCTTGTTTAAGTTTCTATCTTACTGTATTATTTTTTGCTTCCACCTTTACATATTATCCTCTTCTGTGTTGCTGAAGTCCTTGATTGGTTAACCTCAATGAAGCAGATGCTCTCAACTTCCACATATCTATTTTACTATAAACATTTAATACATGATTTGGTTTTAAATATATTATATAAACATTTATCAGAGTAGTATGAAGCAATACGCCTTATGGATTTTGTACTGATGAAGAAATTAGACCTGCCATGTGCTTTTCATTTTCAACTACATGTTGAAAATGTTATACTATAGACATTTTTTAATCCCCAAAGCCCATCTTTAAATATTTTTCTATTCACATTTTTCTTGGTCTTTTAGGACCTGTCAAAATGATGTAGTATAATATTAGTCTTGCTGTTCCATTGACTTTAATAAAATTTATATTACACACTAAGCTCTCCTTTTTTTTTTTTTTTTTTTTTTAAATAACACAAAGTTTACCAAGAATATTTCATAAAGTCATCCCCATGCTTTTTTTTTTTTTTTTTTTCTGTTTTATATATTACGTCAGTTACTGGGTGCTGTTACCATCCTAATGCTATATTGTCTGGAAGCATCCAGAAAAAAGAAGAATATATTTTTCTCTAAAACAGTCTGCTCTGAAGTCTTTTTAAATCTGAAGAGGGAATTTCAAACTTAAATTCCTTTTACTATCATGCATAAAAGCATATAATCAGAGGTCTATAAACTTGTCACTTGAATGAATATCTTTACTAAATTAAACATGATCTGATCACAGTTTATAAAGTATGAAGAACTCAAAATATTTATTAAACATAATCTTAACTTAGATACCATCTATAAACATTTTTTTTTCTTTTTTAATGGGCAGAACTCATATTTTGCATCTCATTTCAGAGTTAGAAATATTATTGGGATTTATTTTACTCATCTTTAGGTTTCTACTTCTGAGCTAGTCACTTTCAGTGCAGCTCTAAATCTTTGTAAAAAGCACTTTATAAATACATTTCATCCACTTTGGTGGGAGATTAATTATGCTCTTCATCTGAGTTTTATTTATTTTTCTTCACTCACTACAAAACAACACTGAATGACTTGCATAATGTAGGCATCTGTATTTGGTTGTGTAAATCCCATCCTATTACTTTTTAGTATAGGAGTGATTGTTAGTGATTGTTAAATGTGTTGTTAGTTCAACTGTTTTTATTATTAAGGAATGCACTATTTATCATGAAATTCAGTTTTCTGAATTCCACACTTATGTATAATTCCCACATTGCAGGTAGCATTTACAGTTCCCTCAAAACTAAATAGAGATATGAAGATGTATTTGAGAGTAGAATTTTGATCAAAGAAAATCACAATGCAAAATAGTTTGTCACTTTCCTTTTTAGAGTTCTTTAATGTATTTAAAATTAAAATACCTAATTATTTGTTAGGTTTTGTTTTTTTGTGTATTTGTTTAGTTGATCACCTAGTTCTAGCAATTTGCTTTCCAACTACGACTGTAACAAAGCCTGATGGTATAAGACGGTTTCAATAACCTATTTTTTCTTCTTACACCCTGATTATTATTTTTTTTCTATATGAAATTTAAATATTCTGTACATTGCTCTTGTATTTATAGAAATTAGACAGAATTTACTGATACCAGATCAACCACAATGCATAGAAACACCCCAAGTATGTCCACTATCTATTGTATGAGGAAACTTTTTTGATCCAGAAACATCATGTTTATTTTTAAACTGTGATGTGCCAGTGAGTTACACCACTACAGTAACAGAGTCTTGAACAAAAGATGAAATAGCTCTATGTTTTGATTTCTGGGTATTATTGTTATAAGTTAATTTATATATGCCCATTTGTATGCAAAATTTTTAACAGATTTAACAAATAATACTTGAAATGAATAACTACTCCTTCAGTTAATCATAGCTATTTGTGGAAGGAAATGAACTAAGTTATAAGATACTGGGTTTTATTTTACCCCATTTGGTGTTTCTAAATGCTTTCTGGACTAGTAATTCTATAAAGATTACTTTATTTGAAGGTGAAAAATTTTAAGGTCAAATCTGAGACATACATAAATGGAAGGAAGACTAAAATGAAAATGAAAATATTTTCAGCCTAGACTAGGAGAAAAAAAATACTTTTAGAAAAGTGGCAGTGTGCCAGCTTCACTGATAATAGTTGATAATTACCTTCAACACCAGGCCACACACCTGCTTCAGAAGATATAACGGTGTAAATCATTATCCCCTGAAGTCCCAAGATTTTATTTTTAATTTTCCTATTTGGACCCCTAAACTCAGCATTATAGGGACAGATGGTCGAGCATGACTACTGTTTACCAGAGCAGAGCTCTCCAATTTCTTTGCAAGTGAGGAGAAAGCACTGCACTGTGGGATAAGGCCAGACTCTTCCCATAAGGCCATAAATTATTTTCATGCCTATAATAATTTTGCTGATCAGGACTTTAAAGGTGACGCAGTGATGGTAAACATACTCCCATAACAAAACCCACCATAACCCTTACTATCTATGGAATATAAATACACTGACTCAAAACAAACAAACAAAGAAAAGAAAACACTTGTAATATGGGTAGTAAAGATTGCCATAAAGATTTGTGAAGCTAAAAATGGAGAAATAGATATTTAATAATTCTATTTATGGATGTAATCAAAAGGTTATATTTCAATCAGTGTTTAAGCTGGTCTCAGTAGAGCCCAAAACAGACTAAAAATGACATTGGTCTTTCTGTGACATTTGGTTTGAGGAGTAAACATGCATTTAATCTCAATGTGGAAGACATGCTTTATTTGTTTTTCCTTAGAGACTAATGTAGGTTAACACATTTTCTTGTGAAAAATTTGAAGATTACACCAGAATTACAAATGATAAAGCTGAAGCATAGAGGGACTAATAGATTTTCCTGTATCTAAAATTAGCCATATAACCTAGTCAGTATTTCACTATTCAGTGCTGCTCAGAGAGGACATTGAAACACTTTTTGTAGAAACTGCTGGTGCTGAACAGGAAGGAAGGAAGGAAGGAAGGAAGGAAGGAAGGAAGGAAGGAAGGAAGGAAGGAAGGAAGGAAGGAAGGAAGGAAGGAAGGAAGGAAGGAAGGAAGGAAGGAAGGAAGGAAGGAAGGAAAAAAGAAAGAAAGAGAAAGAAAGAAAGAAAGAAAGAAAGAAAGAAAGAAAGAAAGAAAGAAAGAAAGAAAGAAAGAAAGAAAGAAAGAAAGAAAGAAAGAAAGAAAGAAAGAAAGAAAGAAAGAAAGAAAGAAAGAAAGAAGAGAGAGAGAAAAGAAAAGAACAAATATTTCTGCAGGGCAAAGCCAGTATACCAAACACAGTATTTTTATATTATCAGTAGGTAATTCCTAATAAAAAGGTACCTAATATTTCAGTAGCACAGTGAAACATACTGTGCACTCTTCTTTTTAAGTTTCTCTTCAAACTGAGGTTACAGCCTTTTACATTGTTTCTTGTCCATACTGAGATATTTCATTAATATCTTCCCCACTTCCTTAATCCTCTCCCGACATCCCCCATTTGCTCCCCCCACTAATAAATAAATAATAGATAAATAAATAAATAAATAAATAAATAAATAAATAAATAAATAAATAAATAAAAAGAAAACTAAAGAAGGAAAACTGTAATGTAATATGACCAATCATGGAATCTTTGAAACAGGTTTTGTTTCTGAAAGGTATATTATTTTATTTTTTGCTTACTTGTTTGATTGGTGTTGGGTTTTGTTCCTTTCTTAAGTTTTTCTTTCAATAGCAACTAAAAATATAGACATTTTGTCCCTGGATATTCAAACCACTGAACACATAATAGAGAAGTGCATGAATTTTTCAAAGACCATTTATGCTGCTTCATCTCTAAAACGAGTCCACTGAAGTTTACCCATCTTGCAAACTGTTTAGAGTTTGAGGAAAAGGGGGCACATACTTAGGTAAGAACACGCTATGCTTGGAGTTAAGCATCTTTTATTTATTTTATTTTATTTTATTTTATTTTATTTTATTTTATTTTATTTTATTTTATTTTTTATTCATATTAGTGTGTCTTTGTAAATCAGAATGCTGTGTAATGCATATCATTAAGGGAATGCAGCACATAGTGATGCTAACTTAATATGACATAGATACTTGAATTATTCAAAAATATTAAAAAAATGACTGAATAAATTTTAGATGTTAAGTTATTGATGCCCATAAATACTAGTAATAGACGTCTGAATAAATGTTTAATCATAGTTCTAGACAGTGTAACATCTTAAATAATTAGAATGACGTTAGGCTTATAGAATAAAAAGTCTTTCTAATGGCAACAGTAAGTCTACATGTGAAATAATAAGGATTTCAAGCAAATAACCTTGAAGAAATTTACATGACTTAAAAATGTAGTTGCCACTGTTACTTTCTCTAAAGTTCAAAATAACTGCTTTTGTTTTGCAATTGACAGTGGTTGAAAAAAATGCATGAAGTAATAAAGTTGGGTGACATATACTGTGTGAACTCAGCTTTAATGCACTTTCTAAATTGCTGTTCATCTTTGAATCACACCTCAAAGTAGCAAACACATATTCTACATAGTTGGAGTTTTAATGAAAAGTTCTAGGCTTTCAGAGACTGCTTTTCCCCATATAATATAAAACTTGCAAGCACAAGTAAGCATTATAACACTGAATTCCTCAAAACATTTATGGATATCCACATTGCAAAGATAACAAAGTAGTAGGAAACAATAGCTATTTTATAAATACATTTGCACAACTTCAGGTTGTGTAGTTTTCATAATATATAATGCAAGAACTGCTCAAACTTTTCAGTGTATATATAATGACAATGATTCTGTGACAGCTTCAAAAGATTTTTTTTTTTTTTAATGTAACCAAATTCAATAAGCAAAATTGGAATCTAATGAAACCTAACTTTATCTATATGAAGTATTATTCTGTACTCCTTGAACGCCTTGATCTTGGTCATATAAAACTGATATTTCTTACACTTCACCTGTCCTGCACACAGGAAACAATGTGTATTCAGCTTGAAATTATTATTTCTCTACTGTGTAAAATGTGCAGCCTAAACATTCATACAGTCTTGAGGTCTGCATTTGAGCTGTGAGGATGACAATTACTTCCACCTTTCCTCTGTCTACCACAGTAACACTAACATATTGAACGAAAGTGGATTAATTGTGTCTCTCTTTCTGAAACTAAAGTCCATAAGACATTTTTCCCACAAATAGGAGGTTAAGGGAAATTATGAATACTTAGGGACATTTTTCCGTGTTTTCACAGGTCTGAGACATACATGATACTCATGTTTTCGTTCTCTTTCATCTCAAGTTCTTTTGTCTTCTGTAAGTGCCATCTTCACTCAGACACATTCCCACACAAGGGACATCTACACATTTTTACTCATTTCCATGAGGGCTTGTGTGTTACATAAATTAAAAGTTATTGTCTTTATCCTTCTGAAGTATCAGTAATACTCATTATCTGGAGTCTAATCACTCTAACATCGTAGAACTTGTCTCCTTTCTACCCCTCTGTATTTCTTTTCACAGATAATCCCATATTAAGGTATAAAAATTTAATAACATTGCAAGTTCTTTCTAAGTCAAGGAACATGCTTTAATAAATATAATTATCTTTCCTAGGAAAAAAGAACTGTCATATCAAAATTGAAGGAACCTTTGTTAGACATATACTGCACTCATGCTGCAGAAGGATGGTCAGAAAGATTAAGTCTGGAAAATTATATGGAATACTTGCTGTATTTCTGGCACATTTTTACAGAGTGTATTTACCATAGAAAGAATGCAGAAAGGAAAGACAGGTGTTATGTTTATATTGATTTATTTAAATAACAATAAGGTTAAAACTTTTATTCCAGACAGCACATTTTACCTTTAAACAACATTGTGCTGTAGCTCATACATGTATGTACAGAACTATATAAGTGGTAGGTAATATAAGCATATCAAGTGTATCATTGGATGATAAGGTCTCCTGAGGTCTCCCTTTGATCTTTATTCTGTCTTGTTTCTGTAATTTATAGTAGGCAATTTAATAAAGATGCCTAAATTTCAGTGTTATTACTGAGTATATGACCTTCATCAGGATATATCATTTTTCATTTTATGTGCTTGCTGTCAATTTTGCAATTGTTCAATCTATGTGATTTTTTTTTTTTTTTTTTTTTTTGTACATGGATTATTCAAACCATCTAATGCTAAACCTTTCATTCACCTCATTCATGTCATATAGAAGTAATGCAAAAAACTTATGTGATGTAAGCAGGGAGGAGAGTCCCTACAAAGCAGATTTTTTAAATGTAACCTAAGCACACTTCTAAGAGTCTGTTTCTGAATACATTACCACATCTGAACAAATTATGGCTAGCAAAGTAATATAGCTTTAGCATATTCAAAATCAAATCCCCCCCCCCTTTTTTTTTTTTTTTTTTTTTTTTTTCCTAGTCAGGTGTTCTGAAATTCCAGTGTCCCCTGCTGGAAGTAAAGGAGTGTGTAGATTGTAAGCCTGCCCCCCTAGGAAGAAACTATGTTTGGTCATGCTTTCTTTATGATTTCTTTTTATTCGTTGGCGATTATTTTATCATCATTTTACCGTGTCCCATAATAACATATTATTAAGCAATTTATTATTTTCTGCTAAGCTTAAGAAAGGAAGATATCAAAGATCACTGAGTTCCTTTCAGTTCTATGATAGTAGGTGTCACAGAATCACAGAATGTTTGAGGTTGGAAAGGACCTCAAGAGATCATCTAGTCCAACCCCCCTGCTCAAGCAAGGTCACCTTTAATATGTTGCAGAGGATATTCAGGTGGGTTTTGAATATCTTCAAAGAAGAAGACTCCACAACCTCTCTGGACAGCCTGTTCCAGTGTTTTGTCACCCAAACAGGGTGATCTAAATAAAATATTAGGGGGTATTTCTTCATTTTGAGATTTCAGCTGTTTATGTTATGCTAACAGAAATTCCAGACATCTCCCAGATAAAGAGAATAAGACAAGAAGTTTTGATTACCTCTATGTAAAGAATTCATGACCAAGAAGGAGTCAAAAAAGGGAGGCATAACTGTACTGACAGAGTACAGTATTGATGAGATCTGAAATTATACTTATGAGAGGGTAGAGGACACACCTGTGCAAATAATCTGTCAGATTTTATATGTCAAAGACAATCCAACATGACATAAAACTATAAGAAATAAAAATTAGTTCTTTTCATAACTATATCTATTTTCTCCTGTATGCTTTTCTCTAAATTTTTGGCATATATTACAATCAGTGCTTGAGAAGGAATAATATCAGTTTATGCTTCTCTGTTGGCTTATAATTAAATATTTTATTAATATATATATTTTCTGTTGTTGTTGTTGTTCTGAAAACCCAACAGTGTAATTTCCATAAGGTGGAGATTTGCAAGCTTCACTTATATTGTCTTTTGCTATGCTAATACGGTGAACAGTTAAACATCTGATTGTTACTAACCTACAAATTAGTCCTTGCAAAAATTCAAATTCATTCATGCTGAATAGTCCAGAAAGCAGAATTTTAGCTCCATGTGGGGTATGTCAAACCTTTGCAATAATCTATTCCTGAAATAATTTCTGTTTCTGAATCTAGCTGAGGAAAAGAAACATGACAAGAGTATGACTCATGTCATCTGTCCCAGATGAAGCAACACTTAATTTTCCAAACCCTAAGATCAAATGGAAATATTAGACATCTTTTAATCATATCCATAGAATACAAAACCTGAAAAAATAAAAGTAAGGAAATCAGCGCTGAGTACTGTGTGCAGTTTGGGATGCCACAGTGTAAGAAAGATAGAAAACTGTTAGAAAGAGTCCAAAGAAGGGTAACAAAGATGGTGAAGGGTCTAGAGGGGAAGATGTATGGGGAGTGGATGAAGTCACTTGGATTGTTCAGCCTGGAGGAGACTGAGGGGAGAACTCATTGTGTTCTACAACTTTCTCCTGAGGGGGAGTGGAGAGGCGGGCGCTGATGACCTCTTAGGTTCTCTGGTGACCTAAGGAAATGGCTTGAAGCTGTGACAGGGGAGATTCAGGCTGGCTGTTAGGAAAAGGTTCTTCACTGAGAGGGTAATCGGGCACTGGCACAGGCTCCCCAGGGAAGCAGTCATAGCACCAAGCCTGCCAGAGTTCAAGAAGTATTTGGACAACACTCTCAGAAACATAATCTGATGTACATTTAGTTAGTTAGTTACATACTTATTTATTTATTTTGGTGTGGTATTCTGGGGACCCAGACGTTGGACTTGATGATCATTGTGGATCCCCTCCAACTCAGATATTCTATGATTCTATGACTCTATATTTACTTGCAGAGGCTTTCCAAGCCAAAAAGAGAAGCTATGTCTTTCTAATAAACTATTTGTTGAGCTCTAACTATGGATGATATAGAATATGCCAACCCTTCCTTTAATAAGAAGAATTTTCTGACAGCTCTATTATTATCAGTGATAATTATTATCTGATTTTAAAATATTTACTAATAATGGCCTCAGTGTAGATTTTTGAAAAATATTTAAAAATTAATAAAATGCTTTTAAAAATATAAATTCTAATAGAATATAAAACAAACAAAAAATATATAGAAGTTTAAAGGTGGAAAACAGTCTCATTCTAATTATATGCTAGTCTCATTCTAATTATATTGAATGCTTTTAATACAAAAAATGTGACAGACTGTTAACGTCCTTTACAGAACATAAGAATTAAGACAAAAATAACCTGAAGCATTTCTTCCTCTAGTCCATGCATTTTAAGGCCCAGCTGCCCAGCTTAAATTTTGTTTCTTCTGCTGGTAATATCTGTTATCTGATCTTGAAATGGAATTCCTCTGATGTCACTAAACTCAGTTCAGTAGTGACCTAGGATAAATTTCTATACCTACTTATCATATTAGAGGTTAAATATTACAACACTTGCAGCAAGATTTCATGAAAATCAGACTAGCTTTCTCCATTGTCCCTCTTGGAAAATCTGGTAAACCTAGTACACCAGTAGGAACCCATGAAGAACATACAAATATGTACAATATTTCACACTTATGGAACATTTAGTTTACAGATTCTTTGAAAACAAACAAACAAACAAACAAACAAAAACTGTGAACACCAGCAGCTATCACAATAAAATCAACAAAATGTCACTAATCCAGAGGAGGGAGGTATTAAAGAATAACATGACCTTCTTTGACACAAATTTTAGGACCTTTGTGATCATTAAATATCAGATTTTGCCTTGAAAGAAGAACAAAGCTTGGCAGTGTTGAATATCCAGTCTGATTGCATGCTTATCCAGTCTGATTGATGATTATCAAGAGTGTGATAAACAGAAGTAGTATGGAGGCTGATTTTTATTGTCCAAAGAAATGTACTTGCCAGTTCCCCTTGGAAATTAGTACAATTTATTTACTTAATCCTCTGACTAAGTCTCTTTTGACATTTTCAGTGTGAGTGCATAGACAAGGATCCTAAAGGATCATTGGTTTTGTTTTGTAGATTGAGCCAGATTGATGTCAAGGGACTTATACAAGGTCATAAACAGATCTGTGTTACACTTGGGAGTGTGTCGAGCTGGTCCTATATGTGAAGTTCTCTGGTTTTGCTTTTCTATTCACTGTATCATTTTTGAAATCTTTCTGACATAAAGTAGACTTCTAAATGAAATACAGGAGCTCAAAGTGTTTTTGTGATAGATTACTGACAGATTTTCCTTTTTAGAATGACTACTGCTCAATTTTAATCTGTCAGCAAGGAAAGTATCACCTGATGAACACCTGTAATAATTTTAAAAACATATTTGTTCTTATTTTAAACTTTCACATCTTTTTACTTGCCTGTCTAGACAATATTCTTTTCGGCATAATGAAGTAAAACGGTTATGAAAGATTTTTTTTTTATTGTTATTAAAAGCTCCTTCTCTGAAATGCCAGCCTTTTGTCAAATTTAAATGAAGAATTTTCTTTTGGGGACGCAAAGACACTCTCTGAAAGATTTCCTGTTTCTGTGAGTGGTGGTTTCTCTCGGGTGGGCAGCCTAGCTCAACCACAGCCACTCTCTCACTCCCCCTCCTCAAAGGGAAGGAGGAGAAAATATGATGGAAAGGGCTCAAGGATTGAGATATGGATGGGGAGATTGCACAATGATTATTGTGATGGGCAAAACAGATTCAGAGTAGGGAGATAATAAGATTTATTGCCTATTACTAACAAGCTAGAGAAGTGAGAAACAAAGGACAGAAAACAAAAATGCCTTCCCCCCATCCACTCTCTTCTACCTCCTCCCCCTAAGCAGCTCATGGGAACAGGGGAATGGGAGGTGCGGTCAGTCTATAGCACTTCATTTCCACTGCTCCTTCATGGTCACTCTCTTCCCCTTCTCCAACGTGTGCTATCTCCCATGGGATGCTATCCTTCCAAACTGATCCTCCATAGGCTTCGCACAGGCATCAGCTCTTCAAGAACTGCTCCAAATATGGGTCCATACCACAGGGTCCATCCTTCAGGAGCACGCTGCTCCAACCTGGGTCCCTCATGGGCAGTAGTTCCTGCTAGGTTGCCTACTCCTGTGTGGGCTCCTCTGTGTGGGCTACAGGTCCAGCCCAGAATCTGCTCTGGCGGGGGTCATCCACAGGCCACAGCCTCTTTCAGTGCAGGTCTAACTGTTCCACCATGGTCTCTTCTATGGTCTGAAGCATGGGACCCTGTTCCACTGTGGTGCACCATGGGCTTCAGGGGGACATCCTGCTTCACCATGGTCCTCACTACAGGCCACAGGGGACTTCTGCTCCGGCATCTGGAGCACCTCTACCCTTCCTTCTTCACTGACCTTGGCATCTGCAAGGCTGTTTCTCACTCCTCTCTCTCTCCCAGCTGCTGTTCCACAGCACTATTTTTTTTTTTTTTCATTGTCTTAAATATGCTCTCACAGAGGCACAAAAAACATCGCTTATTGGCTTGGCTCGGGCCAGTGGCAGGGCAGATTCTGGATTCTTCTTGCAGAATCCATCCCTATGGCCCCCCTGCTACCAAAACCTTGCCACGTAAACCCACTACATTGTGGAATGTTTCCAATAGTTCTTTCATGGAGAAAAAGGATGTATGCACAAAAAGGATGTATGTGGACACATGTATGTGGACATGTATGAAATAATTAAAAAATAGAAAGAACAATAATAGAATTTACAGCCTGTAGAAAGAAAGAACTTTTTGATGGTGGCCTGTTGGTCTCTTTGTAGTAGAAGTGTTTGGAGGGTGTGTTTGTGTGGAAGATTCATCATCAACAACAACAACAACAACAACAAAAAAGTAGCAAAAAATGAGGTTTACATGTTCTAAATTTGGCTGACATTGTCATTACTGTTTCTTATTGTGCCATTTTTCACTGGTCTTGCTGTTGTAAAAATTTGATGTCCGGGAGAATAATGAAGTTTCTAGAGTAATGAGTAGGACCATGTGGGAAAAACAAACTCAAATTGCCCGTGTAAATCAGTAGACTTCAGTCATTTCTGGGGAGTTTGGGGAGTTTGTAGCCCATTACCTGCACCAGTGAATTTGAATGCCTGTTAGGCCAGTCAACCATGACAGGTGCAGGAAGAAACTTAAAAGGAAGTTGGAGGCAAGGGAAATGCATGTTTTTCTTGTTCTAGTTTGCCTCTCAGCGTTCTCTCTGGGAATGCTATTTCCTCCTGTTGACTCTTGTCTCTCTATAAACAACATATTTTTTCTCTGTATTAAACACAGATACAATTTCTCCTAGTGCTTAACCAAAGACAACGTATTAGGCAGTCCTTTGGATTCTTGCCTTTAGTATGTCTTCAATTAATGCCTACCTGTACTATGAATATAGATACGAATGACTTGCACTGTAACTGTAGAGTCTGATATTCTATTTGAGACAAAGAATACATATTATATATATATATATATATATGTGTGTGTGTGTGTGTGTGTGTGCCAAGCAACCTACTTCAACATCTTGTTCAGACTATTATACCCTCTACTACTTCAGTAAGGCAACAGCTACAACATACCTTTTCTAAAGGTTCTCTAGCTTTGTTTTTACACCTTGCTCTACACCTTTTCTTAGCCTGAAGCTCCCACTTCAGAAGCCCACATTTCTAGAGTGTATATTCTCAAACAAACATCCACTTTTGACAATCCTGTTTCCATCAATTATTGCCAAAGTACAAAAAGAGACTGGTTCAGGTTCTTTGAGGAAAAAAAAATTAGTAAGCGGGCCTTTCTGTATTGGGCACAATCACAAACTCATAGGAAAGTCCAAATTACTAGAGACTGTAGATCTGTCCTGCTTTCTCAGTATTTTATTGTCCCCATCTAGCAGTTTTAAATTAGTACACTATACATTCTTCTATTTTTTTTTAATGAACATTTGAATGAGAAGATAAACAAAATCTTTATATGTTATCAAAGAAAATGGTGGTAAAAAGCAGTGCTGTCTGCATAGCATTCTTATTTGAGAGCAATGAAAAACAAAATTTTTATTCTAAAGTAAAGTATTAAGAACGCTTGAATATTATCTCCACATAATTACATATGAAAACATTTTCCACTATTGGACAGTCACTTTGGTTTACTAAGTATATCTATAATCAGGATTACTTGCTGTAACTGGAAAAATGTGTAGGAGTTGAATAGTGAGATAAAAACAATTAAAACCTTTGAGTATGTCTTTGTATTTTCTTTGGATGATGTTCAGGAGTGTAAGTAGGATTCATTTGAAGAGTTTTGGTGGAAATTATGTAGGAAGATATATCAGGAATGATCAAGATTTCCCTTGGTCTTACAATTCATAAAATATGTACTGTATTAAATCATATGCAAATATTTTTATGATAATTCAGTAGAAGATCTGTAAATGTAGAAAGAACAGTAGCATGCCTGGTTGTAAGTAGAAAACAATCCTGGTTGTAAGTAGCAAACTGTGGAATATGGAATAAGCCACAAATATCTTTCATAGGTAATTCAATAGTAGGCAGTAGCGTATAGATCCTCAGCAGCCCATTCCATTACAAACACTAAAATTGCAATGTATTAATTACCAGAAGAAATTGCATTTTAATGACACATTATCTTACATAGGATCATTGTATTTCCAGAACACCTGTTAACCCAGATCTATTTTCTTTGTTACTATAGATATATGATCAGTCTCCTGTCTTGGGTATTTGTTTTTGCTGTGGTACCCAGAGAAGAAAGCATTAGCAAGTAAAACACTGGAGTTCAAACAGTCATCTAAATTTTCTGTTCATTCTTTCATTTATTTTCCTTAATGCCTACCTCTTGCAAATGTACATCAGTCTTTCCTACTTTCACTGATCTTCTCTGAGGAGCGAAAAATGTAATTCATAGAAGCTTTACATGGTATTTCGGTGAATTTTCCTCGTTAAGCATTCATATTGTCACACTGGAGTGTATGGTGTAAGCTGGAGCTAAATTTGGATTATAGGCATTTCTAAAATAAATTGTTAATAACAAAACTGATAAACTTAAGAAAAACTTGACTAAATGAAACTAAAAGTCACAAGAGCTAGAATAGATATATTTCCTCTTGGTATACATAAATGCTGTTGAGTGCAATGGATTGCTGTCTATTTATGTTGTTAAAAAATCCATCCCATCATAAATGTATTATTTAGTGTAGTGCCTTAAAACTTTTATCTACAAAATAATGAGCACTTTGGCCTCAGTCCAGGAAATTCTGTTGTATTAACCTTAACTTTAAACAGAAATGTTGCTTTAAAATGCAGTATGTGATTCTGGACCAGTCTTCAGTGCCTAATATTCCATATATATAGCCATATATATGGCTAGAGTTAGAAGGAGAAATGTGCTGTAATGTTAATTCGGCTGTCATTAGAAAATAATGAAAAAAATGATCTTATTATATGAGGATCCCTAATAGGGCAGAATTTCATGCCATTTTCTAGCACTTTGCTTAGTACTAAGAAAAGAACTGTGTGACTGGAAGGTTCCTGCAAGAGATACAAAAATACCACAACACACATGAGAAACTAAGCTGAGTGAGACTACACTCCCTTTGCGTAACATATGGTCTCACCCCAAAGAGCTCTAGTCAACATTGTTCAGGGACAACCAGTCTTTGTTTCTCTGACTTTTAAAGAGATTTGCATCAGCAAACCCCTTACTTGGCATTATAATTATAAAGTCTATTTTCAGTTTGCACATTGGGATTGCTGCTTGCTAGTGAAAGGTCAATTTCTGTTGTATTGAAATTGAATCAATTTTGAAAAGATGAATGTATCTAATTGCTTCAATAGTATCAGGACATCTAATATTTTATCACACAGACGACAGACAGACATGCAAAAAACTCAAACTGTTATGCATCCAGAAAAAGAAATGTAGTCTCTATTAATTCTGCATGTGACACCAAAGGTTCATAATTGCATTGGGGAAGCAGGCCTGCTGTGCAATAAATCTCTCAGAAAGAATTTTCTGTGAAGAATCTCCTCTTATGATAGTTCAAATAGCCCATAGTGACTCCAGTTGTACTTAGAAGACTTTATATTATGGAAGTGAATGAGTTATAGGGTGTCTGTGTTTCTGATTTTGGAAGCCAACAAGTAAATCACTTTTTTTTTTTTTTTTCCCCAAGTGCTATTGACAATTTTGTTTAAAAAGATAGGAACATACTTCTCAATTTACTTTTGTTGTTGTTGTTTTGTTTTGAAATCAGTTGTAAGTGTTGGTTACTTTTAATCAAATTCAAATTTATTACACACTGAAGCACAACTGTGATGTAAGAATAATATTAAGTGGGTATGTGGAAAAATAAGATGTGTTTTATTGGGAAACACATAGTAACTGTGACTTAGACCAAAATGTTGTTTTTTACAGGAGGCTGAAGAAGAAAAAAACAAATATTTCATGCAGTTACATATGTGTATACAATCAAAAATCATATATATATAATTAGTAGTATTCTTTACCTGATTTTTTTGTTTTGTTTTGTTTTGCTTTAACATTATCTTTTCTTTTAACTATGCTGCTCGAGTAAAATATCTTTAATACCTAACTAGAGTTATCAAAATTTATCTTGGAAACAGTAAGATTCAAATGTCTTCAGTTTATCTTTATGACTTAAAAATATTTCTGGTCCTTGGTGGCCTGCTTTGTGTGGAGATTCCTTTTTGCTCTGGAGAGAACCTTATCGGCCAGTTAAAATCAGAAAACATGCTGTCATGAACCAGTCCCTTCCAGGGCAGTGTCATAACCCAGCAGCTTATTTATTACATGGGCTGCTTACAGGAAGAAATTACTGTAAGGTCTGAAGAGGTTCAGAGGTTCACAGCATGTCAGGGTTGAGAGACCCACATCAGACCCACAAGGTGGAAGTCTCTTCTCTGGAAGGAAGGTACAGTTTGAGGAAACACAAGGTTAGTAATCACTAGATGTGGATTCAGTATCCACTACCCTATACAAAATACTGTACTATAGGATTTTTGTGTTAAAATATACAGTAGTTTTCTGAAGTATTATTAATTTCATTGTAAAGTACAGTGTTATAGATGCCTTTAGAAGTACTCATTTTAGAAAGAATAGAATTTATTGGGCATTTTAGTATTAAGAGGAAGACAAACACTACCTATCTGTGCCTATGACAAAAAATCTAAAACCAAAACCAAGTGGAGAGCCCACCCTGATAACTATTCAGTAACTTTGTGCTTGAAATTTACATCTAGAATATTTAACTCATATTCATTTTATGCTTTTCCAGAGTCTGGTCTTCAGTATTGTAAATGAGTTTTACAAACAGTGGTGTAGTTTACAATTGGACTTAGTATTCTTGCTGTTCCTATTACCTACCCCACCTATGTAGATAATAAAATACAAATTGGAGCAGTGCCTTTAGAAAGTGCCTTTGTGGAAGTGAAAGCTTTCATTGCTGACCTCTACAATCAGTCTTCTATGCTTAGTAAATATATATATATGAAAATTGAAAAGAACACAGCATGAATATAGATCTCTTACTTCTTATGTGATAATGCTAAGCTTCTGGGTATTCTCCAATCCTTTTTACTCTCTGATTGTATCAATACTTAAGAAGTTATTCCAGTAAAACATCTGTCTAGTTTCATACATCCTTGCATTTTTTTTATTTTTTTTTTATCCCTGTTGATATATTGATATTTTCTGATAGAACAAAACAGAAAAGCAGTAAGGCAGGTGAACATTTAGTGGAAAGCTGAATAAATTGTTACTGAAAGAATCCTTTTTATTCTAGGTGGAATCTGTTATATCCATTCTTAGGAAGATTTTCTACAGAAAAGTTGACCTCATTTTTTATGAGCAGCTCCTTACAGCCGATTCAAACTCTGAAAGAGAATGTTTAAGATTTATTTGCTTCAAACTATTTTTTATTTATATTTCCAAGCTTGAACCTTTCTTGCTACAGCTAAATCTTAATAATCTCTTTACAGAATCTAAAACCTTGCAGGAACAGTCCAGTCCAGAGGAAATAAAAAACATGTCCTATGATCTACTGTGTTGTTACTCTTCAAAAATGTTGGTATTAATGAACATAATTTACTAAAGCATGAACAGATTTGGATTGCAGCTGAAGAGCTATGGCATAAACATAGAAGAGAATTTCACATTGAATTTAAACAACAAAGTAAAAATAAATAATAATAATAAAAAAAAGTAAAAAAATAGAAAAGGGGGAAAAGACTTTTTTTTCTTTTTTTTTTTTTTTTTTTTTTTTTTCCCCTAGTTATGGAAAAGGAAGCTTGAATAAACTGATGCTAGCATTGTAAAGTTTTTCAGTTAAATTGTTCAGGTAGCACAAAGTTAATCCCATTTCCCATCCAAGCTTGAAGAACTATCAAGTGGTATTAATGAATTCAATAGCTTGTTATGTCAGAGCAATTGATGATGCCTTCAAACAACTTTTGTTAAAAATGGGATGGGATGGCTTTTTATAGACTTCCTGTTTTTCATCCTGGCCATCTTTCTCTGCGATTAGCGTCGTCTCTAGGAGACGTGTTTACATTCCAAAATCTCCATCAAAATTTGCCCTGACTACTGCTTCTTCTGGAAGTCTGCGACAGTCAGCTGTGTCATGTGTGATTTTTCTTTGAAGTCTGCCCATCTGATCAGAAATCCTTGTATCTTCTTTGACTGTATTCTGCTTGTGTTTCACAGACAGTGATTATATGTGGATAAAGGGGTTAGCTGGGCAAAAGAAGTGAAAAGGTGAGCAGAATTTTGTTCTACAGGGTGTACAGAAGTGAGTTCCCAGAGATAGTTAAGGTCACTGTTAGTCATTTGTGTTCTCAGTGAACTCTGTAACCACATGTTGGCCATAATCACAGCTCTCAGTGTGACTGTATAAGCAACCTGGTGTAGAAAACTTTGCAAAGAGAATTCCCTAAGAAAGTGATGGAAAATCCTACCACAAACGTAACAGAGTACACAAGGAAAAGATCTTTCTTTTCCTCTGCAATTTCTATACCAAAGAATTGATGTTGTCTTCTAAATAGACAGATATTTCTGTTTTGAGACCTTTGAACATTTACACAACCCATAGGTAAATTTCAGAATTGTCACCATCGCTCTGTGTATTCGGATTTCTAAATTCTGCAAACTCTCCTAGAAGCAGGTTTTCCCTCAAAGGTCAAGCAATGTTTTAAATGACTGAGCACAAGAGAGTAGGTGCTATTTTTTTTTAGTCTGCACAATGATCTCTTTTTAGAGCTTAAAGTGGTAGCAGCAGCTGATATTTGGTTTTGCTGTGTTAGCAAGTTAGTGGTCATCAATAACAAAATGGCTGGTTCTGATTCCAAAAAGAACAGGTGTTTTGGCCAAGTACCTGCTGGTATAGAGTTTTGATGTTTTATATAATTCATCTCATTTCTATTCTTGCTCTGGGTGTTTCAATCTTATCAATATTATCCTTTATTAGCTCTGGAAATATTATGTTGCTGACTAGATTTTCCTGTTTCTGTTGTTGCCAGGGATAGCAAAATTACAAATGGAACCAGGCAGATTTTAATCCTTATTTCTACTATCAGTAATATACTGTGATTCTTTCTACTTCTTTGGGTTTACAATATCAGATTTCCTGATTCCCTGCACCTCCACTATTCTTCCCTGCTCTGTGCTATTGACAGGAATAAAGCAATCATGACAAGCAGGGGAAAGAGACACAGCTGTCTTCATTTTCTTCTTCAGTCTATGCATCTTCTAAACTCTGATATTTGAGTTTCTCTCTCTCTCTTTCTCTTTTTTTTTTTAAATTCTCTTTCTTTTCCTTGTGCTAATACTGTTCAGTGTCAGTCAGCTACAGCAAATGTATGTGGATGAAAAATTGAAAGTAACACTTCAGTTTAAAATGCTAGACTTTCTGCATAGGATTTGTCTTCAAATGTTATTTCACTGGAAATAACGAGTATATGTAAAAAAATCTTCCATTTTAAGAAGATGAATTTTCAGTCATCCAAGCTCAGGAAGAGTCAAGAATAGCTTTCAACTGTAGAGGGCCTTCTTGCTTTTTCCTTGGAGAAGTGATGGAAATTGAAAAAGTCACATAAGAATAAATCTCACTAAACAGTACATTAAATGGAGCCTCCTTGATTCTGATGCCCACACCATCAACTGTATCTCTGACCTACAATGTCTATTCTCCCTAAATTTCTGCTTCCCAGAAAGTCACTGACAGAAGACAAAGAATGGAGAATGGAGAAATCCAGCACCAGTTGTTCTCAAAAGGCTTTTAAAAGAAACAGTCTTTCTCTGCTCTCACTTGCTATAGCTTTCAGAAACTCAGTTGTTTGTTTTTTTTTTCCACATTGATAGTTAAAAGCAGAAGCATAGAAACACTTGACCCACACAGATTCCATACAGCACTAAGAATCAGAGCTTTTTGGAAGCCTCTTCCTCCTCTGAGGGAGCCTGTTCATGCTAAATAGGAAGAAGGGAGACAAAAAAATCCAGCATTGGGAACAATGCTGCATGCTGTAAAACATTTTCAGAGACAGTTTGAGTTCACTACCTCTGGATGAGATTATGGATGCAAAATTTTGAAATGTAACTAAATTAACAATAAAATTTCAATGTTTCTCTTGTTTTTCCTCATGGAAGGCTATAGGGAGATAATCCTCTGGAACTAGCTCTGCTTATTTATACAGAAGTGATGTGAAATTAATACAAAGCAGACCAGGTCAAAAATATATTTTAAACCCTCCAGATGTGCCTTCATGGTATTTCCCTGTAGGAAAAGAGGTCCAGTAGCTCAAATTGAGTTTAAGAATCAAATATTAAAATAGTAACTATCAAAAACAAAAACTTCCTTTGGGCAAGACTAAACTTGAAAGAATTTGAAATTGACTTTCTTGACTAATGAGGTCCACAAATCCAACCTGCTTTGAAGACAGAAATGGACACTAACACACAAAGATTTTGGTGTGTTATTGAAAAGCTGGATTTCCCACATGCTTCATTAGTAGCTGTTGTTGTGTTTTTCCCTCGAGCTATTTTCCATCATAAAAAATGTAGGAAAATTGGTAGAAATACTTTGGTTCTGGAAGCCATGTTACTGGAAGAGTACCCCAAAGTATGCCCTTCCTACTGTCTCTTGTCTGACTCCATGCTACACTCCTAGAATGACAGTTATTTGGACCTGATTATTTCAAAGTAAGGGAAATATCAGGTAAGGAAAGGTATTTCTCTATTATCACAATTGACAATCATTGTCATTTAGTAATGCAATACCATAGCTGGGAACATAAAACCCACTGAATGCAAAATCCCTTGAAATGATAAGGCTTATTGATTTAATATCTTTTCTTTATTGAGAGGTTTTTGAAATGAAAGCTATAGCCTCAGGCTTCAAAACACTCACACTAACTGTGTTTACTGTAAAGTTATATATATCAAGTGGATGACTTAGAATAAATCTTTCTTTTCTGTGCTATTCATACTTAAAAATTTACTTATGTGCCAGCACTAAATTACATTGTAATAAAAAGAATTGTTATAAAATCTCCTGGAAAGGGATCTACACTTTAGACAGCCTTGATTGATTACAAAATCTTCCTTACTTAAAAATTTCTGCTGTGTTCTATGTCTATAAAATGGCAACTAATTTTTGAAATTGAAATTATCAATAAAGCCAAAACATTTCAAGACATAACAGGCCTTTTCCTATTGATACCCATCTGTATTCCCCTAAGTGCTTGGCAAACTAACGCTACTTTGAAATGTAATAGATGTTTTTGATTGCCTTAGAAAAGTCCTTTGTGGTGACTTCTAAAATCAATTGTGCTCATTTTTCTCTGCTGTATTTTAAGTTTTCATTGCTTATTCACTTGATGTACATATGGGGACTAAATTTGTCTATCATGGTGTTTCAGTGCTGGTTGCAACTGTAATCCCATTACATCTGTTACAGTGCCAATACTTGCGGATGATTTGTTTCCCACATAGATGGTTCTAATGCATTTATACATTTTACTAGAATCATGCGTGCAAATTTATAATAGCATTGCTTGCTAGTGTAATTTTCTCTTCAGACTTGCTTTTGCTGTTAGTAATAAGAAAACATGCTTTCATTCTAGCTTTATAATTATCATCTCATGTATTTCTTCTTGTTAGTTCCTAATAGGAATTCTTCCCAATCACATTATTGAAAGACTAGGTAATGTACTCAGAATAGTTTCTTTGGGGCTGTAATTAATCTCTGACTAGTCTACAAAAAGGCATGCTGCTACCTGCAACTGAATGGAATGATGTTGCAGGGTGGGTTTTTTGGGCGGCATTATGATATTAATTGTAAATTGGTTCAGTCATTTTGACCATGAGTCTTCTTTTGAGATTTCAGAGTTCCATTCTCCTTCAGACACCTTGTATGATATAATTGTGAGTTCTATTTGCAATACAGAGATATTTTAGTTGCATATAAAGTATGTAAAGCAGTTGTAATCTGTCAGATTTTCTGAGAAACTTATTTAATGTCTGCTTCCTATTCTGTTAAATATTATTCCCAGTCACTGAAAATCAATATAGTACTTTATTCAGTTTGCTCAAAGAGGCTAACCTCTTTATACTACCTTAATGTAACAACAATAATGATAAATTACTATAAATATATATGGCACCTATACACAGTCATGACACAATGGATACTTCAGTTTTCTAAAAAGTTACTGAAGAGGTAAACTTATAAATAGTCTGTGGCTGATCTAAGTCAATGTGATTAAGGTACATAAGTTACCATTGACTTTCACTGAGAATAAAGGTAATATTCCCAAAGGCTACATTTAGGAAGCTTAGTCTCCTTCTCTTCATTCACAACAGTGAATGAAGAGGAGAAACCTATCCAAAAAAGAAATCAGAGAAACATTTGTTGCGCTACTACTCTCAGGTGCCTTCTAGGGAAATGCACTCAGTTACATGAGCTGTAAAGGCATATAGAATGTAAGGCTATCTGGTCTATCCCTAAAAGAAAAGACAAGAGGCTGGAAAAAATATAAAATTAAGCTTCACGATATAAAAATTTTAACGAAGAGGAGATAACATAGGCAATATCAAAGACCCATGAAAGAGCCTCACAACTGTATACATAGAGATGCTCAGACAGAACTTGGTAACTCATAAGAAAGAGAAAAAAGGCATTGTCATGGGTCTCATGGGAAAGCAAAGCTATGTGACGTTTGAGGGGACCTGGGGGAATAGTTAATAGAGAATGCCTATGGAAAAGGCCAAATACAGGGAAAGGAAGGGATTGGAGGTGGGTTAGGCAGAAATAAACCTGTAAAAATAGAGAGGACAAGGAATAATGCCAGGAATCATGCCTCATAGATGAAGGGACAGCAGTTGTCTACCTTGACTTCAGTAAGGTCTCCTGTAATTTCAGTAATAAAAATTCAGTAATAGTCTCCTGTAAGATCCCCATAGATTGATTGATCCCCACTGTTGATACATGGGCTGGATGAGCAAACAGTGAAGTTGTGTGAAAACTGTCTGAATGGCTGGTCCCAGATTGTGCCGATCAGTGGCACAAAGCCTAGTTGAAGGCCAGGAATTACTGAAGTACCCCAGGGGTCAGTCCTTGGTCCAGTCCTCTTTAACAACTTCATTAATGATCTAGAAGATGGAGCAGAGTGTACCCACAGCAAGTTTGCTCATGACATAATATGGGGGTGTGGCTGATATGCCAGAGGCTCATGCTGCCATCTAGAGGTGTCTCTACAGGCTGGCTTGCAGGAATTTCATTAAATTCCACAAGAATTGCAAAGTCCTGCACCTGGGGAAAAAGAGCCCCAGGCACCAGTACATGCTGAGGACTGCCCAGCTGGAAAGCATCTTCAGAAAAGGACCTGGTGGTGCAGGTGGATACCACGTTGAATATAAAACAACCGTATACCCTTGTAACAAAGGAGACTGATGTTATCCTGTGCAGCATTAGGCAAAATATCGGCAGCACGTCAGAGGTGGTCCTTCCACTCTGTTCAGTACTGGTGAGGCCACACTTGGAATAGTAGGCACAGTTACAGGTTTCCCAGTAATACTGGAGAGAATACAACAAAGGGAGGGCTACCCAGATGATGAAGGGACTGGAGCATCTCTCTTATGAGGAAAGGCTGATAGAGACTGAACTGTTCAGCCTGGAGAAGAAGAGGCTCAGGGGGGATATCATCAATGTCTATAAACATTTGAAAGGAGGGTGCAAGGATGGAGCCAGGAGAAGAGAATATAGAGGGGATCTTACCAAGGTTTACAAATATCTTAAGTGTGGGTGACAGTGGGATTTGGCCAACCTCTTCTCAGTGGTTTGTGGGGTTAGGACAAGGGGCAACTGTCAAAAAATGAAGCACAGGAAGTTCCTCACCAACATGTGAAATAACTTCTTCACGGTGAGGGTGACGGAGCACTGGAATAGGCTGCCCAGGGAGGTTGTTAAGTCTCCTTCTCTGGAGATATTCAAGGCCCGTCTGGATGCCATACCTGGGCAACCTGCTCTAGGGAGCCTGCTTTGGCACAGGAGTTGGGCCCAATAATCTCTTGAGATCCTTTCCAACCTCTACAATTCTGTGATCTTTTCAGTTGTGCCCAGTGACAAGAAAAGAGTCAATAAGCATAACCTGGAACACAGGAGGTTGCCTCTGAACATCAGGGAGCACATTACTGTGCAGGTGAGTTAGCACTGGCACAGGTTGCCTTGAGAGGTTATGGAGATCTTCAAAAGCCAACTGGATGTGGCGCTGGGCAACCTGCTGTGGGTGTCCCTGCTTAAGCAGGGGTGTTGGACAAGATGACCTTCAGAGTTCTCTTGCGACCTTAGCCAGTCTGTGATTGTATGATTCAGGGATAAAAGGGTACCCAGTTTATCTGTTGCTGGTCAGTATGCTTGTTTTGCCATCACCTGCTCTTGATTGTCTCATTCTCTCCTGTCTTCGAATACAGTGGAGTGGAGTGGAGTGGAGTGGAGTGGAGTGGAGTGGAGTGGAGTGGAGTGGAGTGGAGTGGAGTGGAGTGGAGTGGAGTGGAGTGGAGTGGAGTAGGATAGGACAGGATAGGACAGGATGGAATGGAATGGAATGGAATGGAATGGAATGGAATGGAATGGAATGGAATGGAATAGAATAGAATAGAATAGAATAGAATAGAATAGAATAGAATAGAATAGAATAGAATAGAATAGAATAGAATAGAATAGAATAGAATAGAATAGAATAGAATAGAATAGCTCTGTTGGAAGGGACCTTCAATGATCATCTTGCTGAACTGCCTGACCACTTTGGGACTAACCAAAAGTTAAAGAATATTAATGAGGGCATTATCCAAATGTCTCATGAACACTGATAGTCATGGGGAATCAAACATCTCACTAGGAAACCTGTTCCAGTGCTTGACCACCCTCATAGTAGATAACTTTTTCCTAATGTCGAGTCTGAACTTCCCCTGGCACAGGCTAGTGCCATTCTGATGTGTTCTGTTGTTGATTACCAGGGAACAGAAACCAGCACCTCCCTCTCTGCCTCTCCTCCTCAGGGAATTGCAGGGAGCAGTGAGGTCGCCTCTCAGCCTCCTCTTCTCCAGACTGGACAATCCAAGAGTCCTCAGCCTCTCCTCACAGGACATGCCCTCCTGCCCTTTTACCAGCTTTGTTGCCCTCCTCTAGATACTTTCAAGCTCCTTAACAACCTTTTTGTATTGTGGAGCCCAGAACTGCACACAATATTCAAGGTGAGGCCACACCAATGCTAAATAAAGCAGGAGAATCACCTCTTTTGACCAACTGGACATGCTGTGTTTAATGCACCCCAAAATACATTTTGCCCTCTTGGCTACCAGAGCATGCTGCTGGCTCATGCTGAGTCTGCTGTCAACCAGCATCCCCAGATCCCTTTCTGCTGAGCTGCTCTCCAGCTGGGCATCTCCCTGTATGTATCTGTGTCCATCATTACTCTATCCAAGGTGCATCACCTGGTATTTTCCTATGTTAAACTTGGTTTAGTATCATCAGTAAATCTGTTGAGGATGCTTTCCACTCCTGCATCCAGATCATTGATAAAAATGGCCCTAGAACTGAGGCCTTGGGAACACCTCAAGTAACCAGTCGACAGACAGATGTAACCCCATTCACTACAACTATTTGAGCTCTACTGTTGCGTCAGTTCATCATCCAACATAACACCAACCTGTTTACCTGACAGTTGGACAATTTACCCGTAAGGATGTTTTGAGGGACAGTGTCAATGGCCTTATTAAAATCTAGAAAGATTATGTCTACTGCCTTCCCTTCACCGACCAAGGAGGTGACCTTATCACAAAAGACCAAATTCTTAAGGCAAGATTTTCTGTTGATGAATTCATGTTGACTATGTCTAATAATAGCTTTATCCTTTAACTGACTCTCAAGAACTCTCAGAATAATCTTCTCCATAACTTTTCCGAGGTCTGGAGTTAGACTAACAGGTCTGTAGTCTTCTACGTCTTCCCTAATACTCTTTTTGCAGATGAGTATAATGTTGGCAAGCTTCCAGTCTGCAGAGACCTCCTCACACTCCCAAGAACTTTAGCAAGTTGTTGAGAGGGTTCAGCTACAATGCCCACTAACTCCCTCAGTACTCTGGAGTGAATCCCATCAGGCCCCACAGACATATGAATGTTGAGCTGATACAACTGCTACCTTACAATATTTGTGACTACAGATGGAAAGTCACTGCTTCCCCAGTTATGGTTTACAACTCTGAGAACCAGGCAGTCCAAGATCTGTTGTTACTATTAAAACTGAGGTGAAAAAGGCATTAAATGCTTCCACCTGTTTTTCATCTGTGCTTGTTAGGTGAGCATCTTCTCCAAATTTCAGTCCAATGTTTTTCTTTGACATCTCTTCTTATTATATTCTATTCCTACCTATTTTCCTGGGAGAGGGTAGTCATTATTCTTGGGTATGTAAAACACTACTGAACTTCAATCTGAACTTCAAGCAGTGTGGTAGCTGGTGACCAGCCATAGGTCTACGGACTGGTTACTGAAGAAATCACATAATCTGAGAGTCAGCTAGTGGAAGAATCATTGGAGCTAGTGGAAGTAGTTGGCTATTGGTGAGACTGTAGATTTGGGCCAGCTACTGGAGATACAGGAGTGTGGGTGTGGATGTCATGTACAATCTGCTAGTTAGTTATGGCTATGCTTAGCCTGCAAGTCAGAACAAGATGAGATGATTAACACTCTTCATGTTTGTGAAAGTGTTATTAGTACTTTGTAGTGCCTGTAAAGGCACTACCATGTTTGTTTCAATCCACTGATGTTCAGTGGCATCTGTGTAGTGTGTTAAATGTGTATGAGTACATGCGTTTGCTTGTTTATCTGTGTGTATTGGGGATAAATGTTCTGTCTTGTTAGTGCCTGGACCTAGGCTCACAGGACTAGAGCAGCCTGGCTCCAGTGGACTGGGAGGAACAAATCCCCTACATCCCAAGCCCACATATTTAGTATCACTTTAAGATGAGACTCTGTGAGTACTTCATAAAAATTCTGTGTGCTCAAATCATTTTTTTTGGAAAATGGTAAAAAATCCTGGACATATATATTCCTTTGAAAATCTTATCAAATATCTTAAAGTATTATTTTGAGTTTATAGCCGATTTTCTGCTCTTTCTTACCTGCAGTAATTAATGAAACTTCCAAGTTATCTCTCTGCATGCAAACAGAACCATAAATATTGCTACATTATATCACCTTGTCATAAGATAAAGTCATTTTTTCACCTTCATATAGCATTATTTTGCCAAAGTAAAGTATTTTCAGGCTAGCACTTACAGGGTTTTGATGGAATGACTATTTATGATAACTTTGCCAAAACTCTAAGTGGGATAAACTTTGACCAGCTGTTTTTTGTTTGTTTGTTTGTTTGTTTGTTTTTTGTTTTGTTTTCCAAGATCCATAAAATCTATTCCTGAACTTAAAAACTAAAATATTCAGTTTTCTAAAATTTACCAGAACACTAGGTAGCTCTACTGGTCTATAGTACTAAACTATAGTTTTTGCTTTGTCTGGGTAACAAAACAGTTTTACCAGTGAATTGTCTCAGTACTTCTATTAATATTTTTAAATAATTTACACTTTGGTGAAGATCAGCTTTACAGCCATGTTCTTTCAATTAAAAAGAATGCAACAGCTCAAGTGTGTGTTCTTCAAGCACCTGCTAATCTATCTTCATGGCTACATCCTTTTGATGACTTTCATTTGAATTGCCAAATATTTCCTTGAGGTTGCTATGCTTACCACAAGAAAAGAGGTTTACAGTTGGAAAGGCATTCAAGGAGCCACCAGATCCTGTGGTTAAAAACAACTATTATGTACATAGAGAAGAATTAAGAATCACCTAAAGAGATTGGGGAATATTAAGGTTTTAGTACAATAAAGTTATTTTAAATATAGGAAAATGTTGTAGGGATGTATTTGTATTAAATGTTAACCAGATTACACCCCATGAATCCCTGCATAGTGAACCCTAATTTATTTACATTGCAAATATTTTGACAATTTGAGTATTCACCTCCATTAGTGTGTCTCAGAAAAAAGGCATGAGACAAGCTTTGGCATGTACCTTTTCATGGAACTGTTGTTTCTATGCAGGAAGACAGTGAAATAATATCTGTAACAATATCCAAATCCAAATACCCATAAGGGCTTTATTATTATTATTATTATTATTATTATTACTATTACTATTACTATTATTATTATATTCATTATATTTAATAATATTTATTATATTAATATTATATTATATTATATTATTATATTATAATATTAACATTATTCTATTATAATAAATACATATTAATGTAATATTAAAATAATATTAATATTATAAAATAATAATATAACAACAACAACAACAACAACAACAACAATAATAATAATAATAATAATAATAATAATAATAATATATACTTGCAAACATTTCAGCAGCAAGAAGACAAAATTTACCCCCTTAAGAGTATAGACCTATATGCCTCTTCAATAACTCAAAAATGCTTAAGAGGTGCTTTCCCAGTGTATTTGTCTAGAACAAAAGAATGAATTTCATTCTGTGTGTATAAGTTTTGTTTAATTGCTAAGGCTCACCTATATAAAGGTCTCAAAGATGCAAACCAAGCAGGAGAGTGTTCTGTAAAATATTTAATGAAGACCAAAGCAAACCAAAGACAAGGGTAGGGGAGAATGCATTAGCTGCCTCAAAAATAAACAGATGCTTCGAAAGAGGATATAGATATTTTAAAGGGGATGAAAGACTGTCTGCTTTCACTGGATAAATAATTAAACATAATTGGGATAAGAATTGGGGTAAGAATGAGTATCACAGAGAATAGAAAAACTTTCATTATCCTAGATAACTTTTAATTAATATTTCAATTTAATGAAAGATTTACTTTAGCTGTGCATAAATGTCTATGCAATAATCAAAAGCTTATTGACAAATTTCAGTGACAAAATAAAATGAATCCTTCTCAAAAAAACAAAACCAAAAAATAAATGTTCACTAAGTATCTAGTGGCTTAATTTATTATTTGAATTAATTTACAATGTCTTGCTCCTGTATTCATTGCATGGAAAATTAATTTGATCTCTATTTACCTGCACAGTTTCCATTCCCTTACAATAAAAGGATATTTTGAAAAATTCTTTAAACTAGTCATATACTGTGCAGCTGTTACTTCTCCAAACTAATCTTAATTTATAGATTACATATACCTATCAAATTCTATATATTTTTTTTTCATCTTATTAATAAATTACCTTCTCTTGTAAGCTATAGTCATCTTTCATTACTACAAAAACACTTACAACCTTACTGTTTACGGTGCTTCCATACTTTGATGAAAAATGTGACATATTCTTTATTTCATAAAAAGATGTCTATACCTGTTTGTGATGTATAAAAAGTTGTAATACCCTCTTAAAACGATTTCCAGTACTTTCTCTTAAGTAAGTGGCTTTCTCTTAATTTTCAGCTTCTTCTGTCCAAGTGAATTTGAAGACATGGAAGCTATGTGAATAGTAGAATGTGCCTATACTTTGTTGAAAGACATGCCTGGTGAAGTGAACTTAAAGTAGTAGCCTCCTTTCTTTCTAAATAAACACATTATAAGTTTTCATTCATACACATATACTCTAATAGTATATGTTTAGTTTTTAGTATAATTTTTATAGTTTTTTTATATATGTTTAGGGTTGTTTTTTTTTTTAGTATAGTTTTTTTTTTTCTTCTTCTTCTTCTTTTTAATGTATTTTGATAGCAAATCTTCATTTTAATGATAAAGATCATAGCCTTAATTGTGCTTCCATTTAAAACATGCAGCCAGGAGTCCTAAGGTCAGGCATGGACCCAGCTCGCTCAGCCTCTTCTCAAGCCTTCCAAGACTTCACTGGCAGCCTGAATCCCCTGCCATTACTGTGTTACTTCCCTGTCCCTTGCCTGGCGCTTTGTCCCTCAGAAAAGCCCTGTGCCAACCGATAGCAACTAAACCACTCCACAGTGAGTCACTTCTGAGCGTAGGTCCCTGCGGGACTTTGACACACCTGTTCGTGCCTTAAAAAGGAGACTGCTGTCAAAGCTCTCAGGCCCTGCTTGCATGCTCCTAACCAGCCACCCCCAGGGCCTTCTTTTAATGTGCCCATGGCCCAGAACCCCATTTCAGCCCAGTCCCTTCTTCAGCAATACCATACTAGTCTCCATCTCACAGAGCCTGGTCCTGTCTGGCCATGGGCCTTACTGAGCCAGGCCCATGTCCAGGCCTGACCTTATGCTCCAGTCTGGTGCTCCAGGTCAAAGGAAGGAAGCTTCACTTCATGTAATAAGTTACATACTTATTAGCACTATGTTAGTGGCAGCAATACTGAAGTCAGTGCTGCTTCTGCTAGGATATAATTGATGGTTTTAGTGGGGAGGTCTGTGTAAAAGACCAAAGAGACATAGTTCTCCCTAAGCGAGGTTACTGTATAAAACAAACCCAAGTCCATGAAAAACACAAGTGCATGAAAAACCCAAGTCCACTGAGTACATCACTGAAAAAAAAAAAAAAAGTTTTCAAAGGTATTAGGAGTTAATTGTGGTTTTACTCGGGTGGACAGCTGAGCTCCACAGCTGCTATCTCACTCCTCCTCCTCAAAGAGGAAGGGGGACTAAATACAATTAAAAGGCCTCAAGTGTTGAGATAAGGACGGGGAGATTGCTCAACAATTATCATGATGGGCAAAATGGACTCAGAGTAGGGAGATAGTAAGATTTATTGCCTATTACTAAGAAGCTAGAGAAGTAAGAAACAAACAAAACAAAACAAAACAACACAAAACAAAACAACAGAAACAAACAAAAACACCCTCTATATATCTTCTTCTACCTCCTCCCCCCAAGTGGCACAAGGGAACAGGGAATATAGGCTGTGGTCAGTCTATAGCACTTCATTTCCACTGCTCCTTCATGGTCACTCTCTTCCCCTTCTCCAACATGTGCTATCTCCCATGGGATGCTATCCTTCCAAACTGATCCTCCATAGGCTTCGCACAGGCATCAGCTCTTCAAGAACTGCTCCAAATATGGGTCCATACCACAGGGTCCATCCTTCAGGAGCACGCTGCTCCAACCTGGGTCCCTCATGGGCAGCAGCTCCTGCCAGGTCGCCTACTCCTGCGTGGGCTCCTCTGTGTGGGCTACAGGTCCAGCCCAGAATCTGCTCCAGCAGGGGTCATCCACAGGCGGCAGTTTCTGTCAGTGCAGGTCCACCTGCTCCACCGTGGTCTCTTTCACGGGCTGATGCATGGAATCCTGCTCCACTGTGGTGCACCATGGGCTTCAGGGGGACTACCTGCTTCACCATGGTCCTCACTACAGGCCACAGGGGACTTCTGCTCCGACATCTGGAACACCTCCACCCTTCCTTCTTCACTGACCTTGGCATCTGCAAGGCTGTTTCTCACTCTTCTCTCTTTCCCAGCTGCTGTTTTACAGCATTTTTTTTTTGTTTATTTGTTTGTTTTCTTAAATATGCTCTCACAGAGGCACAAACAACATCGCTTATTGGCTCAGCTCTGACCAGCGGCAGGGCTCTTGTCTAACATGGGGCAGCTTCTGAATTCTCACAAAAGCTACCCCTATGTCTCCCCTCCTCCTCTCCCCCACCCCCCCCAAAAAAACAACAACAACAACAAAAAAAAAAAAAAAAAAAAAACAAAGAAAACTTGCCACATAAAACCACTACAGTAACATGATAAGACAGCAATAACATTTCTTACAAGAAAAAAATTCTTTATTTGAAAGACGTCGGAGAAAGCAGAAAAGTGATTTTTCAAAGCAAATCTAGGAATTTTAAGGCAGTCACTAGAACTTATGTTTGAGCAGCAGCAGATGAACTGGTATTTTCAAGTTTCTTAAGGATGCATGTTTCAAGACCTTTTTGAGAAGTGAGCAGTATTCTAGATTGTTTTTTTCTCACCAAGTAGCAATTTGATCTCTTAAAAGACAACAGCAAATGTAAACCCATTACTACTGCCAAGAAAATCAACGAATATTTTCCTTCATATGCTGATTATTAAAGATTTTGAGTGCTTCAGTTTTCATGGTGTTATGAATAATTTAATTAAGCCTTTTACATTAACAATGTAAGTTAGAAATTTCTCCTTTGCTGTGGATTGATATGTTATTGTCCACCTAACATTGGTATGCAGATTCCTGTAGGAAGGAAGGGTTATAAATAAGGATTTCTATCCATCTAGTTACTTTAATGGATTTGTGATGAAATAGTTGACCTTTTGTGCTTGGTTCTCCCTTCATATTTGAAATTGACAGCTCACTCTGATGTTCATCAGCCACGGGGAAAATAAGTTAAGATTTCAATTAAAAGCATGCAGTGTTGGCTAATCTATGGATCTTATATTAGTAACGCTGCATACTTTCCTGCTAGAGAATACATGTCAACTTTGAGCTGAAAAAAGTTGTATGGCAAGTCTCTGGAGGTCTTTAAAAGGCGTTTAGATTTAGAGCTTAGTGATATGGTTTAGCGGAGAAGTTGTTAGTGTTAAGTCAGAGATTGGACTAAGTGATCTTGGAGGTCTCTTCCAACCCAGAAGGTTCTGTGATTCTGTGATACCTGAAGAAGTAGAACAATGAAATATTTCTTAAAAATTACTGAAAAAAACAAACAAACAAACAAACAAACAACAAAAAAAAAAACCTGTTAGAGTCTTTGGGCAATTTTTTATATATACCTTCAAATCACATCTAGTAAGTAGCACTACTTCTTCAAGTCAAGGATTACAAGATATTTAAAATAACCTAATTTTTACATTCTCACTCTTGGGCTGCATGAGAATAGTGATGCCTTCAGCTGCCTACACTGTGCTCTCTAAGTGTTATTTTTCTGATGAAGCTGGCCAAAAACTTCTTTTTATTAGGCAGAAAGATTCCACAAATCCGTAAAGTGTCAAACATATTAGTGGTGTTAAAAATAGGAGTGCACAAAGGTAATAAATACTAAACTAGATGGAATATGCTAAATTAAAAACTTCTTTTGATATTATTTGTAGCTAAATTTTCCTTCAGAAAGCTTATGAAAAGTTTTCAATTATTTTTTTTTCTTTTTCTTTTTTACATCTAACACTTGATTCTCAGGATGTGGGTTCAGTGAATTTGAAAAAAGCTTCAAAGCACTTAGTGAATAGTCAGTTTGCAAATCCTGTTCTAAAGTAGAAGCATATCCTAAATAGTTGTAATCCATATGTGATATTAATGTGTTTTGATAGAGAGCATGCTAAATATTCTGATAGAAAAAATATGACAAAGTAATCTCAAAGCACTTTTCTTGGATTAAAATGACTTTAATTAGGATGAATGTTCTATAAATAGATTATATTATTACTTTTATTATTATTATCATTACAGCTGTAAACATTATGTAGCTGAAAGTGCACTAATTTAAAGCTTTTTTTTTTTATCTGGTGGATGTTATATGTTGGATGCAAAGTGGGAATAATTGGGCATATATTGAATCATCTATTTGCTGCATTGTAAGTATGAATTGATAGTGAGATGGAAAATAGATTGCTTTTTCAGTAGGAAGAGAAACAGTGAAAATCATTTTTATATTATTCAAAATAATTCCTCATAAAAATTCATGACATTTAAATTAACTCTAACAGTATAATATTCCAAAGACACAGATTCATTTGCTAATAGCCGCTGGAAGTATTCTTTACTATCTTTCAGTTGAAGCTTTTGTCTTCAAACCACTTTCTCTTTGTTAGTCTAAAGGAAAACAAAATGTATCTCCCCCCACCCCTTTTTTTTAATTGGTATTTTATTTTTTCATATCTGTCCATGGCATTCTATGTTCCCAAATTTGCTGCTTTATGTTTTGATTTATTGATTTTCTCTCAGATTGCTGAGAGAAAAGCAAATGCTGTAACTGAGGGGCTACTCTGGATTTTCAAATTCAATTATTGTGTATCTTCCTCAAACACTGAACTACTGAAAACTTCAACAATACAATTTTTGGATTGAAGGTTTACATTTTCTTGATGAAGTCCTGCAAAGTCAGTTGTTATTTTCCAAGGAAAGATTGTCCAAATAGATTAAGTTTCTCCATTTCTCATACTATCAAATCTTTGGTGAAAAAGATCAGTTCTGCCAGATGCAAGATTAGTCCTGCAGGTCAAGACTGCCAGAATGCTTTCCTTGAGAACTTTCAGTTTCTAAATCATTCCCCATTGCTGCTTTGGAAAAAACACAAATCTTTTCATATTCATTCCTCTACAATATGCTTTGAGAAGGAAGGACACAAACAAAGTTAGATTGATTTATTATGAGACAACTAAGACAACAGACATCGGAACAAGTTGAAGTGTTCACATCTCAGCTACTTCCCTTACATTCCTTTTAAACTCAGTGGCAAAAAGTAGCTATTTAATGGGCATGTACATCATGTCTCTTGCCCTGTTCCTCTTTCTCTTCACTACACGTAAAGTGAACCCGGCCTCCGCAGGTCATACGTACACATCCAGACTCCAGCTATTTAAAATGACATTCACAATGAGGGTTGCAGTGTTTTTGTTTGGTTTTGTTCAGTTTCAACATTTTTTTTTCTGCCTATTTTGTTGCATTACCTGTTATTTTGACTATTAAAATGAAATCTCTGAAAAGTAAACTAAACCACAGGCAGTTGGAGGTGTGAATAGGAGGATCAGATGTATTATCAAGATTTTGAGAAAGTCTACCAGATTCTACATTTTTCTTTGTTAAATTCTCTTTAATTGTTTTTAGTTATAGTTAATTAAAGATCATCAGTAAAACATAATTTATTGACATTTTACTATGTTGCAGTAGCACTTCATTGCCTTGCATGAATATCTTATCAACACAACATTTATCAACAAGTCGCATCTTTCTCTCTGGTTATTGACACTCAATTGTCATGAAGTATTCTTAAAAAAAAAAAAAAAAAAAAAAAAAGTGCAAAAAAAGCAGAAAACATAATTGTTTTGAAAATACTGGGGAAACAACAGTGATACCATCCAAAGTTTATAGAGTAAAGGTATGCTTTTTCATAAGCTTAGAAGAATGAACACTTCTAAAGGAACTACTTAAAAGTTGCAATGAAAACCAAAAATGAAAAACAAAACAAAATTAAACAAAAACAACATATTAGCATTCTTAGTGGCATTTGATCAAGCACGATAGCTAGCAAAAATATATGAATGAAGTATTACAAGTATAACACTTACAAGTATTGTAAAATAGACTAAATTTTAATCTGATAGTTGAGAAAAGTCATTGATGTAGATACTGACCAGTAGTCCCACAGAAAAATAAATAAATAAATAAATAAATAAATAAATAAAATAAAAATTAGATATCACCCCAAGAATCAGAAGCTTTCATTCTCCATAGATTTCAAATTACAACGAATGTTTTCAAATAAGTTTTGGGTGACAGATTCTGCAAATTTGCTTTGTCATCTTACACCATTTGGAGATAGAATGCATTCTGGTCCTGGTTTCAGTTAGAACAGAATTAATTTTCTTTCTAGTAGCTGGTGGAATGCTGTGTTTTGGCTTAGGATGAGAAGAGTGCTGATAACACCCCGATGTTTTAATTGTTGCAGAGCAGTGCTTATACTAAACCAAGGACATCTCAGCTTCTTGCTCTGTCCTGCCAACAGGCAGGCTGGGGGTGCAGTAAGAGCTGGGAGGGAACATACCCAGGACAGGTGACCCAAACTAGCCAAAGGGGTATTCCATACCATCTGACGTCATGCTAAACAATATATAGGGGTGGCTAGCCGGGGGGAGGGGGCTGGACTGCTCGGGATTAGGCTGGGCATAGACCGATGTCAGCGGGTGGTGAGCAATTGCATTGTGCATCACTTGTTTGTACATGTTATTAGTAGTACTATTATCAACATTATATAGAATCATAGAATCATAGAATATCCTGAGTTGGAAGGGACCCTTAAGGATCATCAAGTCCAACTCCTGACATCGCACAGGTCTACCCAAAAGTTCAGACCATGTGCCTAAGTGCACAGTCCAATCTTTTCTTAAATTCAGACAGGCTCGGTGCAGTGACCACTTCCCTGGGGAGCCTGTTCCAGTGTGCAACCACCCTCTCTGTGAAGAACCCCCTCCTGACGTCCAGCCTAAATTTCCCCTGCCTCAGCTTAACCCCGTTCCCGCGGGTCCTGTCACTGGTGTTAATGGAGAAAAGGTCTCCTGCCTCTCGAACATTGTATTATTATTATTATTATTATTATTGTTATTATTATTTTCCTGTCTTATTAAACTGTCTTTATCTCAGCTCACGGGCTTCACTTTCCCATTTCTCTCCCCCATCCCAGAGAGGGAGGGGGGAGGGTGAGCGAACAGCTGCGTGGTGTTTAGCTGCCGGCCAGGTTAAACCACGACAATTACGTAGTACTGTTGATGGAGCTATTTTACCTTTTGAAACAAATCTATCTAATTAAATAAAACAGGATAGTATTGGTAATTTACATTTGTACCTGTGGACTATACCTAAGGGACATATGTGCTAAGGAGCATGTACTGTTCTGGCAGAAAAAATACCTCTTTTTTCAGAGTTAGCTTGGTTTTACACATATGAAATAACTGACATAGCTGTAAATAGCTATTACAGATTAAATTAAAATTATTTTCTAGCATCTCAAAATTCATATATATGGTTCTTCTAATAGAATAAAAAAAAAATGTAATCAGTAGAAAACTGTTTCTCTATTACCTGTGGTGCTGTTTTTCCTAGTTGTGTTGAATCTGATCAAAGAAATGCTGGACAGCAGCATATACTGCAAAATAATAAAAGCGGTATAAATAATTTAATGAGTTGACACAGATTCATTAAAAAGTTACCAAAATCTCATAGTCTGCTGTTGGAAATCACATTTAAGGAAATGTGCATTTATAAGAAAAAACATAGTCTTAAACCTGTCACACTATTGTTAAGATGGCTGTAATTATGGTAGTTCTAGTGCAAAGAATTCTGAAGGCTAATCCAAGCTGCAGATTTTCATGCATGCAAACATTTGGATTAGGAGGTGGGTTTTGTTTTCAGGTAAACCTCATTTCTGCTCTAGTTGTCAGTAATGATCACAAGCTACAGACTTTCAATAAAAAACACAAGACGTATTTGTTTACAATATTTATTAGCCATTTCTAGTTATGTCTTACAAGAGAAACCTTACTCAGATACAGCATACTGATTGTACTGGGTCTGGCTGGGATGTTAACTTTCCCTGCAGCAGTCCATACAGTGCTGTGTTCTGCACTTGTAGCTGGAACAGCAGTGTTATCAGTGTTACTGTGTCTGCTGTGTTTTTGTGTCTACTGCTGAGCAGTGCTGGCACAGCATCAGGACTCTCTCTAACCCTCCTAAGGGGTGGGCAAAAAAGTGAGAAAAGAAACATCACCAGAGCAGCTGACCTATGGATATTCCATACCATAAGATGTCACACTCAGCAATAAAAGGTGGAAACAGAAAGAAGAGGGGAGGGGTGGGCTCTCGTGAAAATGTCAGTCCTCATCCTGAACACCAGCTACGTGTGTTGAGGCCCTGCTTCAAGGACGTGGTCAAGCATCACTCATTTTTGTGAAGTAGAGAGTAATTTCTTTCCTCTGTACTTCCACATAGCCTTTTTTTTTTTTTCTTCTTTTTTCCCTTTCCCCCTCCCTTTTCCCCTTTCCCTCTTTTTTTCTCTTTTAGTTACATTATTTAGTTAATAATAATCTTTCCTTAATAATAATAATAATATTTTTTCCCTTTAATTAAATTATCCTTATCTCAACCCGTGAGTTGTTATTTACTTTACTTCTTCCCCTCCTCATCTAAGGATGGGGAGTGAGAGAGCGGTCGTGGTGTTTAGCTGCCTAGCACGGTAAAACCACCACACAGATGAAAATGACAAATCAACCAGAGTTAGGGTGAAATTTCACACTGATCATGAATCCCAGCCAAATAAAACAATTATAGAATGAAATATCAGAAAACATATTGTGTAGTACTGCCATTACTACAGGACCTTTTCACCATGGAAAATAACTTCTGTATCCTTTCCTTCTCTTTCTTCCCACAATACTTCACATTCACGGAATCTAAGATCATGTTGATTTTGTTGTTCTTTAAAACTCTTCATTAATCACTGTCAGCAGTCATTCCTCATTTAACTAGATAATAAGTTACGTTTTTTTAATTTTAAAGTGAAAAAAAAAAGGAAAAAAAAAGTCTTCTGGAATTGATGAGGTAGCACACAGCACAGAACAAGTTCACCAAGCTCCCTGCATGTACTATTTTGGCAAAAGGAAGTTGTCAAAATTATTTCAGAGTTCTTGAATCCTATTTACTGGTGTACTGGTGTAGCTGATTGCATTGCATTAACACATTATTTTTTTTAAAGTGTTAGCACTTAAATTAGAACGTGTGTGATGTATGCAAAGAAGCTGGAGAGTTAGGAACAGCCTAAAAATTAGAAAGATGACATTAACAAAAGCTACATTTTGATTTAAACTTCTGCAGAAAGTGAGACCACATACTACAACTAGAGATTTCAGTATGGCTTCTGTTTATTTTTGTCTAACAATGTTATATTTTGGCAAAACTTAGGCAGCTTGGAGTGAGTCTCACTGTTCTTCTCTCTCCCATCCTTCTAACTACTTAGCCCTCCAAATTCCTCTGGCTTCTGCATCTCATAGAAACATAGAATGGTAGGAAGGAACACTCAAATATCATCTCTTCCAACACCCCTGCCATGGGCAGGGTTGCTTTCCACTAGATCAGGTTGCCCAAAGCTTCATCCAACTTATCCGAGAACACTTCTACAACTCCTCTGGACAACCTGTTTCAGTGCCTCACCAACCTCACAGTAAAAAACTTCTTCCTTATGTCTAATGTAAATCTATCATCTTTTAGTTTAAAAACTTTACCCCTTGTCCTGTCCCTACAGGCCCTAATAAAAAATCTCTTTCCATCTTTCTTATGAGCATTATTATCTATCAAAAGGCTGCAGTAAGGTCTCCCCAGTGCCATCTCTTTTCCAGGTGAAACAATCCCAGCTCTCTTAGCCTTTCTTCACAGTCCTCTGATGATGTTTCTGGACTCACTGTAACAGATCCATGTCTTTTTTGTACTGAGGTACCATTGTTGGAAACAGTGGAGTAGAGTGTGAGAAACACCTCCATCAATCTACTGACTGCTCTCTTCACAGAATCACAGAATCACAGAATTTCTAGGTTGGAAGAGACCTCAAGATCATCGAGTCCAACCTCTGATCTAACACTAACAGTTCTCCACTAAACCATATCCCTAAGCTCTACATCTAAACGTCTTTTAAAGACATACAGGGATGGTGACTCCACCACTTTCCTGGGCAGCCCGTTCCAATGTCTAACAACCCTCTCAGTAAAGAAATTCTTCCTAACATCCAACCTAAAACTCCCCTGGTGCAACTTTAGCCCATTCCTCCTCGTCCTGTCACCAGGCACGTGGGAGAACAGACCAACCCCCACCTTTCTACAGCCTCCTTTAAGGTACATGTAGAGAGCAATAAGGTCACCCCTGAGCCTCCTTTGCTCCAGGCTGAACAAGCCCAGCTCCCTCAGCCGCTCCTCGTAGGACTTTGATCTTGTTTTTTTTTTTTTTTTTTTTCTTTTTTTCATTTTATTGTTGTTTTTTTTTGTTTTTGTTTGTTTGTTTTGTTTTTGTTGTGTTTATACGGAAGCTTTGGTTTTGTTTATTTTCATAGGATCATAGAATATCCCAAGTTGGAAGAGATCCATAAGGATCATCAAGTCCAACTTCTGGCACCACACAGGTCTACCTAAAATTTCACTTGATGCAGTCCAGGATATAACTGGCTTTCTGAGCTACAAATGCATGTTGCCATCTCATGTCCAATTTTTCATTCACCAGAATGTCAAAGTGGTCTGCAGGGCAGCTCTCAATTCGTTCATCACCTAGACTGTATTGATACCAGAAATGTCCCTGACCCAGGTGAAGCACCTTACATTTGGCCTTGTTGAACTTCCTGAGGTTGACAAGGGCCCATTTTTCAAGCCTGTCATGTCCCTGTAGATGGCATCCCTTCTAACATATCACTAGTTTGTACTACTCATCTTGGTATCTTCTGCGAACTTGCTGAGTATGCACTAATCCTACTATCTCGATCATTAATGAAGATATTTAATAGCATTGTTCCCAGTACATACTCTTGAGGGACATCATTCATAATGGAGGGACTTGAAGCATCTTGCCCTCCATTCCTCTGTATCCCTCTGACTGGAAGCTGTTCCTGCCTCACCACCTCTCCAACAGGCTGCTTCTGCTTCTTTTGGCCTCTTTTTGCACTCATCCTAATGATATAAAGCCTGATACCAAACTTATCAGGTCAGCAGCACCTAGTTAGCTCAAACTTAACTAGGAACTGTCTCAGAAGTTGGCATGTACTTCCAATTAAAAAACAAAACAAAACAAAAACAACAACAACAAAAACAAATAAAAGAAAAAAGTATTTCATAGTACAATTTTGAAAGAAATAATGGTTATTTTACTCTCCTCTGCCTTGATAATCTGTAATTTGGCGTGGTGGTAAATAAATTACATGTAATGGATGATACTTTTTTTGTGTGTGTTTTTGTTTATAACTTTATATATGCGTACTACTTATTGTTTTTGTTGTGTGCCTGCCAACATACAAGGAGAAATAATGCTTATTAGTCTTAGCTTGTTTGCTGGGTGCTAGATCTGGCAGAACCCTAGAAAGATGTACCTCTCCTATGAGCAAGATCATGTGAGAGATTTTTATGGAAGGATAGCAGAGCATAAGAGACAGTAAAGAAGGAGCGCTGGGTGGCAGATTCATGATAGGATAAAAAAAAACTAAATAGGATAAATAAAAGCCTAGCTGCTTTCATTCTCAGTGTGTCATTGAACTGGGAAATATAGTATTGAAAACAAAAATAAAACTTATAAAAAAAGTATGTTTATATAGAAAATGTTGTGTGTCTCTGCCACTCGCTTTCTGAGCTGGCAATAGGAACCAGGAAGCTACATTAAATGGCCCGTCTAGCTACAAATTAGAATTATTAGTGTGATTATTTCATTTCTAATTACTAATCTCTGTTTCAGTGCTAATGAAACAGAGCTCTCAGATATACAGCTCTCAGATTGTCTAGTTTACACAGGAAACTTTCCGTTCTATTTATTGAGGATGAATGTTTCATAATTTTCCCAGTGAGTTGACAAAATAATTACTTGAATGTTCACAGACTAGAATGGCTGATATATTCATGATCATTATCTAAGAAACTATCTTCTACTGCCAACAAGTGGATTGCATAGATTAAAGGTCTTCAGGAACTACAGCTTCATTACTGACATGCATATGTTAAATAGTATACTTAACAATCCAGTAAAATTTCTGTCACACAGTGTTTACAAGATTTGCTGAAAAAGTACTGCCACAAAGTATTCCCAAATACATGTCCTTTGCCATAGGGTAAACAGCACAGAGCTAAAATACCATGCTGAAAATAGAAAAGTGCCTATATTTGCAGAAAATACTCAGGGAGCACTACATTCATTATAGATGTGATTGCAATCATGTTTCCTTTGGAAATCTTATTAAGGTTTATTATGTTGTGTTGTAAAGTTTGGACCAAAGGTAGGTCTGCATTCTTTTATTAAACAGTAAAATTCCTTCCAGTGTACATTTTTTCTGTGTTTGTGTGCATTGTGGAAGAATGTCTTCCCAAGAGCAATCACCACTGTTTATACTTTTGGGGTGAAAAGCTGTGGATATGGATTCTCTGGAACAGAATACATATATGTCTGCAAGAATTATATAATAGTTAACTTTAGTTAACTTTTTGTTTGTTTGTTTGTTTGTTTGTTTGTTTGTTTGTTTTAACTTACACAGGAATTGTTTTGTGAAACCATACTTTTTAATGTAGCATTTTCCTTCTGATTCCTTTTGTGTCTCAGGTAGATTATAAATTGCTTGCTCACCTTGCATTAAGAGCTGAAGGATATGTATGCATTTACAAGACAGAGCAGAGTTGTGATTATTTTTTCAAAGCAAGAGTCCCTTTCACGGTGCCTTGTGCCCTTATTTACAGGTTCAATATGGCTACATCCCAATTCCATGTAAGAAAAACAGGATTGCTTCCCAATCTGCCCATTTTCCGATATTCTGCAGAATTTCCAAGGTATCAGCACTTTGGGGGATATCAGAGGATCTGAGCTGTGAAGATATGAGGACCTTCACAGTGCACAATGCCCCCTTACATTATAACTATCCTGCCACTAGGACTGCTACATTCACCACTGAGCATTTTCATCCTTTGATGGAAATGGGTTAGGAGAGTTGGGTCCCTTTCCTTTTGTCTGTATTCCCCATGTTCTTTGCTTATAAGGAAGATGTCAATTCTGTGATGAGCACTTTGCATGATAAGTTTAAATATTGATATTTCTACTGCAGTTCATTCATCTAAAATCATTTGTGTTTGTAAAGCAAACAAATGATTTTGTTCATAAGATAAATTAGTATTTGGTGAGACCAAAATAAGTAAAACATATTTACAAGAAAACTAAATAGCCTTTGTATACTGATCTCAGAGAAGTCAGCATGAAAAGAACCGATTTTAATGATGATAGATTTTAGTATGATATTGTAAAGGTTTTTTTTTTTAAATATTTGCTGGAAGTTATGTTAGAAAAACTAAAACACCTAAATATTGAAAAATGTTTAAAGAATAAATTAAATGACAATCAGAGTGTTTTTGTGTGTGTGTGTGTTTTTTTTTTTTTTTTTTTTTTTTCCAGTTATATTCCAATGATAAACTTACAAGATTTCCTATAAGATATGCTGTCATACTACATTGTAATTAATCATGATGATCTTCTATCTTCACTTTCTTTGTGCGCCAGGGAATATGATGTAATGTATATGGGATATATAACAACATAATATACTTCATAAAATGTTTTATTAGACCAGTACGAAAAACACAGTTATCCTTATCTGTGACCTTTCCATCTGACTGTCAAAACTTGTATTTAAATCCTAATTTTAAATGAGATACTGCATCAATATATAATCTACATATTTGTAGTTTACATAGAAGAAAATAGATATTTTCAAACGCTGTTTATTTGCTTTTGCCAAACTCCAGCCTCTAATAAAAGGTAGAAAATGGGCATTCTTAACATCAGAGACAATAAGCAGTGCAGTGGAACGACCTTTTCCCAAGTCTGTAAGACTCTTAGTGTTCACGGTCACTATCTTGACAAAGTAAAACTTTGTAAAAGTAAAATTTCTCTAATTTTAAACCATTTGCAATATAGAATTGTCCGATCTATAGTTATTTATGCTTATTTTTTTCTAAAAGCTCTCTAGCATTTCCATGGACTAATATTTCAAAGAGATTTTATTTCAGTCGATTGAGCTGCCACTCAAAGATTTTGAAGAGAACACTCATAATTTTTTTATTTTTCATGTTATGCCTACATGTATATGAAGAATGTCTGATTTATAAATATTTATAATCAGTAGAGAACAGATGACTTTTTTTTTTTTTTTTTCTGCCAACCAGTTCTATTTTGAAAAATCAGTTGCTTCATAAGCTTTTGATATGCAGTCTGACTTCTTTTTCTCATCTGTATCAGTGTTTTTAAAAAACGTTCTTCTCACCTCCTAAAGATTTTGGTTCTTCAGCTGTTGTATGTTAACAACTATTGATTTCAATAGAAGTTCTGATTGCTTGATTCCTGCAGTGATATTTAATCTATTATAATAATGTAATTTATTTATCTTATATTTGGCATCAGACAGGAACTAAAATCTTCAGCACTACCCAATATTTTTAGACACTGAAATTTTAAGTATAGGTAAAAAGGAAATAAAAAAGGAAGCTGCAGAAGTGAGATATTTCTGCAAACATGTAGTGTCAGACTTTTTAGCTAACCCATGTGATTTGCAGAGTATTGTTGAAAGGAGGAACATATTTAGATACAGCTAGTAGTTCTGCACTGCATATACAAAATAATGTACAGCAGTGAAGGAAAGACAATGGGCTGGCAGACACTTCTGTACTGGTGACTTAGGTTCGTAGAAATACAATTAAAAATATCGAATATGCATATTACCATAAGTAATAAATTTAATAGCCATCTTTATATATATATATTGTTTTGAAACTACAGGGGAATTTTCTGTCTTAAAGCTCTATGCTGACTATCATTTCAGTCTAGAATATGAGTCCTTCTTGCAATCCATAGTGTCTTTGACAGTCCTTTCAGGGATAAAAATTCTTGATTTACCTTTAAATTTTTAACATGACAAATGTAAAAATAAATAAATAAATAAATAAGAGATTTTCTTATTTCATTCTTGTTCCATATCTTGTATACTGGATAATTGAAATATTATTTTGATAAATTATAGATTCTTACCTTTGTTCAGTCAGTGTTCACTTCTTATTTGTTACTGAGGTTTGTTTGTTTATTTTTTTCAGAATATTCAGAAGCTGTTCCTGGCCTCCCCACTTCATATGCTGCTATTCTCAGAATCAAATCTGGTAGTTCATCTTTAGCCTCATTTAACTCAAAGAACAGACCACGATTAAACAGTCCTTCATTAGGAAGTGTATCTTCACCAGGCTGGAGAGGAGCTGCACAACATTATCACTCCCCAACAAACCTTTACCACTTTTCAGAGGCCTTCAAACATGATGGTAAGTCTAGTTTCCTTCTCTGATTCTTCAAAAAGCCCATGCTTATGTCTGGCCAACACAATTTTTCAAACACAGTATGTTTCTTATCAGTTTAATTCAGCATTTCTCAAACTTAATTTTGAATTTTATTAAACAAAGTAGAAATAGGCATCTTTCCCTTGAGATTCTTCCAATTAGCCATAAAGTCACCAGCTAAAATATTTCTTAAAGATTACTATATAGAACTGTTTTATACAGTTTTTGCTACATGAAAGTAGCAAGCTAGTGATTTGAAATTCCATTACAGCACAATTTGATCTGTGCAACTAGTATCTGTACATTTGAGAAGCAAAGTAATAAAATGTCAGACTCTGTCAGTCTATATATATACACATATATATATCTTCTTTGGAATTTTTCTAATTTAATCAAGAATGATAGTAACATAAATTAATGATGAATAGTAAATCTTATAAAATTACTTTTTCTCTAAATTGTCTGTTTTGTATAGTCAATTCTGTTATATGCATAGCTACACTTATGGTGCAATATGGTTTAATTTACCTTTAAATACAATAATTCAAATAATATGTATTTTCTCATATTTGGATACATTTAAAGAATCTGTGTTTTGTTAGTATTTATTTAATTATATTTACCTGAATTATGTAAGAAGAAAAAAGAAAAGATGAGAGAGAAAGAAAAGGAGAAAGTGAAGAAAGAAGGAGAGGGAGAGGGTGAAATATGTAGAGGCTAGAGGATTTGTAAACAGTAGGCTAAGAAAGTAACAGAGAAAAGACCCATGAATATTACCTCACAGATCAACAACATTCATGCAGTATAATGATTGTGGTTACAGGATTACAGCTTCATTCAATAGGAGCCACATTTATTGGTTTGTTTGTTTGTTTGTTTTATGGAAAGTACCTTGCATGCATTGAAAGATAATGGTACATGTGTTGTTTTTTTTTTTGTTTGTTTGTTTGTTTGTTTGTTTTCCTGTGAACAGAAGTGGCTTATGTATAAACATGAACATATTCCCTAAATGAAGCTTTATCTAGCAGACAAACAACTTGAATTAAGCAACCAGATAAATTTTGTTTCATAGCATTTCTGTCGCTGGTGCAGTTTTTTACATTTCTCTGTTTTCTGCGATATTGTTTGTAAGCACTGACTACACTAAATTCAGTTATTGTCCATGCACCAGATATTGATGAAACCTCCCAGGCAACCTAGTATGTGCAGGTGAAAAACAAAGTTCAAGATTAGAAGCAGTGTACTATCCTGGTCTTCGACATCATGAGTTAGAAACCAAAGTAGAAGGAAATGGTAGCTGTAAGGCAACAGAAAAGAGACTTTAGGAATAATGTAATATAATATGAAACTATAAAGCATTTTCTCCCTAATTGACCCTGATTTTTCCATTGTTTTCCTCTGGAAAACAGCTTACTATGTTTAAATTTGATATGAAGTTTGACTGTTACACTTGAATCCTTTGACAAAGCTGGAAAAAATGTATACTTATCACTTTCTAAGACAATAAGAGGTGGTCTAGTGCCCCTTAGGGTGCATTCTACCACCTAAATCCTTTGAATTTCCAGGAGATATACTGAGATTGTGCCTGGTATTGGTCAACAATTGTGACTCTTCTCAATATACAGAGACCACATTTTCACTTTGCAGTTTAGCTTCTTCTGTTTTGCAGCAGAAAGTGAAGAACCACTAACTGGAGTTAAAATTTAAAAAGGGTCATAACTCGTAAGCCCCAGTGAACAGAGCACTTCACTCAGAAGAGGGGAACCTTAACTCGTTCTTTCAAGGACTGCATAAAACAGTCCCAGGAGAGTTACTCCATTACTTACAGGCCTTTGTATATCCAGCTGAGTAGAAGCGGACAGTTGCACAGACAGGTAAATGTGAAGCACCTGAGTAATATTTTAAGAGTCCTTGATTATCTGAAGCATCTCCATGGCACAGACACAGGTATGAATTAGGACTTAAAAGAAACTATTGTACTTCAGGTACAGCAGGAGCGAGGATCCTGTGTAAGGAGACTGGGCTCTGTAGGAGATTCTGCATCATCGTAGAGGGTGAGAACATCTATATTCAGGCAGCTGAATCCATTTTTTTCTAAACCTCTCTTAGTTCATGATATGGAATATTTTCTGTTAATTACTTATGTCTGAGATAAATATTTAACATTTAGAAACCAGAAATAAATTTACTGTCTCAATTATCTGGTTTCCCATTGACTTGAACTAAGTAAAATAAGTAAATTTATTGAGTTCAGTTTGGTCTTCAGACTTATTTAAGATTTTAAAGCTCTTGAAGAAAAAATATTTTAGTTATTTTCCTAATAATTTTAGTTATTCCTATTTCCTTTAGTTATTTTCCTACTTTTATGTGATAACTGATAAAGTCGGGTGATGGTATTTACTAGCCAGGGCATTCTAAATAAGGAAACGGTACAGCTCATGTGTAGTCATAAGGTGCCTGCTACAAATGACACAACGTTAATAATGGGGTGGAAGGGACATATTTTATGTTACTACAATTGAGAACTTGCATAATTCAAACATCTTTTATATGGCATACACTTAGGAGCCAGATTTGCCATAAGAAATGACAAAATACTCTTATTAGCAGCCTAAGTATTGGGGTTCTCAAGGAACTTAATTGATTTCCCAGCAGACATGCTCAGAGGCCTGACATGGCTCTTAATAAAGCTCTTCTTATACTGACATTATGCTATTTAATTTGCACTCTCAGTATATCAGTATGGTTTTCTTGATATCACAAACTAAAAGAACTCTCCTGCAGCTCACTGCTGAATTTAAACTATATAGAATTACTTAGCGTAAACATGCAGTTAAGGCAATGCAGTCCTCTTCAAGCTATGTATCAATGCATAAAGTCATGACTAAAGAATTTGCACAGAAAGTGCACATTCATGAAGTGCATATTCATGCGATACTCGAAGAATCATAAAATTGTAAACTCAGTTGCAAACAAATTTTCTTACTGTTCCTAAAACTTTTGGAAACACAACAGTAAATAAATATTTGAAATTAACTTTGAATAAAGACTATCCTTCTATCTATGGTTTGATATCTTTTAGAAGAAAAGAAAGAGGAGGGTCTACCTCACAACAGAAAATGTTTGAATCAATGAATTTCAAGATGAGAGTCAATTTTTTGTTGAATTTGAGTTCCTAGTTCCACACCATCTGCTAGGTACTCTCAAACTACCTAAGTAAGATAAAAAAGAAATAGTATTTTTTATAAAAGTGTGTGGGGAACAGAAAATCTTCCCTTGAGAAATTAAAATAGTAAACTGAGATATACCAATGAATCATAGAATAATTTGGATTAGAAGGGATCTTAAAGCACATCTAATTCCAACCCCCCTGCCATGGGTAGGGACATTATCTGGTAGACCAGGTTGCTCAAAGCCCCATCCAGCCTGGCCTTGAACACTTCCAGGGATGGGGCATCCACAGCTTCTTCAGGCATCTTGTTCCAGTGCCTTACCACCCTCGGAGTAAATAATTTATTCTTTATACCTGGTCTAAATCTACTCTTTTTTAGTTAAAAAATATTACCCCTTGTCCTATCTTTACATTCCCTGACAAAGAGTCTCTCTCCTGCTTTTCTGTAGAACCCCCTTAGGTACTGGAAGGCCACTGTAAGATCTCCTTCTCCAGGCTGAACAACCCCAACTCCCTCAGCCTGTCTTCACAGAAGAAGTGCTCCAACCCCTTGATTCCTCTTCATGGCCCTACTCTGGACTTGTTCTAACACATCCATGTCCTTCTTGTGGTGGGGGTCCCAGAGCTGAACATAATACTCCAGGTGGGGTCTCACAAGAGCAGTGAAAAGGGGAAAAATCACTTCCCTTGACCTGCTGGCACACTTCTTTTGATGCAGCCCAGGATACAGTTGGCTTTCTGGGCTGCATGTGCACATTGTTGGTTGAGCTTCTCATCAACCAACAACTTCAGGTCCTTCTCCTCAGGGCTGCTTTCAATCCATTCTCCACTCAGCCTGTATTTGTGCTTGGGATTGCCTTGGCCAAGATGCAGGCCCTTGTACTTGGCCTTGTTGAATATTGCTGACCATATGGAAAAGCCCCAATAATTATTACAATTGCTCACCACCTACTGACTGATACCCATTCCATCCCCGAGCAGCAGCCCACACACGCCCTGGCCAGTCACCCCATATAATTGTTCAGCATTCATATGGTATGGGACATCCATTTGGCCAGTTTGGGCCAGTAGTCCTATTTCTGTCTCTTCCCAGCTCCTTGTGCACCCTCAACCTCATTGCTGGCAGGGCAATATGAGAAGCAGAAAAGTCCTTGGGATAGTCTAAACATCAGCTAAACAACAATAATCTAAACAACAGCTAAAACATCAGTATTATTCTCATACCATATAAAAACATAGCACTAGGAAGCTACTAGGAAGAAAATTAACTATCCCAGCTGAAACCAGGACAAAGGCCGAGCTCTCATCAGCTTGGGAAAAAAGGGCTGTCACCCAAATACAGTGGGAGAAACCCCATAAGTCAGGCCCATTGGGAAAATGGCTGACACAAAGAGTCCACTGTCATTCCTGTCTGTGAGGACAGCCTCTTAACTAGGACTGTTCATCCTGAGGCCCTTTGCCCCATCCCAGGGCCAGGGCCGAGGGAAGTGGAATTCAGCATGAGGTTGCAGACAAATAAATGGATTGTCTAAACACTGGGGAGTAGTTTAGGTGTTTAACACACATAGCTCCACTTCAACTTTCAACTTTTAAAAAAACTAATATCCTATGGATATACATGAAACCGGCAGATATGACACTGGACCTGGAAAAAAAAAATAAAAATGCATGCCTCTAGATCAACCACACCAGGGCACCTCATATGGCACTAAATATTCATTTTAATTCTAGTGGTAATATCAAGAAGTCCACTGGCTCCACCTACAGACAGGTAACTCACCGCTGTTGCACAGAGTAGGGCTCATCTGTTCGGGCTGGACTGTGCAGCATCACTTCAGGGGTTGTGAAGAGCCTCACCTGACCTGAACCTACACCAGAATAGAGCAGGTCTGACACAAACATGGCACTCTGCTGGTCTGCTCTCCCAGCAGTTTTGCCCAAGACAGTAGCTTGTAAGCAATCTCCCTGTCTTGACACATGTCTAGCTTTGTAAAAGCTGTCTAGCTTTTACATCCTATTTCTCCCCTTTATTGCTGAGGAGGGGCAGTGAGTGGCTGGTGGCTTGCAGCTGGCAGACGTCAACCCACCATAATATGTAATGTACTACAGTAATGCTTTTTGGAGAGTATGTACTGTAAATATAGAAGGTTTTGTTTGGTTGGTTTGTTTGTTTTATTGTTTTAGCTTATGAACTGTTTAATGCTTATAATTATGTAAAAATTTGAACAAATATATAAGCCTGCTTGCTTCTGTAAAGTAGTTCATATGTATAAATGTGGTCAAACAGACTTTATAGTCAGGCACTCAGGCACTTTTTTTTTTTTTTCTTTCTACTTTTGCTCAACAATCATGCATGTTTACTGCTATCTAAAAATCTGTCACCTTGGTTACTCATGGGACTAGCCTAAGGTCTCAGAAAACGTACTACAACAACTGTTCATGATAACACTGTGGTAAGACCCAGAGATGCACTTTTCAGGGAAAATTCTCAAAAGAAAAAAAAAAAAAAAGACATGCAGTTTATTAGACCTGGGACTAACAACCAGCATTTATTAACCCTGATGTTGGCTTTCCCGAGCATAATAGAGCAGTCCTTCAGTATATTTTGTAAAAGCACACATGACCAATTTCTGTGAATATTAATCAATGTGCAGTTATGCTGTAGACAGAGGAAATTGTATTTAGGTTTTTAATGGTGATTAAATGTGTTTAATATGTGATGCAACACTAAAAGATAAATTAAGATATTCCCAGCTGTAATCAGGTGAAATTCATCCAGTACTCCACTTCAAACTGGAATCCTCAAGCAGATTGCAGTCAAGCTCTCCTTGGTATTTGCTGTTGTTATTAATGCCTCTATAACTTGGAATTCCTGAATAAGTGAACATTCTCAAACAACACACCAAGATTAGCAATTAAAACCAAAGATATTTAAAAGTGAGGTCTTAACCCGTGTGTATTTTTCAATTGTAAAACTTCATCGCCATCTACACAAAAATCTCCAGTCCTTAAAAACAGTGATAGATGAGATTCATCTGTTCCTGAGAAATCCCATACTGATCACAAAATATGTTTTCTCCAAGCACCTCAGGTTTTAGTCCACATTTTATTCTCTCAGGTATAAATATCTGCCTCAGAAATGATAAAACTCATGTAATGGGTGAAGAAGATACTCAAAAATTGAAATGAAATAGTATTGGTGAATTGAAAATTGAAAAGCACTATGAAAATTAAAGAATTTATAGTAGTTTGAAGCCATCTATCTCAACGTTGAGTATTGACTCAATTCCCTTACCAATAAATTAAATATTTAAAATTATAAATTAGGATTATGGTTCCTTATTTCTGCTCTTTAATATGAAAAGGTTGAGAACTGCTAGTAAGTAATTTTTATTAAAAATAAAAGTTTATCAGTTAGTAGGATGGCAAAACACAGTCAGAACTCTATTACACTTTTTCATGAAAATTCAGAATTTTATCCTGCCAAATGATAAGTCTCATAGTCTGCAGTATGAGTGGTGCCATGCACACACTTTTTTTTTTTTAATTATTATTATTTATTATAAAAAATGTATTAACTATATAAATTTAGGTATGAATTACACTGCTTGTTTTCAGAGATGTAAGGCTGTGAACCTGAGTACCTGAGACTCACCCCACCATGAAATTGAAACATCAGCAGTGTGCACTGGCTTCTGGGAATTATTAAGTCCCACAATTTCTATGTAACGTTAAACTCCCTACACAAAAATCAGAATACAGTTAGCCTCAAGTGGTGTTTTAGTCGATTTTGGATAAGTTATGGATTTTCCATTATCTTCAATGGCGATTTTAAATATTGGCTAAAACATGTACCCATCATTAATACAAATACTGAAGCCTTCACAAGGCTTTGTTTTATCTGAGCTTTTATTATCATTATGCATAAGAAGATTAAAACTTAAAAAAAAAAAAATATGTCATGCAGTATTTTAATTTCATATATATACTTATTTGGAAATATTTAAATGAAATGTTTGTATGTGCAGTATGTTCCCTTCACTTCTTTTGAAATATAGACAGGAGGTATAGAACCAGCATTGCTAGTGACACTAGCACCTAACTAGCATTGCATCATTTACTTTCTAGCAATCCTACATTGTAACAAAATATTTTACCTACAGTGTCACTCCTAGAGAGAAGGTAAAGCCATTAGTGCTCATCAATACTTCCAAGCTGTACACCTCTTAATCTGTGTGGGATAACAACTAAATCTAAAAGCATTATTTAGTTTTGCATTTATTAATCAATTCTTGCTATTGCTAAACTCTAGCTTGATGAATGCTCTGATTATTTACAAACAGATTCTCTCTGTTGCAATGTGAGAAGTATCTGAATTATAAGATGCAAACCATACAATACATTGTAACCATAAAATGACAGATAAAACTCTGTTCCCATACATTTCATTGCGGCTAATAGGACAAAATGACTATTCTTTTGCTCATCCAAATCCATAGGTTCGTGCTCTGAATTTGATGTGTATTATGAGACTAAATGATTCAATAGTTTGGAACAAGGTTAAGGTGATTAAAAATTCCACAGTCTTCTACTGCATAGTGAGCATACATGTTCACAAACAGTCTACCTGCAACCTTTTACTTTTCTGAAGGTTACACTTCCCTCTGCACATTATGAATGAATTGGAGTCATAGACATATTGTCTGGGTCTATACAGCTTTTCTTATCCAGAAATGTTAATTTATATGAAGATACAATATATGACAAAATTAGAGAAGACAGTGAAAGAAAATGAAATGTCAGACTTTCATTTACATTATTTAATAGTAGCAACCAGTTGCTGCTATTAATTTAAAAAGCTTTTTTTTTTTTTTTTTTCTTAGCATATCTTTGACATAAAGAGGAAATGTGTTTCAGTTCTGATATGAGCTTCTGCAAGCATCAAGATAATTTTTGTTTACCTTACTTCCTATAAACAGAGTTAATTCCTCTAGCATTCTTAATTCTCTTAAGCTGCTCATTAGGCTTCAGGCCAAAATATGTCTATTGGGAAAGCTATTTTAATGTACTGCCTTAGTGCACACCTTAAATCTTACTACTTCACTGTTACATTAATATTTCTTTCTTACATATATATTAATTTTCTTTTAACTATTGCTTTTTAACACAGCATCCGAGGTAATGTGATTCGAATCTCTAGATAACAAAGGCAGTTTTTAATACTATCATCTAACGTTATAAATGTTAAAACACATTAATATTTATTCATATTTTCAAAACTTTTGCACTTCTATTTCCACAGAAAATGTCGATTATGGGCCCGTGTTTGTACAAGAGCCAGATGATGTGATTTTTCCTACTGATTCTGAAGAGAAGAAAGTGTCTCTGAATTGTCAAGCTCATGGAAATCCTATCCCCACATACAGGTACATGTTTTAGAAGTTTTTGTATCTTTAAGAATATTTGGTCATAACAATATAACAGAAACACTTTAAAACTTTTGTGACCAAATCACATTCCTGATTGAATGATTTTCCTGATTCTGAATAAGAAAGAAAGATAAATGGGAGTAAGTAAAGGCAAAGCAATCTGTGAAATTTCAAATTATGTTATCTATGCATTGTATCTATCCATGTGAAGGGACTCCTTTTGCCTTGTTTTCTCACATATGTCTGTAACAACTGACAAGATCAAAACCTTTAACTGTTTTTTTTTTCTAAAGACAACATCTTTAAAGATGGGAAATACTATCCTGTTTTATGGGGAAAGCAGCCAAGAACAGGTAAATTAAATTACATGATTGTCTAATACAAGGCACCATAGTTCAGCCATGTCTGGAATCTTTTCACAAGACCAGCATCTTACTCTTTTGCAACCATTTTCTCTTCCCTGTTTTCCCACATAGAGTGTTATTTGACAGTTAACTCATACAGATCTGTTATGTCACGTCTATGAGTCTGACAGTTCAGCTTAATGGTGCCCACTTACAGGTGGAACCAGCACGCTGCAGTCACCTTACCCATTTTCTGTATCTAACTCTACTCATATTTTTAAGAATTGCAAGTGATGTAGCAGGGCTGGGAGAACATATGGGTAATTATTTTTTCCAGACACCCTTTATATTTTCACACAGAATTATTCTTCACCTACTGAGGGAGAATAAGGCCTTATCACCATTTTTTTTGTCTTATGTGACAGTCATTGGTTCTTAGTTTTATTTTTTATCTATTACAATCATTTCACTTGTGGATTCTTTAGTATACTGGGTGAATTTTCCTTAGGCTTATTTGAGTTACAGAACTTGCACTTCTATGGAAAGAACACATTCAAAGGCAGTACCCCCTTTAGATATCTCTACTACAACAGCACTGAATCTGCCTCAGTGCAACAGATGTGATTCATTAAACTGATTTGGTAAGTGGCACAGACTCCTCAAACAACATAGACATGGCTAACATAGAACATAGGATTAGGAATGAGTGGCCAGAAAATCTTCAAACTGGAATTGCCTGAACTCAGTGTGGGATGAAAGACTGTGTTGCATTCCTTCTTACTGATAATCTCTGTGTAATTTCTATTGCATATTTATTACTTTGTTGATAAAAAATAATGTGTGCTAATTCTACACTCAGTTTAAGTGCTATCAGTCCATTCAACACCGTAAGAGTCATGGGCAAAAGTTACAAATTACCAACAAAAGAGGGGAACCCTGTTCTCAGATCTCACAGACAACCTCATTAATACTAGAATCATAGAATGGTTTCGTTTGGAATGTACTTTTACAGATAAGATGATCTTTAGCTTAGCCATCACCACCACCTCTGCCATGGGCAGCGACAAATATTGTGGAAATATTCTCTTTGGGAAATCTATGGAGAATCTATGCCATCTCATTTCTTTCTTAGTCCAACCATTTTTACATTTTCCCAGAGGAATTCAATCAACAAACACTTTCAGCATATCCATTTCTTCAATTCTCCTGAGATTCACTAGTACCAGCAGCCTCAGAAACAAGCCGACTTGACAGGTGTTCATGCAAGGAGAACCTTGACCAGAAAGGCCTAATTCTAACAGCACCATTTAACTTCTCTTCCTTCTGTTGATACCACTTGTCCATACAGTGCATGCCGTCACTACCATTCAGTGGAAGAAAAATAAAAGATATGCATGAATTTGTCAGGCATATACTGTTCTCAGGGAAGGTGAAGAGTGAATTTAGCCTCAAAATAAGATTATGGTAAAACAGAGGTTTGTTGTATTTATCCGATTTTTGCCAGATGAAATATGGCAGAGATGGCATATTTCCATATCACCAAAGTCCCTGTCATATTATCTACAAGCACTGGACAATAGAGATCTTTATTTACCTGTGCTGTAAGGTACATGCCACTAAGAATTCTTTTCAGCCATAAACAAAATAGAGTGTAATTTTTCTTTTTCTATATTTCTTTTTAAGCAAAAAGACCTCTTAAAGAACTAAAAAAATTCCAAAACTGAGATTGCCTCTGCCATTTTTATTTCATTCCTTTAGTCTGTATAGCTGATGGCACAATGTTCATAAACTCTTTACAAATTACTTTTTGCTAAGACATTGCTTCAAGTTAATTGCATGGAGAATGCTCATATCATTTCAGATTTTCTTCCTGTTTGCAAAGATCTTTTTTCTCTTTGTTCAAGCTCTACAAAGCTTTTTTTTTTTTTTTTTTTTTTTTTTTTTTTTTTTGCGAGTCAGTCTTTTAATCTAGTCAATGTATCTAAATGTTCTCGTTTTTTAGATAATGGATGCCTCAGATAAACTGATTTCATTTTTTGCAAATCAGACTTCATTATTATAAGTCAGGACTCACTCAGTGAAGGACATAACTGAGATACCTTTGGTGAGAAATACGCATATTCACAAGCTTCCTGTGGGCTGTCACAAGGCACCAGCAATACTGAGTTAAAGGCAGGTGCAGAATTCCCTGAGATGCCAGTTCACTACAGCTGTACTATTTGTGAAACACTGTGTTTACTAGTTGTTGTCGTTTAACTCTCATAGGTAGTTAAGACCCGCACAGCCACACACTCATTCCCCACCCACTGGGATGGAGGAAAGAATGAGAGGAGTTAAAGTGAGAACATTTGTGGGCTGAGATAAAGGCAGTTTAATAGGTAAAGCAAAATCTGTACGCACAAGGAAAACAAAATAAGGAATTCATTTACTACTTTCCATCAGCAGGTAGATGTTTAGGCATTTCCAGGAATGCAAGGCTCCATCACATGTAACAGTTACCCGGGAAGACAAACATGATAACTCTTGCCACACTCCTTCCTCCTTTTTTTCTCCCCTTATCATATGGTGTGAAATATCCTTTTAGTCAGTTGTGATCAGTTGTCCTGGCTGCATCCTCTCCTAGCTTCTTGTGCAAGCCCAGCCTCCTTACTGGCAGGGCAGCACAACAAGTTGGCTCTGTGTGAGCACTGCTCTGCAACAACTAACATTGGTGTTTTATCTAAAACATTTCATCACAAATCCAAATTATTGTGCTATGCAATCTACTGTGAAGAAAATTAACTCTATTGCAGCCAAAACCTGTACACAATTTTACTTAGGACACATATAATCTGGTTGGAAATTTTTTATCACTATCAGTTCTTGATAGAATAAAAACAGCTGAGAAAAAAAAAATAATAAAAAAGTATTTTTATTTTCTTACACCAAATTAGAATGTTATGAAATATTTTGTGTCATTTTCCTTCAAGAAATATATATATATAGAACTGATTTTCATCATCAGGTCATTGTCTTCTAAGTATTATATTTGTGTTTCTGTCCTCCCAAATCAGTCAAGCTATATATGAGAAAACACGTCATAAAATTCAGAATTGCTTTTCCTCTAATATGCTTAAATTATATCATCAGAATGCATGCATTCAGAATGGCCTTGGAGACTTATAGGCACGCAGCTGTAAACCTGAAAGTATTGGGGTAGCCTTACAAAAACATATTTTTGCATTGAATTTAAACAAAAATGAAACTAATGAAACTAAATGAAGTCAGCTACTCAAAGCAAACTGAATTTTGTTTCAATTCCCATTTGGAAATACCAAAATATGTCATTTTGACTTTTTCCTTATCTAAACATCCATCATTTCAAGATCAATTGATTTTGCATTTTCATTTCATATATATATATATTAACTTTCATAATGATTTTGTTCAAAATCTTGAATCATCAATAAACTGTTCAAGATGAAAAAATATTCTCTTAAGCTCTGCTATGTATGGCTCTTTTTAAAGATGTGATTCTACAGACACTTTATTAATATTGCAGGGCAAGCAGGCGATCAGGCCCAGTCAGCATGGCTTTATGAAAGGCAGGTCCTGCTTGACGAACCTGATCTCCTTCTATGACAAAGTGATGTGCTGGGTGGATGAGGGAAAGGCTGTGGATGTGGTCTACCTTGACTTCAGCAAGGCTTTTGACACCATCTCCCACAGCATTCTACTCAAGAAACTGGCTGCTCTTGGCTTGGACTGGCGGATACTTCATTGGGTTAGAAACTGGCTGGATAGCCGGGCCCAAAGTCATGGTAAATGGAGTCAAATCCAGTTGGAGGCCAGTCACTAGTGGCATTCCCCAGGGCTCGGTGCTGGGGCCGGTCCTCTTTAATATCTTCATCGATGATCTGGATGAGGGCATTGAGTGCACCCTCAGTAAGTTCGCAGATGACACCAAGCTAGGTGCGTGTGTCGATCTGCTCGAGGGTAGGAAAGCTCTGCAGGAGGATCTGGATAGGCTGCACCGATGGGCTGAGGTCAACTGCATGAAGTTCAACAAGGCCAAGTGCTGGGTCCTCCACTTGGGGTGCAATAACCCCAAGCAGAGCTACAGGCTGGGAGAGGAGTGGTTGGAGAGCTGCCTGGCAGAGAAAGACCTGGGAGTGATGGTGGATAGTCGGCTGAATATGAGCCAGCAGTGTACTCAGGTGGCCAAGAAGGCCAACAGCATCCTGGCTTGCATAAGAAACAGTGTGGCCAGCAGGGCTAGGGAGGTGATCGTCCCCCTGTACTCAGCTCTGGTGAGGCTGCACCTCGAGTACTGTGTTCAGTTTTGGGTCCCTTGCTACAAGAAGGACATGGAGGTGCTTGAGCGGGTCCAGAGAAGGGCGACGAAGCTGGTGAGGGGCCTGGAGAAAAAGTCCTACGAGGAGCGGATGAGGGAGCTGGGCTTGTTCAGCCTGGAGAAAAGGAGGCTCAGGGGCGACCTTATCACTCTCTACAGGTACCTCAAAGGAGGCTGTAGAGAGGTGGAGGTTGGCCTGTTCTCCCACGTGCCTGGTGACAGGACGAGGGGGAATGGGCTAAAGTTGTGCCAGGGGAGTTTTAGGTTGGATGTTAGGAAGAACTTCTTTACTGAGAGGGTTGTTAGACATTGGAACAGGCTGCCTAGGGAAGTGGTGGAGTCACCATCCCTGGAAGTCTTTAAAAGACATTTAGATGTAGAGCTTAGGGATATGGTTTAGTGGGACTGTTAGTGTTAGGTCAGAGGTTGGACTCGATGATCTTGAGGTCTCTTCCAACCTAGAAATTCTGTGATTCTGTGATATCCTTTGCAGTATAAAGATATTGTCAATGGTGCTCTATTTCTTACATTGAATGAGGCAGGGTTCCTCTGAGATCAAAAGTTCAATCATGATAAAATAGGCAAATAATAGTTTTACAGTTAATCTTAATTCTGACAATTCTGATTTTTGCATTAAGAAAAGATTAGTTACTCCAGCTGAATTTTGTTCCTATACCTCAATCACCATGAGTGTTAACAAGATAGGATGAACAGATAATCATTTGGCTTCATTAAATTTGCCTCTGGAATCTAGGTGTTGTCAAGTTCAGTCTTTGCTGAATTCTGGCAAAGCCTGAATGTGTCTGGCAGTTTCCTGATGCAACTTTGAAACTGCAGAATGATTGTGAACTAGTCATAAAAGAAATATCTGTATCTCAGAATAATGATGTCACATTACACTTTTCATAGAGATTTGTCATACCTGTTATACTGCTTGTCTCTTCTTTGCAATATCAGAAACATTCATTTAACAATTTAATGTTCTTAACAGTTTAACACAAAAACTAATTTAAAATGTGGATTGCTTATGTGGATTGTTATTCTTTAATTAAGATATTTTACCCTTCTCAGAGATTATTTCTGAGTGGTGAAGTCTATTTTTCTGCCTCCCAAAATCTCTCTTTTATCCAGTGGGCTGAGTATTGTTTTATTTTTTTTTTTTTTCCAGTCTTTGGAGATGAATGAGAGGGGTGAGGCTTTTTGCTGGAGAATATCCCCATTCATAAAAAAATAACCCAACCCCAAAAAAATGCTCAGCAGAAAAATGTAGAGACTCTTAGGTTACTTCTGAACCTCAGAAGAATAAGTGCTCACATGAGAATTACTCACTGCTTCAGCTAAAGCGTGATACTTTCTAATATTATTCCTGCCGCTTAGCTTGTTCCACCTTTTCGTCACTCCACTCCCTGTCTCTACTTTTCATTTCACTCCCAGACACCTCCCAAATTTAGTATTTCTTTTTCTAACTCCTCTGATCATAGCTTCCATTTATGTGGTAGCTGCCAGTCATTATCCTTGAAATTAACAAATTACAATTTCCCCAGATCCAGTCTTCTCTGAATTTCAAATATCTTGGCCCAGCTAACATTATTTTGCCTTTGTCCATTGCCAATATTACCAATATCTTTTACTTCACAGCAATCTGTGTACATAAATCCACCTCCCTGCTCTTCACAGGTTATGTTCTTCTTCTTTCTGTAGTTAAATCAGATTTCTGCATTTCTTGGGCTAAGAACAAATGGTGAAAGAATTGAAAAAAAAAAAATAAAAGTTCCAGCTCTCACACAGTGCAGACACAGATCTAAGGTCATCTGGGCCTAAGGCTTTAATAATAAAATATTAATTGAAACTTCACTTATTATAATCATGGTAAAACTCATAGTCTTGAGTTACCACACAGGCTATCTTTGAATAACTTTCATCCTTAGCTGGTGCTATCAGGTTCTGTATACTAATCTTGATGCCTTCCTTTGGCCATAAAATGCTCAAGTAGTTTTTTTCTTTTTTTTTTTTTTTTTTTTTTTCCTAAGATGGCTTAGAAATGGAACTGAAATCGACATTGAAAGTGATTATCGCTACAGTTTAATAGAAGGAAGTTTGATCATCAGCAACCCCAGTGAAATGAAGGATTCTGGACAGTATCAGTGTTTAACCACCAACATGTTTGGTAGTATATTAAGCAGAGAGGCTGTTCTTCAGTTTGCGTGTGAGTAACAATTTTTTTAACATGGATAAATCTGATCTTTACATTGTTTGATAAGGTTCTAAATTGTAATTTCAATATATTACATAAAAGTTGCACTGTCCACTGATGTTGCTGGGTTAGAATTTTAGAAATGGAAGTAAAATATTCAGTAGGAAAGTGTTTTTTTGTTTGTTTGTTTTTGGTGATTTTTGACTTTGAAAATAGATAGAAACAAATTATAGAGAAAATAAATAACTTTATTACTTGATCAAAAATTCTGTCCTTTAGTGACATATTTGAGTACTTCCCAATGATATATTTCACTCTGCTAATTTATTGAAACATATATCATTTTGCCATACTACCTGAGTAAGTGAGAAAGAACTACAAACTTAGGCATAGAGTTGCATTAACTACATCTATATACAAATGATAGTTTGCATCTATAACTATATGCGTGTTTAAGCAAAATTTTAAATGTATATATATGTCCTATGTCCATGTTTATACATACATTTAAACATTATCAAACTGATTTATTTATTTTATTTTTATTTTTTTTTTGTATCTGTTAATGAGCAGCACAGAAACTGAAAATATCACAGTTTCTGGAATAATTCATTGCAGTATGCTTTCCAGAAGCTATTAACAATTCATGATCCTGAGTAATGCATATACTCCATCCATAGAATTCATGTTTTCAAATATACTAACAGAAGAAACATGCCCAGGATTTCAGATATCCTACATCCAGCCCTGGCTTTCCTTCAGCACTTTACAGGACGGCATACATTTTTTACTGCTTTATCTGTGAAACTTCCTTAAGAGGCACAGATGCAAAAAGAACTCCATCCTTATTTCTCAGATCCTGCTGAAACTAGGACATTACCATGAAACATGAGGTAGTGAGCCAGAACTTTATGCAACTGGAAAACAGTAGTGTCAAGAACAAGTTGCCTGTCTGCATCTGTTAACCCTTGTGACATGGTGAACTCAGCAGAGTTAGTGTGGGGTTAGAGATCTTTTCTTACTCCACACCCCCTTGTGAAATCCAGACCTCTCAAATCTATTGTATTTAGTCTTACCTTCTGTTTTTAGTCTTATCTGCTGCAGATGCTATCAAGCATTAGATACAGCTGGTGAGTGAGATGACTAGGGATGGTACTCTGATGAATCTTTTGCTTGTTAGCAGAGAAGGACTTCTGAGTGGTATGGAGGTTGGAGTCTTTCTTGAGCATAGTGATCATGAATTAACAGAGTTTTTGATTCTTGAAAAAGTAAGGGGGGGTAGGGGTGGGTGGAAGGGATATAGCAGAACTACCATCCTGGACTTCAAGAAGATTGTCTTTGGCCTGTTAAGAAGTCTGGTTGGCAGAGTCTCCTGGGAGGCAGTCCTGAAGAGCAAAGGCTGAACACTCTTCAAGAAAGAAATCCTAAAGGCTAAAGGCATGGGAGCAGGCTGTCCCTACATGCCAAAAAATGAGACAACATGGAAGAAGACTGGCCTGGCTGCATACAGAGCTGTGGTTACAGTTCAGGAAGAAAAAGAGGGTTTATGACCTTTGGAAGAAGGGGTATGTCACTCAGGAGTACTACAAAGATGTCATGAGACTGTGCAGGGACAAAATTAGAATGGCTAAAACCCAATTTGAGCTCAATCTGGCTATCACTTTTAAAGACAATTTAATTTTTATATATATATGTATATATATGTGTGTGTTTTTTAAACACAAACAAGAAAATGAGGACTAAGGGGAATCTCCATCCTTTATAGGATGTGGGGGGAAATACAGTGACAAGAAATACAGAAAAGGCTGAGGTACTTAATGCCTTCTTTGCCTCAGTCTGTAGCAGTAAAAACAGTTTTTCTCCCTGTACTCAGTCCCACCTCAGGACAGGGTGCAGAATGAAGCCTTCATAATCCACAAAGAAATGGCTAGCAACCTGCTAAACAACTTAGACATATTTAAGTCTATGGGGCCAGGTGGGATCCACCCAAGGGTATTGAGGGAGCTGGAGGAAGTGCTCACCAAGCTTCTTTCCATCATTTATCAGCAGTCCTGGCTATCAGGGGAGGTCCTAGTTAAATGTCAGCTAGCAAATGTGATGCTCATCTACAAGAAGGGCCAGAAGGAGGATATGAGAAACTACAGGCCTGTAAGTCTGATCTCAGTGCTGGGAAAGCTCATGGAGCAGATTACCTTGAGTGCCATCATGCAGCACTTACAGGACAACCAGGTGATCAGCATAGGTTTATCAAAGGCAAGTCCTGCTTGATAAACCTGATCTCCTTCTACAACAAGGTGATGCATTCAGTGGATGAGGGAAAGGCTGTGGATGTGGTCCAGCTAGACTTCAGTAAGGCTTTTGACACCATTTCCCATAGCATTCTCCTGGAGAAACTGGCTGCTTATGGCTTGGATGGTTGTATACATTGTTGGGTTAAAAGCTGACTGGGAGGCCGGACCTGAAGAGTCACAGTGAAAGGAGTTAAATCCGGTTGGAGGCCAGTTACTAGTTGTGTCCTCCAGGGCTCAGTACTGGGGCCAGTTCTCTTTGGTATCTTTACCAATGATCTGGAAGATAAGATCAAGTGCACTCTCAGTAAGTTCACAGGTGACACTAAGTTAGGCACAATTGTTTATCTGCTTGAGGGTAGGAGGGCTCTGCAGAGGGATCTGGATAGGCTGGACTGATGGGCCAAGGCCAACACTATGAGGTTCGACAAGGCTAAGTCCTGCACTTGGAACACAACCACCCCATACAATGCTACAGGCTGGGGGAAGAGTGGTTGGAAAGCTGTCCAGTGGGAAAGGACCTGGGTGTACTGGTCGATAGCCAGCTGAATATGAGCCAGCAGTGTGCTCAGGTGGCCAAGAAGGCCTACAACATCCTGGCTTGTATCACAAATAGTGTGGCCAGCAGGACTAGGGAAATGATTGTCCCTCTGTACTTGTCTCTGGTGAAGCTGCATCTCGAGTACTGTGTTCAGTCTTGGGCCCCTCCAAGAAGGATATCGAGGTGTTGGAACATGTCCAAAGAATGGCAATGAAGCTGGTGAAGGGTCTACAGAACAAGTCTTATGAGGATTGGCTGAGGGAGCTGAAGTTGTTTAGCCTGTAAAAAAGGAGGCTCGGGGGAGACCTTATCGCACTCTATAATTACCTTAAAGGAGGATATAGTGGGGCAGGGATTGGTCTCTTTTTCCATGTGGCAAGTGATAAGATGAGGGAGAATGGTCCTAAGTTGTGCCAGGGGAGCTTTAGGTTGTATATTAGGAAAAATTTCTTCATGGAGAGGGTGGTTAATCATTGGAATAGGCTGCCTAGGGAAGTGGTTAGTTACAATCCCTGGAGATCTTCAAAAACATCTAGATGTAGCGCTTAGTGACATGGTTAATGGTAAACTTGGCTGTGCTAGGATAAAGGTTGAGCTAGATGATCTTAAAGGTCTTTTCCAACCTAAATTATTCTATGATTCTATGATCCTAATGTATTCCTATCAAGACCATGGGACTATCGTCCTATTTCTGAGCTGGGAAAATTGCTGAGGTTTATTGAATTTTCCACACTCAGGGCAGTGTGTTTAAAGAATGTAATAGTATTCTTATCCTAGTGTAATCTTATACCTGGAGTATTGTGTTCAGCTCTGGGGCCCCCAGCACAAGAAGGACGTGGACATATTAAAACAAGTCCAGAGGAGGGTGAGGAAGATGATCAAAGGGCTGGAGCACCATTCCTATCCTTGGATGTTATTGGAGCTCATTCTTAAACTTTACTCTAAGAAAATTCTGCCGTATTTTGTCTTTTAGACAAGGTAACCATTGTAGAACAAATCAGTTGTTTAGAGAACCTGGCAACTGGTAAAATTATATTGTCCCAGGGCTCTGAACCTCAGGTCTCTGTTCCCATTTCAGGAGCACTGAAGTCAAGGAGCATGGCTGTTTGACCTCCAGCTGAAAAAAAAAATGAACAGGAAAATGAGATTTGGAGTTCAAACAGGTCTATGGAATTTCAGTAGCTACATCCACAGTATGTTCATTTAGAACCCCTTGTAATTCTAATTATATTATTTCATATTACTCTTCAATATAACAAATGTAAATAAAGTTGTAAAAAACATACTAGGAGAGAAACAGTTGAGTTTTGGGAAGGGAGGATTATTGTTATATATTTGTATTTTTCATTAGTATTCACCTGCACACCTGCCTTTGTAGATATCAAAGTTGTTATAGGGCAATATCTTGAATGTATTATTGTCATGTTTCTGCTTGAGTGGGCAGCCGAGCTCCACCACAGCCACTCTCCCTCTCCCCCTCCTCAAAGAGGAATGGGGAGAAAATACAATGAAAAGGGCTCAAAAGCTGAGATAAGGACAAGCAGATCACACAGTAATTATTGTAATGGGCAAAACAGACCCAGCATAGGGAGATAGTAAGATTTATTACTTATTACTAACAAGCTAGAGAAGTGAGAAACAAAGGAAAGAAACCAAAAGCACCTCCCCCCCCCCAGCCACCCTCTTCCACCTCCTCCCCCCAAGTGGTGCAGGGGAATGGGGGAATGGGGGTTATGGTCAGTCTATAGCGCTTCTTCTCTGCCGCTCCTTCTCGGTCACTCTCATCCCCTGTGCTGTGGGGTCCCACCCACAGGATACAGCCCTTGATGAACTGATCCAGCATGGGCTTCCCACAGGCAGCAGCTCTTCCAGAACTGCTCCAGATATGGGTCTGTACCACGGGGTCCATCCTTCAGGAGAAAACTGCTCCAATCTGGATCCCCCACGGGCAGCAGCTCCTGCCAGGTCACCTGCTCCCGCGTGGGCTCCTCTCCACGGGCTACAGGTCCAGCCAGGAATCTGCTCCGGCAGGGGTTTTCCACAGGCGGCAGCCTCTGTCGGTGCAGGGCCACCTGCTCCACCGTGGTCTCCTCCACGGGCTGCAGCGTGGAACCCTGCTCCACCGTGGTACTCCATGGGCTGCAGGGGGACATCCTGCTTCACCATGGTCCTCACCACAGGCCACAGGGGACTTCAGTGCCTGGAGCACCTCTCCCCCTCTTTCTTCACTGACCTTGGCACCTGCAAGGCTGTTCCTCACTCCTTTCACTCTCCCAGCTGCTGTGTGGTGCAGCATTTTTTTCCCTGTCTTAAATATGCTCTCACAGAGGCGCAAAACAACATCACTTATTGGCTCAGCTCTGGTCAGCAGTGGGGCCCTTACCAAACATGGGGCAGTTTCTAGATCCTTCTCACGGAAACCACCCCTGCTACCAAAACCTTGCCACATAAACCCACTACGCTTATCTCTTTGTTGGAGTATTACTTGGGAATCGTGGTGAAGATTTCCCATGTAATATTAATGGAGGAATACTAGCTGGAAGAGCTGAGGTCAGTGCTTCAGAGCTTGTGACAGAGAAGCACAGAACACAGAGAACTGTAAACAAGAGAGTCATAAGTGGCTGGACAATCTAACTGGTTGACTTTATTTCAGAAGTTTGTTAGCAGGCCTTTCATTAGAGCAATTTCAAGCTTAATGCATATTTGTAGAAGTTAAATTTTGCCTACTATGACATTCTCACTTCCACTTTTGATGCAATAGTTCCTCAAATTCCTGTCCTTACATTGCTGTTTCACTTAAAGGGATTACAATTTTGGTAACTTCAGCATATATTGGTCAGAGGTTGGACTCGATGACCTTGAGGTCTCTTCCAACCTAGAAAATTCTGTGATTCTGTGATTCTGTGAACGTTAAGATGATTGTCATCTACTTACTGAATCTGATATTTAAAAAATTGTTATAAACTCCTTTTAAACTCCTTTTTTTATAACCCCCAAAGCCTTTCATTTCTTGATTTTTCTTCCTCATAAGTTTCAAAACCTATTGCCATACTCCCCCAATACTGAATTTCTGTCCTTTTGCATAAAGTCATTCTGCATACAAACTGAAGTAATATAGCACATGCAAAATAACAATGGTAATTTCTCCCAGTTCAAATGCCACAGTCAAATTTCTTGGGGACTATATGTAGTTCTTTGTCCTTTTACACAGCAAGATATTTATTTAGTTGTAAAATCTTGCCCAACCCTTTTTGTTTGTTTGTTTTTGAATGCTGTGAACTATTCCGATATGCTTAATAAATTATAATCAATGCTTATCAGACTGAGGTAAGCATTAATATGTAGAAGTTCTCCACTCATTGCAAGGTTCATTGTGAAGTATTTTTATCACTTGCAGACATAGCATAAAATAACTCAAGGGTTGCTGTTGAAACAATATTTGTATGATGCAGCAATTCACAGTGTGAACTACTGTCACTGTACTGTAAAATCATAGCTATCTATCAGAAGCTTAGGTCACACAAATATGTTATAGGAAGTCAGATCCAAAGGAAATTTAAAATAAAGATTTTCATTGTGGTTACAGCTTTAAAATGTATTTCTAAGACACTGTCTTAAATTCAACAAGAATCTTCTGCTAAATTTTCTTAAGGGAAGAATAGAATACTTTCATTTCGATATCTTGAGAAATATAAAGTTTTCATTGGTTCCCAAAGCGCTGGTACTCTATTTCTTTTAGGAAAATGAAAAATGCTTTTCAGATGCTTAAAGAAAAGCTCCTTAATTTATAGCATGAAGGGTGGCTTTAGGAATTAAAGCATAATGGTTTGGAGCCCTATTAATTCATATCTAGAAAAACTTCCATAGTCTCATCACTATCTTTCTGAAAAAAAAAAAAAAAGAAAAAAAAAGGAAAAAAAAAAGATATTTTACATATCAAGATATTTTAAACATAAAAAATATACAACATCTAATTAATAACTCTTTCTCTTGTATTTAAATGTATTTAAATTCATTAATTACCTGAAAACAATTTTGAATGATGTAGTAAAAAGAATAAAATGGCTTTAGATTCAACAATGTTCCTTGTTCAGTAATTAGCACAGAGCTCTAAAGCACTATATAAAAACAGACATGGACTAAACAAAGATTGGCATTCATTAACCTGAAATGAAAGTAAGAGTTTTCAAAGTGTCATATTTGTGATCAAATACTGTAAGATAAAATTTCACTGTAGTTGAAGTATGTTTTTTTGTATTGTTCATTAACAGCAGATTTACATGTCTCCGGTTATTTTCAGTAAGACAGAAGATAAAGCTTTGAAAATGATTTTTTAAGAAAAGGTCCTAACCTTCAATTAATTAAAGTATTTGATACCCTGCAATCTTACCGGGCTCTAATGGCTTGGTGGGTAATAAACCCAAGGCAGTTGTGATTATAACAGAGATGTGCATAATGGCTTTCAGTTTTCCTTTCTTCACCAAAAGTCATGTATTCCAGAAACTTAGAAGTATTTTTACAGGAAAGTTTTGAAAATTGAGTTAGAATCATAGAATATCCTAAATTGGAAGGGACCCACAAAGATTGACTCCTGGCTCCACACAAGACTACAAGACTACATAACAATTAAATGATATGTCTAAGAACATTGTCTTCACTTGTCTTCACACTTCTCAAACTCCCACAAGCTTGATGCCGTGACCACTTCCCAGGGGAGCCTGTTCCAATGCTTGACCATGCTCTTGGTGAAGAACCTTTTCCTAATATCCAATCTGAATCTCCCCTGATGCAGCTTCACTTGGGTCCTACCACTGCTCAACAGACAGAACTGTGCCTCTCCCTCATGAGAAAGTTGTAGACTGCTATGTGGTCACCAGTCCACCTTCTTTTCTCTAAGCTGAATAAACTAAGTAACTTCAGGTGGTCTTGATATGTCTTACCCTTCACCAGCTTTGTTGCTCTCCTTTGGGCACACTCTCATAGATAGTTTTATGTCCTTAAATTGTGGTGCCCAGAACTGCACACAATACTCAAGGTGAGGCTGCACCAGCACAGAACAGAGCAGGACAATCTTTTCCCTTGACTGTCTAGCAGTACTGTACTTGACACACCCTAGGATAGTTGGTGCTTTTGACTGCCAGAACACACTGTTGATTCACTTTCAACCTGCCATTGGCCAGAACCCCCAGATCCCTTTCCATGGAGCTTCTCTCCATCTTCCTGTCCTCCAGTCTGTACATATAGCCAGGGTTTGCCCCTTCCCACATGCAGAATCTAGCACATGCTCTTGTTACAATTTGTGTGATGGGTGATTGCCCAGTCCCCTAATTTGTCAAGATGTCTCTCCAAGGCCTCTCCACACTCACAGGAGTCAACAGCTCCTCCTAATTTAGTATCATCTAAACATGTAGTATGCATTCTAGTCTTGCATACAGATTGTTTACAAAAACACTGAAGAGGCCCTAAAATTCATGGATTGGCCCTAAAGTTCATGGGCTTGCTTGAATGCATAGTTTGTACTGCTGTGGAAAATATTTACATCTTTGCAGATTGAAGAGATTGTTCTAATTAAAGAGAAAAATAACATGCAGAAATAGAAATAGAAAGCATTATGAACCATTAAGCAAGGCCTTTGACACTGTCTTATAGGAAAAAGCATGTGCTCTAATGTGCATATGCAAAATATCACAAAATTTGAAAAAGACCATGTATATTGCATTGGCTCTTGTTTGTTTTTTTTCATAGCTGCATGACCAAAAGCCCAGTTGCTACGGTTGTTATGATGTAGTTCAGCACTGATGATGCATAAATGTTTATGTACTATGTTATTATGTGTGCATAATTAAATAGGCATTTGAAATACTATGTCTTTGGATTTGAAAGAGAAAGAGAGAGAAGATGAACATTATTTTATATATGCTTATAGGTATAACATTTGATATGGCCTCCAGTGTCACTGGTTATTTTGATGGAGCAAATTGGAAGGACCAGCTATGTGCAGCTCAAGATCTTTTCAGAATTTTATACTATCATAGGAAATATTTATGAAGATCTAAACAAAGCAAAAAGTTTTCCTTTTTCTTTTTTCTCTCGTTTCTTTTGTCTGTTTGATTTTCCTACAATCTCATATACCCAAAGTTATGCTCTGTGATTTTTTAATAAAGTAATCAAAAAAAAAAAAGACCAAAAGAAAAAAAAAAAGGTGTAACAGAAGCAATGGAGAATTATATTTTTCAATAAAAGCAATATTTTGCCAAAAATTTCATTTGCCTTCTATAAAATTTTATGCAGAAAAACTGGGAAGAAATAAGAACAATAACAAAACCAAAACCAAAAAATAGCAAGTAAATCAGAACTCATTATCCCCAAACGATGTGTTTAAAGTCACATTTCTGAAGTTTGCTCATAGCAGGTTGTTAAAAAAACAAGTAGTCAATATGCTGTAGTTTCAAATGCCATTTATATTTTACAGTCTGAAGAAAGAGCTCATATTACAAAGTATATTGTTTTCTTAACAAGATTCTAATTCTTTCATGTAAGAGAATTAGAGGAATAATTACTGAATTCCTTCAGCTCATCCTTATATTAATGAATTTAGTAGTGTTGTGTATAGCTAGCTCTATAGAAAAGTTATTCAAGTCCCAAACACAACTTTACAGATTCTGCATTCAAAGGAACCAAAAGGGAAAGAATACATTTTTTCTGTATTAAGAAAAAATGTGTATATATGAAGGCAAGAACATCAACCAGGTAATAAAGCAACAACAGCTTATCAAGCTGAAAACAATCTTATAGTTGCTGCAAGCAGAAACCTAACTTTGTTGAACACCTAGTAGTTTCAGAAAAGTGCATAACAGCAAAAGTGTTTTGAGGATATGAAACAATAACAGAGTGTAAAAGTTTTATGAAGTTACTTATACACTAAGCACATGTCTATTGGTAGATGATTTTCGTTTGATCTCTATCTTCTCTGACTTCTGTTGTTAGAAATTTGTATAACCTAAAGGGAGGAATTAAAAATTAAACTTTAGTATTTATCAACAATAGTTACCTTAGGCTTCTATACATGAGCTAAAAGGGAAATGTGTCTCCTTGAACCTCATGAGAAGCTGAAAAAAATACAGCATCCAAATTGACTAAATCTACCTGCCTTACTGCACAACTGCCTGTTTTGTTGTTGTTGTTGTTGTTTGGTTTTTTTTGTTTGTTTGTTTTTTGTTTTTTTCCGGGTTGTACAGCTTCTCTTTGGAACAGTGTGTGGCAACTTTGGTTATAACAGAGGAAGTATATTGTGCTTGACTTTGCCACACATACAATCTCTATATTTCATTAAGTCATGAAACAAAATCGCTTTTCTCCATCTGTAGATTATACAACTTTTCACAAGTCTACCGTTGCAGTGATATTTATAACCTGGGTTTAAAAAATTGAGAAGGGTTAGAGGGAAATAACTTATCAGTTGTTTATGGAAATCCTCACCGCAGTTTTATTTATCTGATTGTCACTGGCTTTTTTTTTTTTTTTTTTTTTTTTTAATTAAATCTATTTTCTCTTTTAATCTACAGAGAAGGATATTGATCAGATAAAATTTGTGTCCCCTTTTGAGTTGATGAGCTACCACAGCTGTCCAGTGAAATACAGAATAAGAAGCTATGATATAGACATATAAATCAATAACTTTCTGGAGAGACAGCCTGTGAACCGTACATTCCATCATGGCAGCCTGTTAGCGTGTTCACCTCCTAAGAAATATGCTTAATAACCCATGTTATTAATCTTTCCTGATGTCATGCTTCCTGGATATCTTGTTGGGTTTACTACATAATTTCCTAATAAAAATTAATTTGTAAACAGTTGATTTGACTACAACCTTCTAAACGTGAGAAAATCCTTGATTTCTTATGCTAATTCCAGAATCTAAAATGTAACACAATGCTCGATCACATTACAGTATCAACATTTCTTTCTAAACCATGCAAAGCAGAATATTAAATACTATAAAGGAAAGATGAGAACAAGATGAAGTGGTAAAAAACCATTAAAATAAAACTCACACTATCATTTGTAAAAATGCCTCTTATCCTGTAATACAGCCTAAGTTTTGCACTGTTTTGCTCTGACACCATCATAGCAATGTGATAAATGTTACCATGTCAGTTGGGAATACCTACAAATACCATTGCAGTTTGCGCTATAAAACATTTGGATATTTTTCTCCATAATTCCAAGTTACTGTTTTTAGGAAATACATTCTTAAGATACACCTCCCAAGCAGATGGACATGACAGAAAATTCTAATTGTATATAGACATCTTTCCTTTTTTTTTTTTTTTTTTTTTTTTTGAGTAGTTTATTAATTTAAGACTAACATTCAGTGAACCTGAAATTAATATGGATTTGTGTTACATTCCACAAACAGTTTCAGCTAAACAATGACTAATAATGTTGTGTCATCTTATGGAATGAAAGCATCTGACTTCTAGTTTGGATGTGGAGACTGTGATTTCTGTTTCTTTCACTATTTACTTGTGCAAGGTGAGACAATTTCAAAAGGAAGTCATGAGATCTCTCTTACAGAATGAGATCTCAAAACTAAGGTTCTGTCTTCAGTGAGTGCAGGATTTTGATCACATCCATGAGTCTCTGTTTCTCAAATAAATGGTCAAGCCATATCTACTTTGCAGTTGTGCTAGATTGCTCTTTATTTTTTTAAGAGAATCAAACAGAATTTTAACTTGAAAATTATGTATTTTCTTCACCTGCAAATAGTGAAAAAAAAAAAAAACAGACTTTGAGTCAAATTAGAACTTTTGTTTGATTAGAACAATTGTTTAATTTCAATTTTGGGGAAAAAAAAAAAAGTTATTTTAATTTTAGCTGTAGTGGCACTTTTGTTATTTGTGGAACCATTCAGCATATGTAATTAATTCAATGATGCAAGGTGCTTCATTTTGAATTCATCATTGAACTTTGAACATTGAACTTTGGTGCTAGCCTTTAAGAAATATTTAATCTTAAAATTTAATCTCTCTGCTGCTTTAAATCAGTATCTTTTTAGTTCCAAATGCAATCCATGTTTGTGCTAGTAGCTTAAACATTCCCTGTCACTGAGACCGTCATATGAAAAGGTCCAAATCCATGTTTCTAGATTCTTCTGTTTTTCAAGACACAGAGTACTTCCAAAATGTCTTTTGGGAATGGTCCCTAGTCATTTCTGTTAACATCCAATATGTGTGACAAGAATTGTCTTGGTGAAGGCTGTGGTCCCACCAAGGCATGCTGGGGGTGGTTCTAACATTGTTAGAGTGTCCATGACAAAATTCCAGAACAGGAGTGTAGTTTTTGATATTTATCATTTCTAACGTAGGTAAAGTCGGAGTATCTAGAACCAAGACACTTTGGAATATTGAAGAAAACACACTCAAACTTTAATATATTAATCAGCCATGCCACAGTAGTATGAAATAATGTAATTTTATTATTTTTATTTTGTGAAGAAAATTACAAAAACAAATTATGCTATATAAGCATTAAACAAATCAACTCATAATTTTTGGACTAGGCCTTATCCACACTTCCTTAATTCTTAGTCTTCGTTTTGATATTTCAGTTATATAATAGTTGGAATAGATTTTTTTTAAGAGAGATTTAGTCTGAAATATCCTAGATAGACATTAAGTCTTGCTGTAGGATGACACTTGGGAACATGGGAAGACTATTCTAACCAGCACTGTGTTCCAGAAGCTGGTTATGCTGCACATGTTCTTACAAACTTTTCTTCATTTTGTCCATTTGACTTTGTGTGGTGAAATCACACATTACTTCATCCTCAGGGGGACATTTTAACAAAGCAGAGAGTTAAAACCCAGGATGCTGTAAAGCAACAACCCAGAAGTTTTTGTTCTTTTGCAGGGTAGTATCAGAGTGAAGGCAGCTTGAAATGTTGAGGTCAGATCCCTGATAGGGATTATACATCAATACAGTGTGAATTTGATTCTCATTGCAGTAGGTTACCAGCTTCAGAAAAGGGTATCAATTCTGGATGTACTCCATTGAGCAACATTTATTACCTTATTCCATTTGAACTGTGCACAGGCATAACTTCAACCTCATTATCCATCCTCTTATCCATCAAACACCAAAAAAAAATAAATATGATTATTCCAAATTATTCATATGGAAATTAGATTTATTAATCCTGACAAGTTCATGTATACCTAAATAAGTTTTGATGCCAAAAAAAAAGTATTCTTAGGTTGAAGTTTTTCTCAATCTTTAACACTCTAACACTTTAATACTTTAAACAATATATTTTATATTTTCTGTTCTGTGGAAACCAATAGAAATCAGTCATGTAGGGAGACACAGTTTGAAATGTAATTACAGCAATCATTTAAAGATGCATAGTACATCTACTGACTTCCCATTTTAGCATCATGCATTTCTCTGCAGGACTGGAAGGTTCATGTTTAACCTGTCTATAACCTACTTACCTATATTTCACAATCTAATTTATCATGCTAATGAACCATTAGCCTTGACATTTAAATATGGATTACAATAATTAAGAGTAGCATTATTAAATAGGAGAAATTTTAAAAGGCTAAAGCAGAATTCTATTCCAAGGCAAGATAACACTTTTTAAAATTTCCTTTGCAAATTCTAGCTCAGATTGACTTTTGGCAATTATTGCATCATGTCTCTACTTAACAGCCTTCCAGGCACTGTAAATTATGGTGATCAGTACTCTGCATTCTTTCAAATTAAAGGTGTGTTTTGACTTACATATCTTGCATGGTCTTTGTAGTGCTACAATGGCATTCCTGTTCTCACCATGACTCCTCCATTATCCTGACGCAGCTTTATTGTGGTTTTCCTGGGAAGTGGATCAGGATCCTGATCTTACTGAGAAATAAACTTTCCTGTTAGGTATTCTGTTTACAAACTCATGTGCACAGGTATTAATGATAGCACACAAGAAAGCAGCACAAAGCTAGGAGGAAAGAAAAAAGAAGTGGAGAGGACATTTAAGATGTCCTCATTCAGGAATGGCACTGAGTAAGTGCAGTGGAGTCATTCTTGATGATTCTTTTGGAACTCAGAAGAAAACTTCTAGGAAAGGGTTGAATTCTAGCTGAGTTAAAAATATTGCAGAGAAGGTGTTGTTTAAGAAAAGCCTGCAATGAATGAAGGAGATTGATTACCAAAAAAAAGAACATCTGGGAGGCTGTGAAACATATGGATAAAGTGAGAATTATAATAAGTCAAGATGAGTTAGACTGACAAAGGAAATTAAAAGAAATACAGATAAGCTTTTTAGTGGTAGTACAAGCAAATAAGAAAAGAACAATGTACAATTAAAGTTAATTTATATATAACATCAAATTCAATAATTACCTTACTTTGATTTTCCATAAGAACAGCATAACTTATACAGCTGATTCCATACAAGGCATGAGATTCCAGAAATGGAAAGTTATGCATTTAGCATGGTGATAGGTGAAGACAGGAATGGTAAAAGTAAATCTTGAGTTCAAAAATAGTATTTGATAAAAACTGAGGCTCCTATGACATCCACAAGCTTTATTAGTAAAGTTTAGTACTTTGGTGATATAACATTAGAATAGTGTGCAGTTCCGGAGCCAATTTGTCCTTTGTTATTCTGTATATTTTCATTAGTGTTCAGAGCACAATGCTAAAATTAAGTTAATTAAATTATTTGACACTACAAAGATGGTAAGTATTGTCAACATAGAAATTAGATTCCTAACTGTAATAACTATACACTTCATTTTTAATCTTTTGCACCCAAAGTCATGAATATGGTAACATCACAGTCATTTTGCATATCAGTTCTTCTAATTATTGTAGGGACAACATCAAATCAAGCTCTGATTGATTTTCAGAGCTTGATTTGACTGTTTGATTGACCTCATCAATGTTTTCATAAACTATTTTGTCCTATATGTAGGACTTGAAGGTTTTTTGAGCAAGTTCACAGACAGTACCAAATTGCGTGGAGCTGTTGACTCCATCAAGGGTGGTGAGGCCTTGCAGAGAGATCTAGACAAATTAGAGAGCTGGGCAGTCATCAACAATACGACAGTTAACAAGAGCAAGTGCCGGATTCTTCACGTAGGAAGGGACAACCCTGGTTATACGTACAGACTGGGGGACAAGATGCTGGAGATCAGACCTACAAAAAGGGATATGGAGGTTCTGGCATGTTGAACGTGAGCAAGCAGTGTGCCCTGGCAGCCAGGAGGGCCAACCATACCCTGGGGTGCATCAGGCATGGCATTGCTAGCTGGGTGAGGGAATGGATTGTCCTACTCTGCTTTGTGCTGGTGTAGCCATACTTTGAGTACTTTGCCCCTTTTTTGTTTGCAGTTATAGGTGCCATGGTATAAGAAAAACATAAAATTGTTACAGCGTGTCTACAGGAGGGCTACAAAGAAGGGTCTGGAGGGCAAGGAGTGGCTGAGGAGAAGCCACTGCTGAGCAGCTGAAGTCATTTGATTTGTTCAACCTGGAGAGGAGAAGACTAAGGGGAGACCTCATTGCACTCTACAGTTTCCTCATGACGGGGAGCAGAGAGGCAGGAGGTGAGCTCTTTTCTCTAATGACAGTGACAGGACCCAAGGAAATGGCTTGAAGGTGGGACAGGGGTGGTTCAGGCTGGATATCAGGAAATGATTTTTCACTGACAGGGTGGTTGGGCACTGCAACAGACTCCCCAGGCAAGTGGTCACAGCACTGAGCCTGCTGGAGTTTAACAAGCATTTGAACAATGCTCTTAGACATATGGCTTGATTTTTTGTGTAGTATTTTCAGGACTCAGGTGTTCAACTCGATAATTTTTGTGGGTCCCTTCCAACTTGGGATATTGTATGATTCTATAATTCTATAATTCTGAGAATAGTTTCTCACTGGTTACAATTATAACATCAGAAGCATCCTCTGTTGACCACGATATGATGAGAATGTGATTATAGACAAGTGCCCAGACGTGACAATCTTAAATTATTGTGATTGGATAGATATCTGTGCACCAGGATCCAGAAGTTCCTAATTTCCTCTGCACTATTTTTTAAAGCCAGATATTGGAAGTTTTCAATAAAAGATGGTGCATATATAAAAAGGGACAAATTCTCTCTTTAAAATGTATTGTAACCTGCCTCCATATACAAACACACAGTTAAACAATTAAAGAAAAGTTTAATAAGGTTTCAGCCTTATTTCTCATCAAGCATGGAAAAAAGTAAAAATGCCCTTAGGATCCTATAAATGTGTAAATCTTGAGTCCACCCACCTATCTATAATCCACACACCATATTAATTGAAAGACAATGAATTAAGTCAGAAACTTAAGTCAGAAACACTGTGTCTAAGTACACACTAATTATTACACTGAGTTTTATTAGAGTTACAAGGTCAAACATCCAAAACCTAAGGGATGGGGCAATTACAGTTTCTATATGTTCTGAATTCTCCCCTTCTGTGCATCCCTGTGCTATCCCTGCCCCATGGAATGGTGGTTGAAACTAGACGGTCTTCAAGGTTAATTTCAACCTCAAACATTCTATGATTCTATGATTCTATAATATAGATTTTTCACAATGAATTTTCTTTTTTTTTTAGTATTATACCCCTTGACTCTATCATGTCACAGAAAAATTGCTGCTTACTTGTCGAGCAGTGTTCTGTTTTCTGTATTTCAGTGCACAGTCCTCCACCTTCATTAATCCAGACTATTTAAAGTCTACCCCGAAGACAAAATTAATTTCCTCAGAAGCTTTTCATGGTATTCATCATTACAGCATCCAAGTGATTCATAACATTAATACATTTATTTTTACAATGTCCCTGTGAAGTGAATCGTTATTACCATCTCCTTTTTATAAATGGAAAACGGAGACACGAAAGATTGATACAAAATATCCAGTATTTTGGGGAGATGTTCATGAAATCATGAGGAGTTCCTGTCCTTATTCAGTACCTTTTTATACCATGCTTCTTCAATCTGTAACCTTCTATATCCTTAAAGAGTAAATTAACATGCGTTACCTTTCTTTTTACTAAAATGGGGACTAACTAAAACAAGATATTCTAATGGAAAGTGTTGGCCCTCCTAATCACAATAGTTGTTACCTATTGTTGCTTATTCTAATGGCTGAATGTATTTACAGTACAAACACCCATTGACAGAAAAGATTTTTTGGACAAAAAAATCTATTCCATTTATTCCAAAATTCTATGTATCTTCAGGCTAAATAAATTACTATTCCGCTAACTCTCATGGACAAAGTGGGCAAGGCCCTGATTGGCAAACAGTATGTTGAGTAGGGCATTCTCTTCTAATTCAGTAACTGGCACTTTTTCTTCTGAATTATTAAATCATTACTGTAGAAACCGTTGTAATGAAACAGGTGCTCCTTGGGAAATTTCTCCTTGAAAAGTGATTTCCACTTAAGTACTTGCCATTTATCAGCATTTTCCTTACTGTGAAATTTCAATCAAACCCTTCATTCTTTACTAATATAACAATTATTAACCGTGACCCACTTTTTGGTTGGTGACTACAAGATTTTCAGATTTTTAAGACAGCCTTTATTCAGTCACATCCCCAGAAATCTACTGCCATTTTATTGTGCAATTGTCATCTTTGTTTCCTGTCCTTGCCTAATATGTTCCTTTATGGCGTACAAATGAAAGATTATTACTCCACCTAAAAGGAGCATAGGAAATATGGAAAATCCTAACTTATAGTCATCACTAGCCATGACAGACTGCAAATATGGATAAGTCCTCTGATGTTTTTTTCTTTCTTTATTGTATTGCTGTTTGCGTAAGATCTGTTAATGCATACTAAGATACTGGAATATATGCATACTGGAAGTGATATCTCTTTTAATTTTTAATTAACTCATAAAAACATTGTTACCTCATTAAAAGCATATACATCTGCTAACAACAACAACAACAAAAAGTAGGTCATCAGAGACAAAATCTGTTAGTGAATGTAAAAATCAGACTGGAATTTTGGTAAGAAAAGCATAGCTAGCTGAACAAAAGATAGTAAGCATTCTCAAATCTAGAATAGCCTTATGGCAATATCAACACAGGAGCCAATCCTGCAAAGCACAGTCACCAGCAGTTCACTGTAAATCACTTCAACTGCATTCAGAATAAAGCTCTTTGCTGAGTATTTTAGTCAAAGTTCTCTGAAATGTACAGAGGTATGCACTATATGAGCAAAAAATACTTAAAAACTAGGATACTAGATCCACAGGAGAGTTAAGCACTTCTAACTTTCATTTTTCCCAGTAACATTATTATTTTTATTAATTATAATTTATTATTATAATTTATTATTTTAATATAAATGTATATAATTTATAGGATAATATTATTATATTTATATTATTATAATATTTATATTATTATATTTATATTCTGGAGAACAAATCTTACGAGGAGTAGATGAGGGAGCTGGGCTTGTTCAGCCTGGAGAAAAGGAGGCTCAGGGGAGACCTTTTTGCTCTCTACAGATACCTTAAAGGAGGCTGCAGTGAGGTGGGGGGTTGGTCTGTTCTCCCACGTGCCTGGTGACAGGACGAGGGGGAACGGGCTTAAGTTGCTCCAGGAGAGTTTTAGGTTGGATGTTAGGAAGAACTTCTTTACCGAAAGGGTTGTTAGGCATTGAAACGGGCTGCCCAGGGAAGTGGTTGAATCACCATCCCTGGAAGTCTTTAAAAGACATTTTGATGTCTTTTTGATGTCTTAGTGATATGGTTTAGTGGAGGACATGTTAGTGTTAGGTCAGAGGTTGGACTCGATGATCTTGAGGTCTCTTCCAACCTAGAAATTATGTGATTCTGTGATATTAATTATATATAATATATAGTATAATGTATATATTATTATATATTTAATTTATTTTTATTATTATTATTATTTATTTATTTATTTATTATTTTTACCTTCACAAGAAGATTCCAAAGAAATCTCTTTAGGAATTAACAAAATATGACATTTTAATAATGTCAAATTTTTTGTCAAATATGAGTTCAGAAAATTGTATTATAATGAAATTTTACATATGTACTTAGGCACAGTAAAACGTGATATAGAATTGCCAAAATGAAAATGAAAACCAAAATTACTATTTTTATGTATACGACTTCTTAAAATAGGTTTCTGTGCTGGTAATTTTGGAAAATTACAGAAAATGTACAATATTGATATCAAAATGTCTTCATTACGATCTTTTTTTTTTTTTTTGCCTTTCTTTTTTTTTTTTCTCTTTCTCTTTCTTCTTTTTCTTTCCTTTTCTTTTTTTTTTTTTTTTTTTTTTTCTGAAAGCTATTTTATTTTGAAGTCTTTAATATTCTCATTTAGTTATTCAATTGTTGGAGTTAAAATAATCTGATGAGGAATTTAAGACCACAGATTGAGTTGCCCTGGAACCACCAATGCTGCAGTGCTATTTTAACTCTTAAGCTCCCTCCCTTTCTTCCATCCCAAGATCTTCCATACAATTTCTCCTCACACTACCTGATCCACATCCAATAAGTCATCTTTGTTCAGTTTTGACAAATGCTTATACATTCTTCCTAGTCATCTAGACCTAAAGTGAGATTTTCTTGTGGCTTATAAACTTACCTTTATTTCATGTTATTTCATACACAATCCAAAAGTGTGACGAACAAGACTTACGCTTTTGTCCATAAAATGTATGCATTTATTTTCCTGAGGTAAATATTTACATAAAAGAAGGAAAAAGAAAACAAAACAAAACTTTATACAGACACACAATATCTGTGCAGTTACTTACTGACTTAAATGAACTCTGTATCAGACCAATAACTTTAAGAGAAATGTGTTTTAGAAAGACCTTAAAGAAAGTCAATAAACTAACATATAGAATTATCTCCTAATTATTTGGGAGCAAGCTTAATTGCAATTCTAATGTTTACTTTTATAGCATCACAGGTACCTTATATGATTTAAATAAAATATTTGCTGAAATAAATTGGGAAAAAAGAAAAAAGGGGGGGAGGGAGAGAGGACCTAGACAATTGTAGAAATGAACATGATTGATTAATATTACTTATTTTAAAGACAGGATACAATCATCAATTTTAAAAGCTTTCTTATATTATTTTCTAATGTAACATGTAGAGTTGTGTAAGGAAATGACATGGTATAACAAGAAAAATGTAAAGACCCCTTTTGGATAGGTTGTTTGTTAGAGAATACATGTGTTTTTCTATGTAATATAGTAGACACATACCAGTGACTAAAATTGCTCATCTTGTAGTTTTAGGAGACATTCTATTTGAAAATAATAACAAAATCCTGTGTTAGTTGTTTTGTACATCCAATAAATTGTTTACAGCCTTATGTAATCAACATGCTTTGCACTCATTTGACTTCATACACAAAATGTTTGCAGACAAGTAAAATACCAAATGGCTTCTGTTTTTAAATAGCCAAGCTCCCAAGCTTTCTTGATCACTTACAGAGAATTTGTATCTTCTGACTTTATTAATTTAGAGACTAGTGCTGTGTGACAGTGGATGGTAATGAAGACAATGTTCAGCAGTCTACTTCAGTTAGTCATGTCTGCCAAGCTGCATTCCATTTTTTTGTTCTAATGTTACTGAGTATCCTGAAATATGATGGGTTTTCTAGTACAATGCATATTTGCATATATGTTTGTGTTTATTCTCATCTCTGTTAATGAAAAACAGTCAAAGTCAAGGCAAAAGAATCAGCCACACACATATATAAAAGAAAAAAAAGGAAAAAAAAAAAAAAAAAAGAAATATTGTTTGTGATTCAGCAACAGAAAAATCTGTAAATGATGTCTGTCATAAAGCTAAATGCTTTTGCTATCAATGGTCTTAAAATGCTTTCATCCACTTTTGCAGATACTGTTTCCTGATCATAATTATGATTTATATCTTTTAAGCAAAGACTAATGATATGTCTGTAGTTGCTATGAAAATACATGCAAAGTAGGTCAGTGCTGTAATATGCTAAAAACAAAATATTCATTCTATAAATCGTCTAGATTTCAGAAACTTCTGCTTCTGTTTCTTCTAAAATCCACCTTTATACTAATTTGAAACATTTATTGTAGTTAGTCCATCAGGCAGTCATTTGGTTTGATAGTGTCAGCTTTAGAGGAATTATTGGTTTGTGAACTGCAAACTCATATGAGGGTTTGGTACACTGCTCATTGTAAGCACCATTATATTGGTACACTTGGACCAATACTATAACATGGCCAAAAAGCACCTTCTTATAACCAATGAGAACAAAAAAGTCATGTTGGATTTTGATCATGAACTGAAAAAAAAAAAAAAAATGTAAAAACAGATATCACAGATTTTATTTATTTATTTATTTATTTATTTATTTATTTATTTTGTCAGTAACAAGAGAAGAGAATCCTCTCTTAAAATAAACTGGTAGAAATTTAAACACAGGTAGTTTGTATAATATAAGTAAGTTTCACCCTCTTCAGTGGTAATGTGGTAATAATTATTTTTTTTTTTGTAAAAAAAAAAGAAGACAGCTGAAAGAATGACATTGATTTTAAAGATGTAAACCAACAGGCAAACAACACCTTACCACTTTGTTACCTAACTAATTCATTAGTGAACCTCTCACACCTCTATTTGGTTATGGAGCAGTTCATCTTGAATGTCATCTCATAGCTTATAACAGGACAAACTGATCCGAACTGAGCAAACTGATCTAATGGGTGGCATCCATACCCACAGGAAGGGGTTTGGAAGTAGATGATCTTTAAGGTCCGTTCTAACTCAAACCATTCTGTGATTCTATAATGACAATCAAGATCAGATGGCACCAGAATGGCAGTATTCACGAAGGTCCTACCTGAATAACTTTCTCTTTATTTGGGACAAGATGACACACTTAGCAGATGAAGGAAAATCTATGAACCTTGCTCACATGGCTTTTAGTAAATCATTTAAAACTGATTTCCACAGTACTTTCCCAGGAAAAAATGGCTGCTCATGGCTAGTAGAGGCATACTGTTCACTGTGTGAAGAACTGGTTGGCTGGCCAGGCTCAAGTCATACTGAATAGAGTTCAATCCAGACAGTGGTCAGTGACCAATGCTGTTCCCCAGGGTTCAATACTGGGTCCAGTTTTATTTAATATTTTCATCAATAATTTGGATAAGGGGATCGAGTGCAAACACAGAAAATTTGTGGACAATGCCAATTTAGGTGGGAGTGTTGATGACCTTGAGGGTTGGAAGATTTGCAGAGGAATCTGTATAGGCTAGATCAATGGGCTGAGCTGAACTGTATGCCATTCAGCAAGGGTAAGTGCCAGGGGCTGTGACTGGGACACAACAACCCCAGGCAGCATTACAGGCTTGGGGAAGAGTTGCTGGAAAGCTGACCAGTAGAAAAGGACCTGGGAGTGCTGGTCAACAGCCAGTTGAACATGAGCCAACAGTGTTCCCAGCTGTCCAAGAAGGCCAATGGCATCCTGGACTTCATCAGAAACAGTGTGGCTGGCAGGACAAGGAAGATGATTGTCCCCTTCTATGTGGCTCTGGTGAGACCACGCGTCAAATACTGCATTCAGGTTTGGGCCCCTCACTACAAAAAAGCTATTGAGTTGCTCATGCCTGTGCAGAGAAGAACAAAGCAGCTGGCGACGGGACTAGAAATCAAGAGTTATGAGGAGTGGCTGAGGGAACTGAGTGTGTCTAGCCTAGAGAAAAGGAGACCTCATCATTCTTTACAACTACCTGAAAGGAGGTTGTAACAAGGAGAGTGGCAGTCTTTTCTCAGGTGGCAAGTGATAGGAGATGAGGAAATGGCCTCAAGTTGTGCCAGGGGAGATTTAGCTTAGATATTAGGCAGAATTTCTTCATGGAGAGGGCAGTTAAGCATTGGAACAGACTTCCTAGGGAAGTGGTAGATTCCCCATTCCTGGTGGTTTTTAAGAGACATGAGGATGTAGCACTAAGGGACATTGTTCAGTGGTGGACTTGATAATATTAGGTTGATGTTTGGACCTGATGATCTTGAAAGTCTCTTCCAACCTAGGCGATTCTATGATTCTATAGTATATTTAATATGGAATACATGGAATTTGTACTCATGGTTTGTTTTGCTCTTAGATTAGTCTCATTTGTGGAATTCATTTAAGTTACCTGAGATATATATATGTTTGTGAATGCACATTCAGCTTGGGTAGGATTTATGTGATACTACACCTGAAATTAAGTTTGAAAAAATTAAAAAGTTTTTTGTTTTGGTTTGGTTTTGGTTTAGTTTATAGAAAGCCTAAAAGTAAAGTACCTACGGGGAGTAACATTACTGTTTGTACCGTTCTGATGTCACAAATCACTAGAAATAGAAATACCTTTCTCACATTAAGCATAGGCATTTTGAAAAAGGGCTATAATAAAAGGCTTACAAATTTTGGTGTTTGAATTATAATGGCTGCAAAGATGATGTTTCTGCTTCAACTTTTTAAACTACTGCTTGAAACGGAAATGCATTTAGGCACTTAAGGTTTGATTTATAAACTGCTATTTACTTTTATGCAGCTTCTTTGCATAGTTTACTCTGTGAAAGTAGAACATTTTGAGTTTACATAAGTTATATTTTTCTTTTTTTTTTTTTTTCATGGAAACTCTTGTGGATGTTACCTCACCATTCTCATCTCAATGTGCACATTAAGACAAAAAGGTGTTGAAGGCATGAAAGAACTGTGATATTCTCAGAATCAATAAGTAGACTGTATTGCAGTATATTTTATTTAAAGAAAAACAGTGGAAACATTTTACAAGTGAAGTACAGAAGCTAGAGCTGCCTGAAGGAATGTCAGATCAGCAAAAAGACTCTAGACATTCTTGAAGCAGCATGTTTGGTCTGATTTGGCATTTCCAGGATATTCACACTGAACTACTTGCTAGGTGTGTTTTTATTTGGGTTGTTTGTTTGTTTGTTTTTGTTTGTTTGTTTGTTTTCTTTACAGGTTTTTAAACAAAATAGTGCTAAGATACGAGGACAGTTGTCATGTAGATTGCTGGCGATTGTTACCCATGATATTGAACTTTGATATTTCTTTGATGAAGAACTTTGATATTTAATATACCTAATATATCTAAAATATCTAAAGTCTGTAGCATTTAAAACTAAGATAAAAACAGAAATGTGATCATCACTTATGTAAGTGATTCCAAATTCTAATATGTAGATGACTTGGGAGAGAGGAGACGATAATATTTTATACCACTATTTCTTCTATAATAATGAAGAGGCAAAATGCACAGGATTGAGGGCCTGCTGTCTGAGATACCCTATAAACCTATGTTGTGGATGGAACTTGGCTGACTGCCAGACCCCCACCCAGGCACGTTCTCACTCTCTCCCCACAATGGAACAGGGGAAAGAAAATCACAACAGCCTCAGACTGAGTCCTTTCCGTAAGACTGAGTCCTTTCCATAAGGTACAGTCCATTAGGATCAAACTGTCCCAGCATGTGTCCCCCATGGGCCACAGTTCCTGTCAGAAAACCTTTTTCTAAGTGTGCTTCTCTCCACAGGCTGCAGCTCCAGCCCAGGGCCTGCTCCTGCGGGGGCTTTCCATGGGCTGCAGCCTCCTCCAGGCCACATCCACCTGCTCCACCGGGGACTCCTCCATGGGCTGCAGCTTGGAGATCTGCTCCATGTGGAACCCATGGGCTGCAAGGGGACTGCCTATTCCATCAGGGTCCTCTCCATGGGCTGCAGCATGGATATCTGCTCTGGTACCAGGAGCCCCCTCCCCCTCCTTCTTCACTGATCTGCAGGATCTCTACATTTTCTCACTCCTCTCTCTCCCAGATGCTGTGCAGTGTTTTTACCCCTTCTTAAATGTTATCACCAGTGTTACTCATGGGCTCAGCTTTGGCAGCAGTGGGTCTGTTTTGGAACCATCTGGAACCATATGTGACCAATACAGGAGCAGCTTCTGGTTTCTTCTCTCTGAGGCCACCCCTACAGCCGCCTTGCTACCAAAACCATGCCATGTAATGATGTAATACATCATATGATGAATACATAAGTAACAACTAAAGGATTTTACACCGCAAATAAAGATAAGAGATAACAACAGAAAGAAAGAAAAAAAAAAAAAGAAAAAAAGAAAAAAAAGAAAAAAAAAGAAAAAAAAAAAACAGGAAGGCAGCATGCAAAGGAGAAAGTTAGTGCATTAAGCAGTAAGTGTTCTAGATCCCTAAACACTATGAAATGTTTTGAAAAAAAAAATAAAATAAAATCAACAGAAATGGATATTCAACCAAAATATATAAATGAGCAATGTAATGGGTGCTGGAATTTGAGCAACACAAAATGTTTGTTCTTCAGTTCCTCTAGCACTCACTTTGAGCCAGTATTGAGGTTGATGTCTGAATGAATAAGGCCTGGGGTGTAGCCACAGCTGTAGTCATTATCTGCCTGAATGAGGCCTTGGGTGTGATGGCCAATGTTTGAGCAAGGCAACCACCAGGCCAAAGGTGGCAGGGACAGAGAAGCAAACCATTGTAAAATCCAAAGTGCTTCTGTGCTGCAGAAGCACTTTGTGGGAGCCAATAGCCGTGGGGAAAATACCAACCAATATTTATATAACATCGTGAACATGATTTGCTGACCTCTGAACTGTTTAAAAGAGCCTTGTAGCAATAAGATATCAGCAGTCTGTTTGCAGCCATAGAAAACACAAGTAAGAGAAGTGATTTCTTCCTTGATTTTTCTGGCTTCTTATAAAACTACTGTCATCCTTATTATCATGAGATGTTTTACTCACTGCCAAATAAAAATTGGCATCAGGACTGGATAATCATCTAATGGCTTAGAAAATTATCTCAATGAGTACTCTAAGTAATCGAGTTTTATTTGCAAAGCTAAGGTACATTTAAGAGTATTGTGCTGATACTAGTGCTGTCCCAGCATCTAATATACATGACTTCTGCTCAAATTATTACATAACGTCTCATTCCCAGGAGGTAGAAGCTTAAATCTTTTCATGTAAAGCTGCTATCTTTTTTGTTTGTTTGTTTGTTTGTTTGTTTTTGTTTGTTTGTTTTTGTTTGTTTGTTTGTCATAAAAATTAGGAATGGAGAAATTAACATTATTAAGGGATGTTAAGAACATAGCCTCGTCCTCCAGCCACTCCAGCCCAGGACCAATCCTATCTTGCCACCTGGGCCCAGCCCACTGTCTGGGGACCTGGGGTCACTTCCCAGTATGGGGATCACAGCTGCTGCTGTGTGAACCTTTGGAGGTTCAACCAGTAGCAAGGCTGAGCACATATCCCTGACACACACAGACACACAGACACTTCAAGTTAACAAAGATGAGATGGGCAAGGACTTGGAGGATTGAGTAGAAAGCCAGAGTGTGGTCTAAAAAACAAGGGTTTTGTTTTTCTTAGTTCAACAAAAAGAATTCTACTGATGAACTGATACACAGACAATGAAAATAAAAAGACAATGGCCTCCACAATCTACCAGGAGAAGCAGGAACAAAATTCAGCAGTTGAAATTTAAAGCTAAACTTTTAGATTAGGAGTAAGCTTTAGCTTCAAAAAGAGAGAGAGATAACCATTAAAATACCTTGGCTAGTGCAAATATATTTTTTTATATTTTTATTTTATTTTATTTTATTTTATTTTATTTTATTTTATTTTATTTTATTTTATTTTATTTTATTTCTGGAAGAGATGTCTATTTTAAATAGCAATTAATTTAGAGAAATCCTACAGTTCATGTTACATGGGAGTTACAGCAGATGATTGCAATGGCCATTTCTTTATTTATCACTTAATGTATCTACAAATGTTTAAAATTTGCATTCTGTAGTATTTCTGACTTTTTTGCATATTCTATTGGGAGCAACATGGCAATTATTTCACTCACTAAATGCTAGCTGAAGACAATAAAGGTAAAACTTTCAGAAATGGTCCTTCATTAACACTCATGACAACTTGATTTATTGGTATACCTTAGGGTGTGTAGTCTGATTAGCTGCTTGACTTTGACATACCATCTTTTTATTCACAGGATCTCTGAAATTTACTTTCATGCATTCCCTCTTCTCCAGTCAACTAGATATAAGGTACATGATTTATTCTCTGTGACAATCACTATGCTAACCTTGCCATGTCTGACCATATAATACAAATTCAGACATTTAGACATGGACTAAGTAGCCATTAATGTAACCAAAATTATTAGTAATATATTTTTATTTTCCTTATATTTTTTAGACTTAAATTCTCTGGCCACCGGAGGCAATTTGTTAACTCTGCTCTTATGGTAGAAAGGTTCCTTGGAGACCTTTAGAACTATCAGACAAGTTAGCGTGATTGAAATTTAGCAGAGGGTTGTAAATGATCCCCAGAGGTCCCTTCCAAACTACTCTATGACAGTTTTGCGGGGGAGGAGGGATAAATTTCTTTATCAAAATCAGATTCCAGCTCCAACAAAGTGAATTCAAATTCTTAGGAATAGTAGGCTCAATACCTGTGACTCACATTCTGTTGTCCACACTTAGTATACTATCCAAAACAGCAGCACAATGTAAAAAATGCTGTCTGTAACATAAACTGTCATATTTTTCTTCCATGAGAATGAAATAAGAAAACATGGAAATGGCTTGAGCTCCCTCTGATAATTGTACACACACATACAGTGATGAAAGTTAGGGAAAAAATCTGGATATAATTCCTCTTTCCAAGCTGAAGATGCTGTTTGGCTATATGTTATTTCTATACATAGAATAATACATGTGCAGAGAAAAGCTGGTGTCATGCCTTTAGAAGAGCAAAGCTCTTCTGCATTTTGAGCTTCTGGGGACGGGGAAGGTCAAAATAAGCAGCTGCTGTGCCTCACAGAGGTACATACAGTGCCAAGCAGCTGATCCTGAGCCTTTTTGTTTGTTTGTTTGTTTTTGTAGTACTAATGCTGATTGCATATCTTTACATACCCACGTATTTTAAGCATTGCTTTTGGTGAGAGAGTGAATACACAAGCACGTTACTTTGCTGGATGGCTTATGATCTTATAGTCTGTGTACTCCTACCCTATGGAAAACATACAACTGCTTTCAAGTCAGGATGTAAAACCTTTTAAGCCTCCTGAATAAATGTCTATGTTGTAGTCTTACTCGTTCCTGTACTTTGCATACTGTAGAAAGCAAAGGTCACTTTAGGGGAGATTAAGAACAGTGCCTGACTCTGGACAGACTTCAGGTTCTGGTGATCATTTGAGTCTCTTCACAGTAATTAATCTGATTGTCACTTGGATCTGAAACCCAGAAGGTGTTTGTTTGTTGAATTATTCTTCTCTGAAAATAATAATTATAATAAAATTATTTCTCCCATTATAACCACTACATATGTATGCATCATTCACAAAATGCTGTTCTATACTCTCATGTTGCCTTTCAGTAATACAGATAATAACACTAAAGTAGGATCACAAAGCAATCAGTAAGATACCATTCACTTTACAGCTGAATATACAGTTAAATTTACCCTTTGTCAGACTCCATCAAGCTGGTGGAATGATAAAGCATTAATTTGACCCATTTCATCTGCAGTGTCAAGAGATTAATTAATTGTAGTTTATTTTATCTCTAACACTTTTCATCAAATGCATTTTTTCTGTCTTTTATGTTGTGCTTTACAGAGCATTAGATTGTTGCATTTTCTTTTATTTTTTATCAGAGAATGACATTTTGTGCCTCTGTGCTTTGTTTATTTGGATAATAACAACACAAGAAAACTGATATACACATGGGGTATATTTGCATAACTCAATTTAGTTCAGTGACATGGAGAGTATGAGAGAATCATCTCTTAAAGATCTAGTATGTAAAGGACTTACTGCAATTATCTGTTGAAGTGTGATAACTTTTTTGGAAAGACAATCAAATCCATGCAGAGAGCCTATGTAGTTCCAGTATTGTTGTACCTTGTGTTTTTAACTTCTTCGTACTAATTCAGTAGAAAGGCTTGGATGTTCAGAAAGGATTTAGAAAATAAATAAGTAAATAAATAAATAAATGGATTACTCAGGGCATGATTTCTGAGGAAATAATACTGATAAAATCCTCACTGATGTAAACAAGATAAAAAAAAAAAAAAAAAAAAAACATGTTCCTCATTCTAAAAGGGACCACACAATGACAAAATCAGTTACTTTGTCTGAGAGAAATGAAATGTATCACCAGAGAGTGTTGAATGTCACAGCTGTCCCTAGAATTGCTTGTTTTTGTCATTTTTAAAGTGTGCCGTTCTTCCCAGAATGTAGTGTCTCATGATTTTAACATTAAGACGTTCTGACTGGCTTTATCATGGTACATAAATTCCAGCATGTGTATAAATATTGAGCCAAGGAAATATTTCTATTTCAATTATTTCAATAATATTTTTTAATATTCTTTAAACTTAAGTAATTACAGTTATAAAAGGATAAAGTCTAAGAGATAAAAATTAAGAACTCAGACACTTAGCAGAAAACAGTTCCTACTGATAAGATTCCTGCTATTGAGGAGTAGATGGGGTTCACAAGAACTTGATGAAATTCATAAAGCCAAATGCAAAGCTTCTACCTGGAGAAGAGTCCTTGAAAAAAAAAAAAAAAAAAAAAAAAAAAAAAAAAAAAGGCAACAGTAAATAAATAAATAAATAAAGGAAAATATGTGGAAGGGCTCTAGGTGTTCTGCTAGGGAACAAAGCTGAGCATTATGCTCAGGGACACTGAGACGAAAGAGGGGAACAGTAGCCTGCACTTCAGGAGTAGGGGCAAAGCCAAGACATCCAAGAATTCTAAGACTAAGACATTCTTATATAAAATCGTAGAATCATAAAGGTTGGAAAAGACCTTCAAGATCATCTTGTCCAGCCTTCACCCTACTACCAGTGTCACCCACTAAACCATGTCCCTAAGCTCCAGGCCCAAACTTTCTTTAAACACCCCCAGGAATGGTGATTTCACTTCCCTGAGCCAATTCCTGTTCCAATGCCTGCCTCTTCTTTCTGAGAAGAAATGTCTCCTGATTTCCAACCTAAACCTCCCCTGGCACAACTTGAGGCCATTCCCTCTAGTCCTGTCACTAGTGACCTGTGTGGAGAGGCTAATCCCCCAGTCCCCACTTTCCTTTCAGGTAGTTGTAGAGAGCAATAAGGTCTCTCTTGAGCCTCCTCTTCTCCAGACTAAACAACCCAACTTCCCTCAGCCACTCCTCACATAGGACTTGTGTTCCAGGCCTTTCACCAGCTTCGTAGCCCTTCTCTGGACACACTCCAGGGCCTCAATGTACTTCTTGTACCGAGGGGCCCAAAACTGAGCACAGTACTCGAGGTGCGGCCTCACCTGAGCAGAGTACAGAGGGACGATCACCTCCCTAGCCCTGCTGGCTACATTATTCCTGATACAAGCCAGGATGCTGTTGGCCTTTTTGGCCACCTGGGCACTCTGCTGGGTCATGTTCAGGCAAGCATCAATTAGCACCCCCAGATCCTTTTCCTCTGTACAGCTTTCCAGCCACTCTCCCCCAAGCCTGTAGCACTGCATGGGGTTGTTGTGGCCAAAGTGCAGGACCCAGCACTTAGCCATGTTGAACCTCATCTCATTGACCCCTGCTTATCAACCCATCATGTCCAGGTCCTTCTGCAGGGTCTTCCTACCCTCCAGCAGATTGACATTTCCCTGCAACTTGGTGTCCTCTGCAAACTTACTGACGGTGCACTAAATCACAGAATCACAGAATTATAGGGATTGGAAGGGACCTCAAAAGACCCCCCTGCCAAAGCAAGTTCCTTAGAGCAGGAATTTCCTCATCCAAATCATCAATAAAGATATTAAAGCGGATGGGCCCCAAAACCGACCCCCGAGGAACATCACTGGTGACTGGTCGCCAGCTGGATTTCACTCCATTCAACCCCACTCTCTTCGCCCTGCTGTCCAGACAGTTTTTAAACCAGAAAAGCATGTACCCAGCTAATCCATGGGTACCAGCTTCTCCAGGACAATAGTAGGGACCATGTCAAAGTCCTTGCCGAAGTCTAGGTAGACTACATCAACAGCCTTTCCAGGTCCACCAGGCAGGTGAGCCAGTCATAGAAGATGAGGTTACTTTGCAATCATTAGACTGTGAATAGATTCGTGCATCCAGTTTTGGTTCCATTAGTAGGAAAAAAAATAAAATAAAATAAAATAAAATAAAATAAAATAAAATAAAATAAAATAAAATAAAATAAAATAAAATAAAATAAAATAAAATAAAATAAAATAAAATAAAATAAAATAAAATAAAATAAAATGATAAACTAAAGGAAATTCAGAGGATAGCCACCAAGATGACTGGGGGGAACTGGGCTTCTTCAGCATGAAACACAGATGGCTTCAGGTGACCTAACAACAGACTCCAGTGCCTACAGGACAGTTATCATGGAGGTGGATCCATGTTCTTCAAAGTGGTAACCATCAGGAGGAGAAGAGAATGGGAACAAACTGTAGGAAGAATTATGAGGACAAACTTTCCCTATGAGGACAGCCATGCAGTTGTACAGGTTCCTCTAAGAGGTTGTACATTCTCACTCCTTGGAAGTTTTCAAGACCCAACTGGATAAAGGTCCAAGCAGCCTCATCTGATGATCTAGCTGACCCTGGTCAAAAAGAAGATTGGACCAGGTCCTAAGGTCTCTTCCTTCAATTATGTTATGACCCTATGATTCTATGATCTATCTGATTTCCAGTTTCTAAATGTTCCTTCATCCGTTAAATAACTTTGACTTTGTTCTCGCAATAAGTATCACATGTCTATTTACTTCAGGGTAGGACTGTTAATCTCAATATTTTCAGTTTACCCAGATGACAAGCAAAGACAAGTATTCTCATATTCAGAAAGACAGGATTGACTGACAGTATTTTGACACCTAATTGTACTACACAAAGAAACTTGAAGGAAGATATTCATCTTTTCATATCTATTTAAGTAAAGAAAATTCTTTAAACATAATCATTTAAGTCCTTCAATATAGCAAGAACATAGAATATTAAAAGTCTAGCTTTATATTTTTAAACTTATTACTAATGGCTTTTATTTGTCAGTTTGGAAATTTCAGCAACTGATATTTCTTTAGGGGAAAAAGTCAAAATAAAGTAAGAAAACAGTAAAGGATTCTTCCCCTGGTAATGTGAGCTCATTGATATGACAGAGTATCTAAATGACAAGTTGTCTATTCAGCTTCATGGAATTTGACTCAATGTAGAGTTAAAGGGTAGAAGCCATAAAGTATCCTCAAGAAATATCAAGTCGAGTTTTAAAACAGTGTTTTTACATGTGCCATGGGAAAAATGAAATACAAATTTAAAAACTTATTTGATACATGAGAAAAGAAATAACTACAAACTTGGACTTGCATCATCTGGTTATGTGACATAGCATTTGAAGGGCAAACTGCAATGAAAGCTCTGTCTCCATCAGATAGAGAATTCCTTGTAGAGTGATGAATGATAAAAGTGGCTCCTCCACTCTGACAGTACATCTGAAGCAAATGCTCTGCTTACTGGGGAAATATTGAAGGACACCCAGTCTTACATCCAAGCTCTAATGAAAAGCAGTTGGATTCCTCCTGATCGTAGAATCATAGAATATCCTGAGTTGGAAGGGACTCACAAAGATCATTGAATTTAAATTCTGGATCCCCAAACGACAACCCAGAAATTCAGACCATGTGTCTGAGATCATTGTCCAAATGTTTCTTGAACTCCAGCAGGCTCGGTGTTGTGACCACTTCCCTAGGGAGTCTGTTCCAGTGCCCAACCACACTCTCAGTGAAGAACCTTTTCCTGATAACCAGCCTGAATTGCCCCTGTTGCAGCTTCAAGACGTTTCCTCAGGTCATAACACTGGTCAGCAGAGAGCAGAGATCAACGCCTTCCCCTCTGTTCCCATTGTGAGGTGCTGTAGACTGCGATGAAATCTCCCCTCAGTCTCCTCTAGGCTGAACAATACTTCAATTGACTTCAGCTGTTCCTCATATGTCTTGCCCTCCACACATTTCACCATCTTTGTAGACCTGTGAACACTCTCTAATAATTTTACGTCATTTTTATACTACAGTGCCCAAAACCACACACAGCACTCAAGGTGAGGCTGCACCAGCACAGAGTAGAGTGGGACAATCACTTCCCTCGATCGGCTAGCAATGCTGTGCTCGATGCACCCGGAATACAGTTGGCCCTCCTGGCTGCCAGAGCACACTGCTGGCTCAAGTTCAACATGCTGTCAGCCAAAACCCTTCCTGTGGGGCTGATCTCCAGCATCTTGTCCCACAATCTGTACATATAACCAGCGTTTGGATATAGTATATTCCCTGTCAAGTACCGATGTCTGTCATTTAAAGACAGCACATTCTCCCCTACTCAGCACCAGGCCAACATTGCTACATATCATCTGGATCATAAGATTCAGGTCCATCTGCTCTTGCACAGACCATTCTTGGTTTATGAAAGAACAGATTAAGACCACAGACAAGGTCTGAGGATAGGAGAACATAGAGAGGAACCTATTGAATAGTAAAAGCCACATGCATTTTTTCTTTCAAAAGTGACTTACATTAAGAATTTCAATGCAATTGAAAATGTACGCTTTTTGATTCTCTTTCTGTGATGTGATTCAAAAGTCAAGAATGAGTATACAACTTCACATGTTAAACATTAACTATGGGCAAATTTATTTACTGTAAGTTACAGTATGTAGAAAGTGGAAGTTATTTTAGTCCACCTCTATTTCACTCCAGGCAAAAATGTCTGGAGACCTGCATGGATGAACAAGGAGTTCCTAACCAAAAAGGAAGCCTAGATAGGTTGGAAGCCAGGGAGGGTAACCAGGTAGGAATTCAGACATTGTCCAAGCAGCCAGGGATCAAAATAGGAAAGCTGAAGCCCAGATATAAATTAATCTGGGCAAGGACATCAAGGGCTTCTACAGTGACAAAAGGAAAAATAGGGCAAGTGTGTGCCCTCTCCTGAAGGAAAGAGGAGAGCTGGTTACCCAGGACAGAGAAAAGGCCAAGGTATTGAATGCCTTCCTTGCTTCATTCTTTATTAGGAAGACTGGTTTAGTGTCACTTACTCAAAACACCTTCAAGTCCTATGCCCAAGTCATTTATGAAAACATTGAAGAGAACTGGGCTGAGAATGGAGCCCTGGGCATCCCCTCTAGTGGCTCGCCAGCAGCCTAACGAAACCCCATTTGCCATAACCCTTTGAGGCTGAGTCTTCAGCCATCATACTATGCATTTGTCTAGCTGTAGGCTGGATGTTTTGTCCAGAAGTGAAGCAGTATCAAAAGCTTTGCTGAAATCCAAAAAGATGACATCAGCTGTCTTCCCTAGGTCAACTAGATGGGAAACCTTGTCATAAAAGGAAACAAAGTTTGTTAAGCAGGTCTTTCCCATCATGAACCTGTGTTGTCTATGACCAATGACCACATTGTCTTTCAAGTGTTTTTCAGTAATTCCTAAAATAATTTTCTCCATAGTTTTACCTGGCACTGAGGTGAGACTGACAGGCCTGTAATTACCACATCTTGAGCACGGTCTTGGGCAGCCTGCTCCAGGTGGCCTTGCTTGAACAGGGGGGATGGGCCAGGTGACCTCCAGAGGTCCCTTCCAACTTGAGCTGGTCTGTGGTTCTTTTTTGGAAAATGCTTCCCAATTATGTGGCAGTGGTGTACTCTGTACCCCATGTCCATGTTCCCCTACAAAGTGCTGCACAGGCAGTCATGGACAGAGTGTTTGTTAACATGAGCAATGTATCTGCATAGGCTAAAGCTCCTGCAGGGAATGGACTCTCTCCAAGAGGGTGTGGTCACTGCCCAGCTGCTAACAGTTGTCTCTCTTGCAAGCCTCCACACATCATCTTCCTCAGCGGCACAGGACATCAAATATGGTTTGACTGCAGAGAAACTGTTCAAGAGTAATTCCCACTGCCTGTTGAGCACTGTTTTCTGTGTGTCCGATGTGCTCAGTCCTGAGGCACCAGCACCCAGGGGATGTCTGGGACAGGCAGATTCTCCAGCTTGGCCCTTGGCAGGCACACTGAGGCCCATCAACGGGCCTCAATAAACTCAATTCTGGGAGTTTTTCAATAAATCCCAGAATAAATAATAATAATAATTCTAATACTAATTCTAATTATTAATAATAATAAATAAATAAATAAATAAATAAGTAAATTGGTGTTATGCAACTGTGGTGTCCTGCTGGTAAAGCTGTCTGTGGCCTACTCTAGGCTCAGGAAGGTGTCCAAGTCATCTACCTGCACCCCAAGCATGATCTCAATGGAGAGGGTGCTCTTGTAGGCGCTGGCCAGGCTGATCTTGCAGGAGCAGCGGGAGCACAGCACAATCAGTGGCATGACTGTGGCAGATGTTCCCAGTCTGCTTTCACCAAGGCCTGTGGATAGTTTCTTCCACATTCAGATAGGAGTCAGTGCAGAGGGTGTGTAGCAGGATGGGCTCCTGTCTTCTCCTCAGCTCGTCCTCAGGGTGGTGGAGGAAGCACAACATGTCCCCCACCAGCCACTGCCTTGAGCTGGTGCACTCCAGCTTCATGCACAGGCAGGAATTCCTCACTGGCATCTCCCCTGTGACACTCAACTCCAGGTGGAAGGCATGCCCAGGGGAAGGCCTCAGGGACATGAGCAGGTGGTAGAGGATGTTGCCTTCCCAGGCACTCCAGCCTTTGTAGAGGCAGTCCATGATGATGGCTGGCTGCAGCTGTGGCTTGAAGAGACAGTTCCTGGAGAGTCCTTGGCAAGCATCGAGAAGCTCGTCCAGCAGCGTCTCCACCACCATGCACTTGTTAGACATGTACGGCACTGGCCACTGTGCTATCGGCCCAAACCCTGCCCAGATCCCAGGTGTCATCAGGAGTCACTGTCTTTGTCTGCATCATCATTGTTCTCCATCTTCCTTGTAGAGCTGCCATTCTTGCTGCTGCTGCCCAACTTCTTTTCCTGAGTCACCAGCAGAGTCCAAAGAGCAGGACAAGGAGCTCAGCCAAGGCGAAGAGCTGCCACTGCTGCAAGGCAGTGAAGAGAAGAGCTCTGAGGGCCACCCACCTCTGCTTCTGGCTCCTCTCGTCCATCTCCTGCAGCAGCTGAGCCATGCCCTGACTCAGTTGCTCTGCATGCTCCTGCATTTGCCCATGTACATCTACATTTATACCACTATCCACCAACTGTGGCTTCTGGGCAATGCCCAGCACAACCAGGACAAGGAAGATTAGCTGATCCATGGCCCGAAGGAGGTGTGAGCTGTACTTACTGATGGCTCAGGCCACAGTGTGGTGGCCCTCCCTGCCTCTGGCCCTGATGACAGCTCCCCTACTGTGACTTGTCATTTGTGCTGAGCTGACGGTGAGGTGAATCAAAACAGGCAGAACAGAAAGACGCAGAGGGCAGTGGCCAGTTGTGCAAAGTCTAGTTGGAGGCCAGTAGTGAGCACAGTAGCCCGGGGGTCAGGACTGGGTTCAGTGCTGTTTAATATCATCACTAATAATCTGGACAATGGGGTAGAGGGTAGAGTGTCCCTCAGCAAATTTGTGGATGACATAAAGTGAGGGGAAGTGGTGGACTCAACAGAGGGACACACAGCGATCCTGAGGGACCATGACAGGCATGAGAAATGGGCTGACAAGAATCTTGTGAAGTTCAACACAGAGAAGAGCAGAGTCCTGCACCTGAGGAGGAACAGCCCCAGGTACCAGGACATGCTGGGGACCACCCAGCTGGAAAGCAGCTCTGCAAAAAAGGACCTGAGGGTCCTGGTGAACACCAAGTTGAATGCAAGTCAGCAATGTGCCCTTGCTGCTAAGAAGGCTAATTGGCTGCATTAGGCAAGGTATCACCAACAGGTCAAGAGAAGTGATGTTTCTACTCGACAACATCAGCAAGGCCACACCTGGACTACTGTGTCCAGCTCTGGGCCTCTTGAGTACGAGACCTAGAGATACTGGAAAGAGTCCAACAGAGGGCCACCAAGATGATCAAGGGACTGGAGTACCTCTCCTAGGAGGAAAGGCTGAGAGAGATGGGAGTATTCAGTCTGGAGAAGAGAAGGCTCAACAGGGATCTTATCAGTGTGTATAAGTGTCTGAAAGGAGGACGTAAAGAAGACAGAGCCAGGCTCTTGTCAGTGGTACCCGGTGCCAGGACAAGAGGCAAGGGACACAAACTGGATTGCAAGATCTTCTGTCTAAGCATTAGGAAGCACATCTTCACTTGTGCAAGTGACAGAGCCCTGTCAGAGGTTGCCCAGAGCAGTTGTGGAGTCTTTCTCCTTGAAGATCTTCCAACGTTGCCTGGACATGGTTTTCTGGTGAAACCTGCTGTAGGAGTCCCTGCTTTAGCAGGGGTGTGGACCACATGTCCTCTAGAGGTCTCTTCCAACCTTAACCATTCTGTGACTCCATAAGAGCCAGACGAGCGAGAACGCAGTTTCAGAACCAATCTGAATGAAAACTTCTGAAAGGTTGTTTGGATCTGTGCTTTCTGAATGACAACACATCATCAAATAAAGATGATGTGTTGAACATCTAAGCACTGTAAAGTGTATCTGTGCTTTTCTCATAATGATTGAAAAAAATGCATACATTTTCCCATCATTGATATAATTGACTAGTGTAGACACAGTGCAAAGCATTCTTGGAATGTCTTCTCAAATACATTCAAACGTATATCCCAAAACACAGAACTGTTTTGCATTTTCTTATGCGCACATGACGATGAAATAACAGACACAGTAAGATCTGAGCCTTCACTGAGATTTTTCATACCTGATATACATTAAGGTGGATCCTTAGGATAAGAATAGATGAGCAATTGGCACTTGCTTTTAATCAAATTATGTAAACACTATTTTCACAGATTATATAAAATTAAGTATTCTGGGCATTGCATTTCACATTATATAATAAAAAGTAAGTACAACAGCTATTTTGCTGAACTGCCGTTGTTCAGTTTGCTGGAGGAAAACAAAATTTGTATCCAATTCATAGATGATGTATTGGACATGACTTCTCTACAGGCACAGTGCCGTGAGTATCTATGTCATCTCTGCTAAAAGACAGTGTCTATGAGATTTAACAGGACTGACCAATCATTGTTTTAACTTACAAAATGCTTCAGGAAAAGTTCAAAAGTCATCTAGAGAATTTCATTGCAGTAATATAACAGGACAATATGACAATTAAGGAAACTGTAAAGAAAATTAATCTGGAATTACATTTATTTTCCTAGTGATCCTAATGGCCAGGAATACAAAAATTAAGTTGAATAGAAAACAATGGACCTAAATCAAAGCTGGGATAAAGACACTACTGTAAAACTAGTAAGCAAAACTCAATTTTGGGGATAAATTGCTGTTTTTTCAGTTTTTATTTGCATCTGTACAGTTTGCTCTATCCATGGATTTATGTTGTATCAATATTCATCATTTTCTAAACAAACTTTTTGAAAGAACTGATTTCTGTTCAGTGAGAGTTGACTGTATTGCCAGCTGTGCACTGAAGCATCTCTCCTATGTGGAAAGGCTGAGGTAGTTGGCATTCTTCATCCTGGAGAAGAAGAAGCTCTAGGGATCTCAGCAATGTGCATAAATTCCTGAAAGGGCAATGCAAAAAATATGAAGTCAAGCTTCTTTCAGTGGTACCCAGGGCCAGGACAAGAGGCAGTATGTTCCATACAAACATCAGGAAGCATTTCTTCTATGTGGGTGACAGAGCACTAGCACAGGTTTCCCAGAGAGGTTGTGGAGTGAGATCCTTTTACACGCAATAGTTTTCACATTTTGATTTACGATAGGAATGTATGTCAGCATCTGCTATTTCTGTAGTTTGATTACAGACACTAAAATATATGAGTGTATTTAAATTTTGTAGGGGAGGCCAGGCTATGTCCTGAAAATTTCTGATAGGACTGCAAATCAATACAGCATGACACTGAAAAAAAATATTTTAAGCATTTAGGACCTGTGTCTCCCATCACTTTCACTACTTGTATGTTGAAAAAAATTGTTTTACAAAGAAAGGAATATTGAACCTCCTTGCACTTTCAATTATGAAGCTTGTCTTGCTGTTGTGTATATATTGCGTCATATGTATCTATTCAGTTCCTTTTCAATTCTAATTTATTATTTAAGAGAAATAAGCACTGAAATAACTTAGAAGTATTTAAATATTGGTGTCATTTAGGAAAAAAAAAAAAAAAAAAAGAATTTAACAGGTTAAATTCTGCAATTGTGAGGCTGAGGAGCAGGTTAAGATGATAACAATAATCTTTCTGTTGACAGTCATCACTATGTCTAGTTAAAATCAATACCTACCCAAAGGCACTGCTTCTTTGATATTGCAGGTCTTTCTAGACAGGAAATAGTTTCCTTAACTCTTTAAAAAGACAATGCAGCAATGCAAGTGCATAACAAAGGCTCTTCTATTCCTTCCTTGTTATTTTTAATGCCTTTTGCTTCAATTGAAATTACACACAATAAATATGAAATTCTAGCTCACTTTGTGCTTGCTGAATTCAGTCTGCTAGTCTTTTGAAGCTGTGCACTTAATGGAGCATCATGGCAACAGTGGTGCCACTTCTGCCACCATCTTTTACACAATAATTGTCTTCCCTAGATGCAGTTGTCTAAGCATCATTCTGTCTCAACTGATTGAGCTGGAGGTTTTTCTGCATGTCTGTTAGTCACCAATAAGATGGGGCTCACTATATTTTAAGTACTTTAATATATGTGGCTTTTATATTTTCTCCATAGATTCAAAATTAAAAACATGGCATACTGTAAAACAATATGAAACGTGTTAAGTGTGAAAATTAAAGTATGAAAAATGTGTGAAATGTATATAATATATATATTTGGAACATGAGCCAGCAATGTGCCCTTGCCACTAAGAAGGCTAATAGTATTCTTGACTGCAGTACAAGAGAAACCTGGACATACTGGAAAGAGTCCAGCATAGGACAATCAAGAGGATGAAGGGACTGGAACACCTTTTGTATGAGGAGATGCTGAGAGAGCTGGGATTGTGATTCTGTGATCCAGGTTGTTTTACATCTAAAGCTATCTACTTTACCATTTGAAACAGTAATTTACAATACAATTAGTGTCACTGTTTTCAATAAGAAAGTCTATGAAATGTTAAAGACTGTTTTTTGCCTTTATTTTGAAAATGTTTGGAAAAGTACTAAATTTATATCCTGATCTCATGTGTACTATTTAAAAAATAAGTTTAGTATTGTACTGATAAGAGTAATAAATTGTTGCTTCCACTTTTACTAACAAAGGTCCAAAAGAGTTAAAGGATTTAAAATTTGTCTTTTATTACTTTTCTTCCATGTGTTTGATCAGAAGAATCATTTGCTAAATTCTTCTCAGTTATATCAGGTTGTTATAGACATTGAAACATTCAGAAAGCAATCTGGAGATCAAGGAAATAGTAAAGTGGTTCCAAAGGCACTTTATTCATTTTCCTTTAATGTCAGATATCTACACTTACAGGCAGCTGCAACTGATATAATTGTTTAGATTCCTTACTTAATCTACTGCACTCCTAGCATGCAATTCATTTATGTCAAACTGACATAGGTCAAATGAATCAGGTCTTTGAAGTGTCTATTTCTTTGCATTGTCTTTATGGGAAGATTAGGATGACTGGATCAGATGTAGCTATCAGAAAACTAAATCTCACGCTAATTCAACATAAAAATGTTGTTTTTGTGGTGGCACGTTAGAAGAATACTTGTACTCTCTCATCTGTATTCCACAAAAAAAAAAAAAATACTCCCAAAGATTACGGATAACAATTTAAAATGTTGTTCTATTCCATTCAAAATAATTTGTGTAAGAATTAATACAAAAGAGAGGGATTCTCAGCATTAACAGTATCCCGTTACCTTAAAGTAGAATCATATATGAAGCTCCTCGTTGACTAGTTATGACTAGTAAAATCTTTTAGAGCCTCTTAGGTTACTTACCTGCTTATTCTAAGACATTCAATGATTATCTAGTAATATTTCTGCAGAAAGTGTTGTCCTGTGTGTACTTCATCTGTAGATTTATATATTTTTTATTATTTTTCCTTCAGTATTCACTAATATCCAATTCATTCTTTACATCATTTAATAATATTAAAACTTGACCAACCACTTTCATATTTTTCATTTCACAGCCTCTAATTACGAGGTCCAATATGTCTTGGTCCAATATATCTTACTGCAATATAAAGTCCAGACAATATTTTCAATGCATAACCACTTTTGTTGAAGTGAACTTTCAATTTCTTCATACAGTGTATCCACCACAGCAGCTTGTATTCTTTCCTTGCTGACAAAAATATGTTATGTATTTATTCTGTTCTGGCAAATGCACCCCATATATTTGAAATGGCTCAACTTCTTTTTAACATTTTTCCCCATGTCCTCTTTTATGTCTGTCTCTCTCTGAATGACTGAATTCTTTTGTGGATAAGCTTTGTCTAAATAAAGTCTTTGATCATGGTCAGTTTTAAGATTTAACAAGCACTGCATAATGTATTTGGAAAATTATATGAGAAAGTATAGTTCTATGATAGGACACCCAGACCTGTCCTATGAGCAAATTTAGTTAATTTGTACAGAAATATCTGTCTTTACAGATTTATTTATTTATTTATTTTCAAGTTTTACATGCTACTGTGTTTACATGTGACTGCAGACTTGATTAGCATGAAACATATTTGATTCTCTCTTGCATGCTATGTGGGCAGCAGTCCATATGATGAGAATCTGACTTGCAATTCTTCTGTGCAGCACTACTAATACTGCCAAATTACTCATAACCTCCAAACCTACAGTTTTCTCAGATCTTATTGCACTTAGTTTGAATATCAGAAGTCTGTGTCACCAGGGACATACTTGGTGGTAATTTGTTTTGCCTTAGGAAGGTCAGTTAAAACAGAAGTAGTTATTAGATTGCTTAAAGAAGTCAATCCATACTGTGGAGCATCTGACCAACTTAGTTCAGGAAAAATAATTTACTTTTATTTCTTTTGATTAACTGACAATAGTATATAATTGTGACAAAAGATAAGGAGTTTAAACGATGAAATGAAATATTGAAGGATTGTTGACTGAAGTATATTTCTAAAAGATTGTGATCACTTTTTTTGTGCAACTATTAACTAGCAGTCTATGCATAGTATTAATGCATCTATGTCTTAATTCAGTTTCTTATATGCATATCGGGTAGGATATAATTTTCATTAAAGGAGTATCAAGATGGAGAGGAGAGGAGAGGAGAGGAGAGGAGAGGAGAGGAGAGGAGAGGAGAGGAGAGGAGAGGAGAGGAGAGGAGAGGAGAGGAGAGGAGAGGAGAGGAGAGGAGAGGAGAGGAGAGGAGAGGAGAGGAGAGGAGAGGAGAGGAGAGGAGAGGAGAGGAGAGGAGAGGAGAGGAGAGGAGAGGAGAGGAGAGGAGAGGAGAGGAGAGGAGAGGAGAGGAGAGGAGAGGAGAGGAGAGGAGAGGAGAGGAGAGGAGAAGAGAGGAGAGGAGAGGAGAGGAGAGGAGAGGAGAGGAGAGGAGAGGAGAGGAGAGGAGGACTGTGAAATCACTTCTCTAGAGTGAAGTCAGAATATGATATGTCATACCTCATAGAAATTGTGTCTGCCAGCCACCTGCTGTTACCTAAATCTGGACAGTTATGACAGTCATGCCATTCCCCTAGCTTTCAATGTTAACTTCAGTTCTTAGACAATATATTTCTCCTAGTTCATGCACACAGAACCTGCACTTCTGAAACAAAGCCTCCACTTACACAAAATATTACTTAATCAGAAATATATATATATTATATATACATGTATATATATATTATCAAACACCTCTACCTTGTTATCTTCAAAACTGGACCCTGGTAGGGCAGACTTTTCTTTCACTTTTTGCAGTCTTTGTCTGTAGCAACTGTTAGATTCATGCTGCTAAATAAACATCCATGAAGTTAAAACAAAACCTTGGCTTGATTTGTAAAACTACAAGTAGATCTTCTTTGTAGTCATTACAAAGGAATAATCAATTCATGGGTAGCATTAATCTCTTCTTAAATTACAGACTGGGTCAAATGAAACAAGTCATGGAAATACAGTGGTATTCGTCAGTGTAGTAAAATGCAAGATAGCCTCAAATGTAGCAGCTATGGAAGATGGAAAGAATTAAATTTAAGTGAAATCAACACCACCATGTCAAAACCTGGAAAAGCTTACTGCTTTACTAACTTTCCCTGATGAGAATAATTTCATATTTTATCTGCTTTATACCTTTTCTATAATAACCTTCATCTGTGTCAAAAAGTGATTTGTAACCTCAAAGAAACAGGAGAAAGGATTTTGATCGTCAAGGTTTGCACTATTGTCCTGTAGATAGGGAATTGAAAACATAATGTTATCTTAATGAGACAAAGTTAATTAAAAGTATTAAATGCTTATAAGCAGTGTTCTGCTCTGTAACACAAATTAGCTATAAAAACATTTTTTTCCTCTTTGTTACTAATCCTTGTACTTGGCTCTGGTGAGGCCGCACCTCAAGTACTGTGTTCAGTTTTGGGTCCCTCACTACAAGAAGGACATCAAGGTGCTCAAGCGAGTCCAGAGAAGGGCAATGAAGCTAGTGAGGGGTCTGGAGAAAAAGTCTTACAAGGAGCAGCTGAGGGAGATGGGATTGTTCAGCCTGGAGAAAAGGAGGCTCAGGGGAGACTTTATTGCACTCTACAGGTACCTTAAAAGAGGCTGTAGCGAGGTGGGGGTTGGTCTATTCTCCCACATGCTGGTGGCAGGATGAGGGGGAATGGGCTAACATTGTGCCAGAGGAGGTACAGGTTGAATATTAGGAAAAAACTTCTTTACTGAAAGGGTTGTTAGGCATTGGAATAGGCTGCCCAGGGAAGTGGTTAAGTCACCATCCCTGGAGGTCTTTAAAAGACGTTTAGATGTAGAGCTTAGTGATATGGTTTAGTGGAAGACTTGTTAGTGTTAGGTCAGCAGTTGGACTCGGTGATCTTGGAGGTCTCTTCCAATCTAGATGATTCTGTGATCAACTACAACAACTACATAGTGATTTTCAAATAAACTTTGACAAGGATGTTAGTCACAATTGATTCGAGATGACACCATACAACAAGAAACTGTTAACCCGTGCAAAATTCTAAGTGCTGTTATTGTCTTTAGTCACTAATTCAAGGATGGAAAAGTCACATGTCATTGAAGAAAGTTATTATAAATGAAATAGACCTGGCAATATGTCCTTGAATGTTTGGAATGAATTTAATTTTAAAAAGTGATTAAAAGAGAAAATAAGAAAAAAAAAAAAAAAAAGAAACACTTGTAAGTACAAAATAAAAAGTAAGAAAGTAGAATTGTAAATAACGTGTATAGAATTTTGATAGATTAGTATGCTACTCAGTGACAGGAAAGAGTATTTAAAAGAAATCAAACAGAAATGTGTATATGTGTTTCTCAGGAAGCAGACAGGGTTATGTAAAACAATGTGTTTACAAAAAAAAAAAAAAAAGTATATTGTGTATAGTGCAATATATTTGCTCAGCAGCTCTGGAAATACAACCATTTATTGATGCAGTTTATTTTGGTGATTAAATGTTGAAATCTGTATTTAAAAATCTTTCTTTTCATTTGTTACTTAAGGCAGGTTGATTATTTATTTGGATTTACCTGTTGCTCACCATTCTCTTACTCACCCTCCTCAAAGGACATGGAGAGAGAATATGATGAAAAAACCCTCTTTATTAGAGATAAGGAAAGGGAGATCATTCATCAATTACCATCATGGGCAAATCAGACTCACCATAAGGAGATCAATAGAATTTATTGCCTATTATATACAAACTAAAGCAGTGAGAACAAACAGCAAGCTTCCCTCTCATCTGCCTCCTGACATGTCTTCCCCTTGAGTGTTGCACGGGAACAGGGCATGGGGGGCTGCAGTCAGTCCATGACACTTCATCTCTGCTGCTCCTTCACGGTCACTCCTGCCCCTGCTCCATGTGGGGTCCCTCCAACAGGATACCGTCCTTCCCAAACTGATCCATACTGGTTCTGTACCACAGGGTTCATCCGTCAGGAGTAAACTGCTCCAACACGGGTCCCACACAGGTGGCAGCTCCCCCCAGACTTCCTGCTCCTGTGTGGACTCCTCTCCACAGGCTGCAGCTCTGACCCAGGGCCTGTTCCTGAGGGGACTCTCCATGGGCTGCAGCCTCCTCCAGGCCACATCCACCTGCTCCACCAGGGGCTCCTCCACAGGTTGCAGCATGGAGATCTGTTCCACATGGGACCTATGGGCTGCAGGGGGACAGCCTGCCCCACCAGGGGCCGCAGGGGAACTTGTGCTGCGTGCCTGGAGCACCTCCTGCCCTCCTGCTGCACTCACCTTGGGGGCTGCAGGGCTGCTTCTTTCTCAGATCTCACCCCTCTCTCCCAGCTGCTGTAGCACAGCAGATTTTCCCAGAGACCCAAACAGCATTGCTCATGATTCGGATCTGGACAGTGGTGGGTCCCTTTTGGAGCAGGTTGGAGCTGGGTCTGATCTGACCTGGGGAAGCTGCTGGGCTCTGCTCACAGAAGCCACCCCTGCAGCGACCCTGCTACCAGAAGCTTGCCAAGTAAACTTAACACAGATCCTAAATGAAAAATCATGAATGTAATGAATGGATTAAAAAGTCTTAACTACAATATTCACACTTGCTTCTGTGTTTTACCTTGATATTGTAGTATGCAGATATGAAATGCTGAAAAGGCGCATGCTGAAATAATTCTTGTGAGAATAGATGAAACATGACAGACACAGAATGATTGTAGTTAATTAATCATAACCATCAACAACTGTAACCACAAACATCCCAAATATTATGCAATTAACATGGCAAATTGAATCATATAGCAACTCTGTAATTTTCAGCATAATCTTGTTATTTTGATTCTGGATGTAAACATTTCATTTTCTAATTCACTTTTACCTAGTACTTCAGGATTTATGAATGCAGAAATCCTACTGAAATTCAGGGAGATGTTGTTATATGCAAATTCCCTTTTTTTCTTCAAGACTCTGGGAAGAATTTAGTTTTATTGATAGTACTGATGGTATTCGTTGGTGTTATTGAAACCAGGTGCAACAAAATAAAAAATATTTTAGGCTCCCAATATACATAAGACTTCTATGGTAACCTTCCATGAACTATTAGACAAAATTGAAAAAGAGTAGTTGGTCAAGAGAAAATTATGGAGGAAGCAAATCAATTTCTATTTTATATAACATATATACATGATCACAGGTAGTAGTGATCATGTATAGTAGTGAGTAGTTTAACTGAAATGTAGTATCATTTTGTAACAGGTACAGAATAGTAAATAAAGATTAATTATCTTATTTGCATTTATAAAAAGATGGGATTCACATAAGGGTACTGAAGGAGCTGGCAGAAGTGCTCTCCAAGCCACTTTCAATAATTTATTAACATTCCTGGCTGACCAGGGAGGTCCCAGCTGATTGGAGGTTAGCAACTGTAATGGCCAACTACAAGAAGAGCAGGAAGGAGGATCCAGAGAATTCCAGGCCTGTCTGTCAGTCTGCCTTGTGTTCCAGGGAAGGTCATGGAGCAGATAATTTTGACTGCCATCACATGGCATGTGATCACAGGACAAACAGGTGATCAGACCCAGTCAACATCTGTTTATGAAAAGCAGGTCCTGCTTGACTAACCATATCTTCTGTGTTAAGAGTACCTGCTTACTGGACAATGGAAAGGCTGTGAATGCTGTTTACTTGGATGTTAGCAAAGTATTTGATGCTGTTTCCAACAGCAGTCTCCCAGAGAAACTGTCTGCGCATGGCTTGGATGGATGTACCAGTCACTGCGTAAAAAACTGGCTGGATGACTGGGCCCAAAACGTCAGTTTGAATGGAGTTAAATCTGGTTGGCAGGTGGTCACCAGTGTAATTCTCCATGGATCAGTACTGGGGCTAGTTTTACTTAATATTTTCATCAATGATTTGGATAAGGGGATCGAGTGCAAACACAGAAAATTTGTGGACAATGCCAATTTAGGTGGGAGTGTTGATGACCTTGAGGGTTGGAAGATTTGCAGAGGAATCTGTATAGGCTAGATCAATGGGCTGAGCTGAACTGTATGCCATTCAGCAAGGGTAAGTGCCAGGGGCTGTGACTGGGACACAACAACCCCAGGCAGCATTACAGGCTTGGGGAAGAGTTGCTGGAAAGCTGACCAGTAGAAAAGGACCTGGGAGTGCTGGTCAACAGCCAGTTGAACATGAGCCAGCAGTGTTCCCAGCTGTCCAAGAAGGCCAATGGCATCCTGGACTTCATCAGAAACAGTGTGGCTGGCAGGACAAGGAAGATGATTGTCCCCTTCTATGTGGCTCTGGTGAGACCACGCGTCAAATACTGCATTCAGGTTTGGGCCCCTCACTACAAAAAAGCTATTGAGTTGCTCATGCCTGTGCAGAGAAGAACAAAGCAGCTGGCGACGGGACTAGAAATCAAGAGTTATGAGGAGTGGCTGAGGGAACTGAGTGTGTCTAGCCTAGAGAAAAGGAGACCTCATCATTCTTTACAACTACCTGAAAGGAGGTTGTAACAAGGAGAGTGGCAGTCTTTTCTCAGGTGGCAAGTGATAGGAGATGAGGAAATGGCCTCAAGTTGTGCCAGGGGAGATTTAGCTTAGATATTAGGCAGAATTTCTTCATGGAGAGGGCAGTTAAGCATTGGAACAGACTTCCTAGGGAAGTGGTAGAGTCCCCATTCCTAGAAGTATTTAAGAGACATGGATACATGACAATGAGGTATATGGTTTAGTGGTGGAGTTGGTAGTGTTAGGTTGATGGTTGGACTTGACAATCTTGAAGGTTTTTTCAAGCCTAACTGATTCCATGATTCTACATATTTCTTATCTCCACCAGAATAGATTATTTCTGTTATAATTAATTGCATTATGGTACCATGTGTTATCCCCTTTTATGGATTTGTAAATTGTTTGTGATAGGAAATTAAGAAAGTATAAGATATTCTCTGCTTAAAATATAATACAGTTAAGCATAGACAGACAGGTGAAGTATACAAGTAACAGGATGTTACTACTATATAAACAATCTAGTTTGAATTGTTATAATTCCTAAAAATCACAGATATAAAAATGTCATTATGCCAGGGAAAATAATGTTACTTTAGTTAAGTATTCCTTTGCATTTTCTAGTGAAAAAATTAGTTCCAGGCTAATTAATCAATAGTCTGTACGGTATAATTAATCCTGGAAGCAAGTTTGAAGAAAATTCTTCTCATCTTACAGGAAAAAGCTCAAAGACAACCATTGTTCAGAATTTCTTACATAACTTCTTTTCTGAAGAGAAAAACAAAAACAAAAACAAAAAATTCTTCTTATTATATTACACAGATTCTGAACAAAGTTTATCTAAGATATACAAAAATACAGTTTCTGTCTCTTTTTTCTTCTTCATATATTCAGACAGAAATCTTTAAAATTTCTCCTGCGTTCCTCATCATTTGTTGGAACTGCCTCAAAGCATCTGTATAATTACCACATTATTTTACACAAAATCTTTCCTTAAAACTCTTCATTAGGTCTGAGACACAGGGTGGTGCACAGGTTTACAATACATCGTTGTTTCTTGATATTCCCTGTTTTTCTCTTGTCTCTCATTACATACTTCCACAGTAACTTCTTTGGAGGTTAAAAGACTTTTTCAGGTTATGTCAAACTAATGATCCATCAAAGATTTAAAAGCCTTTTGGTACTAAATAAAAGCAACAGCAGTGATAATAAGCATGATAGCAGTGAAGCACTTGAATCTGGCCCTTATTTTATTACCTGAAAGTCATATGGTAATATGATTTTTCAAAGTTCAAGATTTATGATTTTCTTATTAAGTGTGGTGAGATTATGTTTTTGTCATGGCAGGATTTTTTTTATTATTATTATTATTTTTTTTGCCTTAGTCTTCTTTCTTTCACACTATTTCTAGCTACCATCTTCAGCATTAAAAGTTACTCTGAGGCCCAAAGACTGACTCTAATAATAAAGCTCCACCTACTTAAACTGCATTCCTAATTGTATGTCAATGCAAAATGATATAGTAATTTCTTTGGACATCTTGGTATTCAATAACTGTCTTATTTAATTCCTCCAACTTAAAAGTTCCCTATGCAATCATACATGTCATTTCTTCTTAATACCTACCTTTCATTCTTCTATTGCTTGTGCTTATGAATTACTAAACACAACATTTATATTTCGTGTTGTTTAGAGTGTACAGTTAAGCAATATTTTTTATTTAGATTATAATGGAATTTTTAAAAAATATGTTTTTAATGGAATTTCTTTCCCTGTAAACCTTACATTTTTAAAACAGATACAGTTCCAGCTCAAGGTTAAGTTCTTAGTCCTGTCTTTCATATACAAGACAAAGAAGGCTACTGTTTCTGCAGCGACAGTGCAATGATTATATTTGTCCTTGGCCTGACAGAAGATTTTTACTTTGCGTAGAGCTATTTTTTAACTTATTTGAAAGAATGTTTCCTGCTTTATACTCTTCTTTAGGTGTCCTTAGCATGTGCCTTTAAACTCTGCAATATATGCCATGCCCCTTTTAAACTCCATAATAAATTTGCACATAAAATAGTTTAAACTCAGAGAATTGGATTGGAAGAGGACATTGCTCTACATTTGTCAAATTCCTACTTTAAAAGTAAATTGACTGGTTTAAGTCACTGATAATGAACTACAGAGCCCTCCACAGCTTTCACGTGAGGTCACCAAGCAGTAATCACCCAAATACAAGATTATTTTTAATTTTTAACTTGATCTTAGTTTTATAACAATCAGTGGACAGTTGTCTGGGCCACAAAAAAACTGCCCTTTTAATGTTTGCATCAGCAACACCCAACTGATGAACACAGGAATGAATTTTCCCCCCTATGCAAAAGGCAAAGCACACTGGAGATGATTTGGAAGGATAAAAAGAGTTGAAGGTACTCCAGCTTTTGTATGAGTTCTGCCAATGTAAGCTATCTTAACAGATCTTACTGTAACTGACTCTCCTTTTCCTATTCTTGTCCACACATGTATCATCTACTAATGGAAAAATACTTACTAGATCTCCTTTGTAAGTGATCCTTTTCCTCCTTTATTTAGTTGTTTATTTTGCTCCTAGTTCTGCACTGCTTTTCTGTTTCTTTGATTGCCTTGATATTTTTTTCATTTATTTTCCATTACTCCTTTCACTTTCCACTGAAGTGTTTTATTGTCTGTTAGTCTTCCTTAAAAAGATACTCTTGCTGGAGTGAATGTCACTCTCCCATAATGCACATCAATACACATTTGTGTTCTGAGAGAAACTCATATTTTAGCTCCTTTCAGAAGAACAGGAGTAGCCACTGCAGAGAGAAACATACTGTCCAGGAGATGTTTTGTAACAGAGACTTGAATGCTTTTGCCAAGCTTATAAATTCTGTCAAAGATCAAGGAATTCACTGAACTATTTACACCTGAAGTAGGACATCCAGAAAGTGTTACACCATTAGATTTAATGTCTTGTGATGTTCACTACCTCTGGAATTTCTGTACTCTTTTTCTCCCATAGTGGAGACCACTCCCACATCACAGGTTGTTCTCTAGTGACACTGCACAAGATTTATTGAATTGCAATATTTACTTATTTATTTATTTAGCAAAAATATTACTGTGATACTCCTCTCCAAATGCACACTCCATCCTATAATGTTCTTTGCATTTTTGGCAGATATGTTGCTAATACTATTTTCACATTAGAACTGGTGACTGACTTTTTCAGAGGCAAAGTTTGTGCCATTGCCACATGTGAGCATGTTAAAGAATATATAAGCCAGGTAGCTAATACCCCAGAAACTGCTTTGAAAATATACATTAAGTGTTATCTTTGCCACTAGTACTGAGGTAAGTGTAAATAAATCTAATCTTTCTTGGCATAAAATAAACTTTTGTGGAGCACAAAAAAAAACATTTTCTTATCAACCAACCAAGTACATCATCATAATATGAAGGATACATTCATTCTGTTTGGGGCTGTCTGAAAGAGAGTTAGAAGTTTATGCTGTAGTAAGAAGGATGTTATGATGTAGTAAGAACTGATAGCTGTAGTAACAGATATAGAAGTAGTAAGAACTGATAGCTGTATTCTGCCTCACCCTTTCTTTTCTTTTCTTTCTTTTCAGAGGTTTTAGAGTGAAATGATAGGGTTTTGAATGTGTTTTTAATAACTGTATCTCTCTCATTTATTTATTTGTTTGTTTTCCCCCCCAATATATCCACATGTGAAATGTATGAGATTACAGAACATGTATAAAATTTCTCTTTCATTTGATTCTTCCATGCTGTACTTATTATTTCAACACAGGAAAACTGCAAGCATGAACCTTCCTGTGTTTTAAGCTTCTGTATATTTATTTGTTTTACAACTAAATCTCTACTTTTATATCTTTGAATCCTTTCTTTTTTCCACTACAAACTAACAAGAAATCTAATTCTGAATTAACAGCCAAAAAGGGATGAAATTCAAACATTTCAATTTCCTTCCTTCTTTAGTTTGAAATTAACCAATCTTGAAATTGGTTAAAAAGAGAAGGAAATAAAAAAGAAAAGAGTAAAAAACATATATATATATATGCCCATCACAGTGTGAAGACAAGGAAATTAAAATAAAACAAACAAACAAAAATTCCTTACTTTGACTATAGCCAACTGAAAAATAACATTTATTAATCTGAGGAAAATAATAGCAACAATTAGAAATATATGTTAGTAAAAATGAAATTAATTTAAACTTTTACTTTGCCTATGGAAGTTACAATTTGGATTTTACAAATTTCCTTTATTTCATGGTGACAGGTTTCCAGGTTGTGCATCAGAGGAAGTAAAAATTTAATGTTAATGATGAGAATATATAAACACATGAGACATAGGATTCCACACTGAAATTAAAATGTTATAGCTTCCAGAAGAAACACTTAAATTATCTTTTTTTTTTTTTCATGAAATTAAAAAATATTTTCCAAAACTACAAACATGTAGAAAAATAATTTGATATTTCAAATTGATTTTGGAATTGAAATCAAAAGACTGAAGTTCATTAATTTTAAACCAGGACATTTCTGAAAACTCTGATATTTTCACATATACAACAGATCACAGAGGTAGTCTATGAAAATAAATCTCAGAGAGTTTTCCTAGAAATAGAAAAAAACACTTCCTTGTCCTCCGCTCTTTATATACATTGTAGAGAATCTGTCCTGATACTGGTATGAATTTTCACTATTGAACTGACAATATTTATATTTGTTTAGCTATTTAATTCATTGTACCAAGTGGTTTTATTTATTTTTTTCTTTTCGTTTTCAGAATGCATATAGCAGTATTTGCAGTATGAGTTTCAGGTAGTCAGTAGTGCTAATGCTCTTATCTGGTGTCAGAGAAATACAAAATAGTGTTAATTTTTTGTTTTGTTTTGTTTTGTTTTTCTCTCAATCCTTCAAAAGGAAGCATTACTGTGATAGTATCTATTCCAACATATAGATAGATGGCTTGCATGTTTCTCCCAGAGGAAAGAAAGTCTGGTGTCAGAACATCTCCTCAAAACTTGTTGAAACCATGACATATCAATTTAAGTTTTGTTTATGTTTTAAATTCAGTAAGATCTGTTCATGAATACAGTCTGGAGCCTTGAAAGTACGTGAGCAAATCAAACAGCATGCTTTAAGGCACTAATATGAAGAAGATTCATCACATTTTTCTGAGAAGGAGGGCTAAAAGAATAATTTTATGGAAATTCAGTGACATTCTTCTCACCTGAAAAATTGCCCTTTAAAAAGATCTTTGAGGACACACACTGTTTTTACAAGGACTTGGCAATAAGACATTTTAAAAGTTTATTATATTCCTAAACTGTGCACTAAAATGAAAGTTAAGCTTTGGTTTGTTAACAGATAGCAGAAAATATTTGTTGATATATCTGCTTTCTTTTAGAAATATACAGAACTTAACACAAGCATACATAAAGTTATAGTCCCTAAGTCACATGACAATGGAAACCAGACATTTCCTAACTAAGAAAACTTTTCACTGCAAGTTGTGCTCCCATCCAAAACAACTGCCTATGCAGGACTATACCAGCCTCTACTTTCTAAATGTAAAATAATTATATTTGCATTCCTGCAGAATCATTAGGTGACATTTTAAATGTAATTACACCAGATTGTATTATAACCCATTATGGTGTTTTTCTAAAATACAAAATAATATTTAATTAACTATTGCCTAGCAAAATTTTGTATAGTTTCTGAAGCCCATCCATCTTTTTCCTGTCCAAACATTATTAATGAACAAGAACACTTATTTATGTGCCAAAGACACAATTTAAATGTATCTAAATGTGCCCTGTCTTTGGCACATTTAGATACATTTAAATTTTAGGCTTCTGCCTATGCCTAAGACATATTCTAAAAATGTGAATAGGCATTCTGAAAGATTATAACTCACTTTCTACTTAAAACTGTACCTATTCCACACTATAAAAACCATCAAAGTTCAATTTGTATTACTTCTGAAAATTGTTGAACTTAATTTTATATCCTGATAGGCATGGCACAAGTTGTGGAGCTCCAGAACTTGACAGAAAACTGAGTGTAGTTAAGAAAGTAATAATTCTGCTCAACCTAATCAAACTGCTCGGTGCTGCTTAGCTCATACCAGCACCTTGGTCTGCACTCAGAAATGAACAGGTCCATGAGAGATGCCCAAGCTCATTCTGTTTATATTTAGACACCTCATTTTGTGTCTGCTGAAACTTCTGTGTCCTTTTCAAAGATGTCTGTGGGTACCACTAACTCAGTTATCTTCCCCTTGATCTATATTAGAAATAAACGTACCTAGATCTGTGAGTGAATAGAGGCTTTAATAGAATCTCTGTCACTGGGGATGATGAAGGTGAAAGAATCAGTGTGATGTCAGAACTGCCATATTTGTTCTGCTACAGATAAGCATGCTACAGCATAGCTATCCACCTCAAAAGTGAATAAAGATCCAGTGTTCCCTGAGGTAAATACAGTAGTTGGACATTCTTGTTGAGGGTCTTTAAAGAAACACAATGAACTGCTCATTACAGCACCCTACAGCCTCATTCAAAAGTTTTTGTGTGAAAAATGAAATATTCCTTATTCACCTGCTGGAGGGAAACTTATGGAGGGAAAATATATTTACCCACAACTGGATTATGCTTACAACACTGAAGAAAACAGTAGAAATGTGTTTAAGAAGAATAAAGCTATGGACAAGATTTGGGTTTAGCATCTATTTAGCTGATATTCCTGTCTACTCATTACAATGCGTTGTGCACTCTCCACATGACATGTTAACAACAGTCATTAGTCTGGATGTTGGACGAGGTGTTCTCTCCACGTTCATTTCTTTTTTCACTGTATATGAATGATTTCTACAGGTTTAAAAAAAAAAAAAAAAAAAAAAAAGTCACAAACAGGATATTTAAAAAAGAAATAAAAGTACTATTAGATATTTTAAATTATATATATATATATATTGTCTGATAGCTTTCCTTTAACACCATATCCAAGTTTATTATTTTTTTTTTCTGTAACTAAAATGCTGGTTTTGTTTGTGTTTGTGTTTTGTTTTTAATAGATCTGGGGAATTTTAGTGGTCGGACAAGAAGTGCTGTCTCTGTACGTGAAGGTCAAGGAGTCGTTCTGATGTGCTCCCCTCCACTTCATTCACCAGGTACAGTAGGTTGCAGCTTGTACGCACATTGGTTCTTAATATTATGGTTCATCATAGGATGCTCGGCATTGTTGATAGAATGTGCATTTGATTTTGGTACTTAAAGATGGAATATGCACAGTTCTGCTGACAGTTTTGGAGCACCAAAGGAATAATTAAAACCCATACACTACAAATGTCACTGAATAGCTACAAGATTTTGCCTGTAAGAATGTCTTATTCCCACTATAAAAGTTCAGTGTAGCAATATTCTCCGTACTATCAGTGGTTAATTATAGAATCATAGAATCATTTAAATTGGAAAAGAATTCTAAGATCGTCTAGTCCAACCTTTAACTTAGCACTGCCAAGTCCACCATGACACCATATCATTAAGCTCTACATCTAGACATTTTTGAAGACCTCCAGGGATAGTGACTCAACCACTTTCCCGGGCAGCTTATTCCAATACTTCACAACCCTTTCAGTGAATAATTTTTTCCTAATATCTAACCTAAACCTTCCCTGGTGCAACTTAAGGTCATTTCCTCTTATCTTATCAGCTCGTGCTTGGGAGAAGAGACTGATTCCCACCTTGTGGTAGCTTCCTTTAAGGTAATTTTACACCATGATAAGGTATCCCCTGAGCCTCTTTTCCTCCAGGCTAAACAAACACAGCTCCCTCAGCTATTCCTCATAAGACTTGTTCTCTAGACCCTTTAGCAGCTTCATTGCCCTTCTTTGGACACATTCCAATACCCTGATGTCCTTCTTGTAGTAAGGGGCCCAAACACCGTATTCAGCTTCACCAGAGCTGAGTACAAAAATGTATGCTGCCTTAAGGTCACAATTTTTTTTTTTCAGATTTTAAAAATCTTCAAAAATTATTCAAAATGTCTGCATTGTACAGTTGAATACAAATTGGCTTTTGTTTTCAGAAGTACAGCCATGATTTTGGTTGCTTCCACTTATTGTATAGCTTAGTTTCCAGTACAACACCATCATTGCTGGAATCCAGAAATATCACAAATCCCACAAAATGGCTGTGAATTTCCAAATAAAAGTATAAATATTCTAGAGAGGTTACTTTTTTTGCTTTTCAGATTGGTACTCTTGCAATGTCTGCAGATAGCTAAGTATGTCTTTATATTTGCATAGCATATAATACCTGGAGACAAGCACTAGACAGAATATCTTCTTTGCAAATAGGTACAGTGTAGACCACCCTTTTCCTCTTTGGGAAGTAAGGTTTGTGCTGAGGGTATTTTTCCATCCTTCAGAGTTGAGTTCTGGAAAAAGTCACATCCCAGAAGGAAGAGGTGTAGAAAATATTTCCTCTTCATTTCTATCAGAGAGATGTGTTCTATTTATATTTATTCTAGCATCATTTTTATTACTGTATTATAGTTATCAATGTAATTAACAATTGTTATCTTTTGTCCATCTCTGCTTTTCTGTCTTTTGAGTATATTGCCTTGTTATGGTTGCCTTTATAATCTATTTTTAAGTTTGATACTACAGTCTGTATGTGTAGTGCATTAAGAACAAGCAAGAGGAGTTAAAAGCCTTGCGTTGGTGCCAGAGCTAAAACATCAGTGGTACTGAAAACTGATGGGAAGAGTCCTGTGACTGGTGTGTTACAATGGACAGTTACAGGCTCTTCAGATGGGACAGGCAGAGCAGGCAAGGTGTGGTGGTGGTGCTGTATGTAATGGAGAGGCTAGGCTATATAGAGATTGCAGCTCACAATGACACTTGAGAGTCTCTGGGTAAGGATTAAGAGACAAGCAAATAAAGGGGATGTCATTGTGGGAGTCTACTATAGACCACCAAGCCAGGATGACAGGACCAGTGAATTAATCTTTAAGAAACTAAGAGGTTCCTCTAGGTCAACCACTCTTGTGCTTATGGGTGACTTCAACTTGCCAGACATGAACTGGGAAAACACACACAGCTGGTACAAATAGATGCAGGAGATTCCTGAAATACCTTTGAGGATAACTTCTTGGTACAGGTACTGAGGGAGCTGACTAGGAAAGGTTCCCCTCTAGATTTGTTGCTTGTAAACAGAGACAGTATTGTGGGTGAAGCAGTTATCAGTTTCCATCTTAGCCCCAGTGACCATGAAGCATTAGAGTATAAAGTCTTTGGTGATATGAGGAAAACTGCCACCAGAACTTCAACCCTGGAAATGGGGAGAGCAGACTTCAGGCTGCTGAGGTACCTAGTAAGTTCTGCTATCGAAGGCATTGAGGTCCATCAGTGCTGGTGAATTTTTAAGTACCACCTCTTAAGAGAACAGAAATAGTCATTTTCAAAATGTCAGAAGTCAAGAAGGTGGGGCAGAAGGTTGACTTGGCTGAGCAGGTATGTTCATAGAATTATAGAAGGGTTTAGGTTGGAAGAGACCTTAAAGATACTTTCATTCCAACACCTCTTTCTATGGACAGGAACACTACCTGCTAGACCAGGTTGCTCAAAGCCCCATCCAGCCTGGCCTTGAACACTTTCAGGGAGATGGGCTTTCCATAACTTTTCTGGGCAACACTTTCCAGTGTCTTACCACTCTTAGAGCAAAGATTTTCTTCTTTATATCTAATCTAAATCTACCTTTTTTTTTTACTTTAAAGCCATTAATCCTTGTCCTATCACTACAATTCCTGATAAAGTGTCTGTCTTGTGCTTTTCTGTAGACCCCTTTAGGTATTGGAAGGTCACTATAAGGTCTACCCAGAGCCTTCTCTTCTCCAGGCTGAACAACCCTAACTCCCTCAGCCTCTGTTTGTAAAACTGCTCCAGCCCCTTGATCATCTTTCTGTCCTATTCTGGACTCATTTTAATATTTCCATGTCCTTCTTGTGCTGGGAGCCCCAAAACTGAACACAATATTTCAGGTGGGGTCTCACAAGAGTAGAGAAGGAGAGAATCATCTCCCTTGGCCAACACAGGATTCGGTTGGCTTTCCGGGCTGCAAGTGAACGTTGCCAGCTTGTTGAGCTTCATGTCAACCAACACGCCCAGGTCCTTCTCCTCAGGGCTGCTTTCAATCTATTCTCCATGCAGCCTGTATTTGTGCTTATGATTACCCTGACCCAGATGTAGGACCTTGCAATTGATCTTGAACTTCATGAATTTTGTACAGGCCTGCCTCTTCAGCCTGTCAAGGTCCCTCTGGATGGCATCCCTTCCCCTCATGTCAACCACACCATACAGCTTGGTGTCATCAGCAAACATTGCTGAGTGCATTCAATTTCACTGTCCATATCACCAACAAAGATGTTAAATAGTGTCAGTCCCAATACTGACCCCTAAGGAACACCCTTCATCTCCACCTGAACATTGAACCGCTGACCACAGCTTCTCAAATATGGAAGCTTCATCAGGTTAGATGCTATGAAAAGGTCCTTCACTGAGTGGGTGGTTGGGCTGGGAACAGGGGTGGAACAGGCTACCCAGGAAAGTGGTCATGGCATCAAGGCTTGGGAGTTTAATAAACATTTGGACAATGCTCTCAGACATACGGTCTGATTTCTGTGTGTTTCCGTGTGGAGCCAGGGGTTGGACTCGATGATCCTTGTGGGTCCCTTCCAATTCAGGATATTCTATGTTACTACAATTCGATGAATTGAGTGCATGATGTTAAAGTTTAATGAAGATAAATAAACTGGGAAGAAGCAGTAGGTACAAAAAGTGAGAAACAGTTTCATCATGAGAGCTCAATTCCATTTCTCCAAACAAACTGACAGTGTAAAGATAGATGGGCAACAATAGAGCAGTAGTCATACACCTCTTAACACATGTCATTCCAACAAATGCACCTTATATATCATCAAAACATTTGTAAATTTTCCCTAAAATTATGCCTTTAAACCTATATTTAGCCAGATTTCAATTCAATGTTTTACTGTGATAAGCACATTGCTTTTGATTGTGACAAACTATTTTTCATTTTCATCAGTGGGTCAGCAAAAACCCTGCTGTGGAAATTCCTGTGCTTAAAAAGACAATGTTCAGCTGCTTTTGTTTATATTGTTTGAGTATTGGTATGCTATGCCAACACAAAAATTCCTTCTGAAAAAATATTTGGAACCCCTGTTAGCATAATTTTTTCACCATAGAAAAAGTTCTGCATTGTCAAAGAAGGCTGAAAAATTGCATTGATATACAAAAGTAAACACAAGCTCATGTAAATGGGAAAGGGAATTGGATTTCCTTTCCTTTGTTTGTCATGTAATCAGATACAACTTCCTTTCATCTCCCTTCTTGCAAAATACTGAAGGGTTTCAAGTCCTTGTAGTACTACAGTGGGACAGAAAGTAATATTAGTAGAGTGGCTAGAGATGCCTGAGAAAGGTGAGACCTATGTCCATGGACCTTCCAAAAAATTCCACACCTAGTGATGTTTCAACAATATTTGATGAAGCTCTGGTTATAGGATACAAGACATTAATGAAAGATGATTGCCAGATCAAAGTCAGCTTGTGAAAAAGAATTTTAGACAAGCAGAACTTTAAAGGGGAATTGTGTGAGCTCAATAGTATAATCAAGCAGTAAATATGAAACTTCCCCAAACCCTTTCACAGAGGAGAGGAACATCAAGTATTTGTGTGCAGGAACATCTAAAACATTTTTTATTACTTTTTGAAAGCATTCCATTTCTGGATACTCCATTTTATTTTTGGGGTCAGATTTGAAAAATGGCATTGTCTTATAAGTAGCCCTAAGAAATGTTGATCCTTAGAATCACCTTGTAGGCAAACTTACAAGTGAATACTAAGCTGCTCTGGCAGATATGATAAAAACTATTTAAAGCATATACAAAAAATGTGAACATCTTACATTAATAAGACTATGAGTTATGGAGTGGTTTTTTTTGTTGTTTGTTTGTTTGTTTTGTAGATGAACACTGCAAGCTCTGCTATATTGATTTAGTCACATTTATCAGCACCTTTAGAAATAATTTTAACTTGCTATCTCAGGAGAGAAATCCATGATACTATATCAAATCCAATCATTCTCCACAACCTCATAAGCAGTTAATCCTTCAACAGAATCCTATTCCTCAGTCTCCAAAGTCAATAACTACTTATAAACTTGCCTAAGAATTTCAGGATTGAGCCTTTTTAGAAAATGGCAATATCATTTTGGGAAAAGATGATGTAGTGCGTGAACACTATATTAAAAGAGATATAAGTTTATTAACCTCTTTTTGAATAGGAGATAAAATAAATACTTTTGCTTGAATAGTGCCCACATTCTATTCTTTACAGAAAACAATTCTAGAAATGTCCAAAAGTCTTTACAAAGCACCAGAGAATGAAAAATTAGTACAGCAAATTTATTATTAAGAAGATTTTCATATGTAGATAAATTTGTTTTCTGTTTATTAATGTGTTGTTATATTATCAAGAGGTAATACAATAGACAAAGAAACACAAACTTGTAATATATACAGATTATTCATGTAGGTTCATGGGATTGTTCAATTATTTTGGGGGGAGAAAACAAACAAACAAACAAACAAACACCAGAAATATATTCAGAATATTTGTAGAGCAGACTCAGATGAGAGAATTATAAAGAGAATATCTTGGTTTTATTAGTGTTTTTTTTCTTATCATCATCTTTGCTGAGAACTAGCTGAGCAGCACAATGAAGGAGTTTTTCATGAGATAGTATTTGTTCCTTCACAATGGTGAAGGAAAATACAATCAACCAAAAGGATTTTCAAAGAGCTACTTACAGATTCTCACTTCCTGCTTTTATGATATAGTCATTCCAAAATAAACATAAAAATAGATAATAATAATAAAAAAATGCTGCATCTCACTTCACTGTGAGTGCTATATCATTTTAATATGTCTACTGCAGAAGCTTTCCCACTCATTCTAATTTTGTTGCAAACTCTAAAGTTGTTCCATTAGAAATATATTGATAGTGGATAACTTGGACATCCAAAAACGCATTTGATATCTTTTTTTCCCTATAAACATTACATTTGCTTCTCCTTCTCTGCCCTACCTTGGCTTTTCTTCTCAATGGTTTTCCTATGCAGTTAACTCTTATGTACCCTTGCTAAATGAGAGATTCATTAATTACCTACCACATAAAAATATGTTTGGCTTGATATCTCCATTTAAAATGGTTTCTGCTGTTTTGTTTTGTTTTGTTTTGTTATGTTTTTCCATAAACAGGATTATGGTTCTTCATTGTAATACTCCAAAGGATGTAAATATAGGGTTATATTCAGTCATTTAATCATCTTAATTACAAGGTTTACCATAACAAGATTAAAGATGAATAGAAGATTTCATCAAGATTTACATGTTTCCTTCAGAATGAATACTTTCAGATGTGCTTTTTAAGGCTTTTATTCAAAGCTTTCTGTATCAGTTTAATAGAGAATGAAGATTCCCATTGTTAGAGTAGTGCGGATGTGCTGCACTCCGCAAACTAGGAAAGCAGATGCATGTTCCTTCTTGCCTCAAAAGGATGCTGCTGTACGGAGGCAGTATGAAACATCTGCACAGATGCTAAATTGATTTTTTTTTATCACTTTTTAGCAGACATATATGATCTTACCCAGTTTGAAAACTGTTTTATAAGCTGTGTCTTTTATGCATCATCTTCAGTGTTATAAAACTAGTTTTCATAAGAGATGCTTCACAGGACATCACAGAATCATGGAATCCAACCATCAACCTGACCTACCCATCACTAAAACATGTTCTTAAGTGTCAAATGCACACATCTCTCAAATACATTACTTCCCCTTCTGGAGTTCTGGAGGTTGTGTAGTGTTTAGCAAGCTGCTAGGAAAAAAAAAAAAAAAAAAAAAGCGCACTTTATGCCAAGTTCAAATAGGTTTTGTCCAGTAATTGTTTCCTAAGTAGCTGTTCATGTCCTCATGTTAATTGAAGAAAGTCACATCAAATAATGTTTTTTTGACAGGGCTTTATCACTTGCACAAGTGAAGATGTGCTTCCTAATGCTTAGACAGAAGATCTTGCAATCCAGTTTGTGTCCCTTGCCTCTTGTCCTGGCACCGGGTACCACTGACAAGAGCCTGGCTCTGTCTTCTTTACGTCCTCCTTTCAGACACTTATACACACTGATAAGATCCCTGTTGAGCCTTCTCTTCTCCAGACTGAATACTCCCATCTCTCTCAGCCTTTCCTCCTAGGAGAGGTACTCCAGTCCCTTGATCATCTTGGTGGCCCTCTGTTGGACTCTTTCCAGTATCTCTAGGTCTCGTACTCAAGAGGCCCAGAGCTGGACACAGTAGTCCAGGTGTGGCCTTGCTGATGTTGTCGAGTAGAAACATCACTTCTCTTGACCTGTTGATGATACCTTGCCTAATGCAGCCAATTAGCCTTCTTAGCAGCAAGGGTACATTGCTGACTCGCATTCAACTTGGTGTTCACCAGGACCCTCAGGTCCTTTTTTGCAGAGCTGCTTTCCAGCTGGGTGGTCCCCAGCATGTCCTGGTACCTGGGGCTGTTCCTCCTCAGGTGCAGGACTCTGCTCTTCTCTGTGTTGAACTTCACAAGATTCTTGTCAGCCCATTTCTCATGCCTGTCATGGTCCCTCAGGATCGCTGTGTGTCCCTCTGTTGAGTCCACCACTTCCCCTCACTTTATGTCATCCACAAATTTGCTGAGGGACACTCTACCCTCTACCCCATTGTCCAGATTATTAGTGATGATATTAAACAGCACTGAACCCAGTCCTGACCCCCGGGCTACTGTGCTCACTACTGGCCTCCAACTAGACTTTGCACAACTGGCCACTGCCCTCTGCGTCTTTCTGTTCTGCCTGTTTTGATTCACCTCACTGTCAGCTCATCCAGCCCATACTTCAACAGCTTCTTTATGAGGATTTTATGGGGAACAGTGTCAAACACCTTCCTGAAGTCCAGGAGGATGATATCCACTGCTCTCCCTGCATCCATCAGGCTGACTGTATCATTATAGAATCTTATCAGGTTGGTCAGGAATGACCTCCCCTTATTGAATCCATAATGACTACTCCTGGTGATTTTCTTCTCCTTCATGTGCCTGTAAATGTTTTTCAGGTTGAGCTGTTTCATCGCCTTCCCAGGGATCAAGGTGACGCTGACCAGCCTCTAGTTCCCTGGGTCCTCCTTCTTGCCCTTCTGAAGATAGGAGTGATATTTTCTTTCCTCTAGTCTTTGAGCACTTCTCCCAGTTGCCATGCTCAAGCAAAGATTATAGAAAGTGGTCCTGAGATCACATCTTCAAACTCCTTCAGGACTCATGGGTGCATCCCATAATGTTAATCTGAAGTCCATTAGTTCCTTTAGTCAGAAGTCCATGGGTTTGGCCAATATTATATGAACAATACACAAAAATAACAGGGCAGTCTCTAAATGACTTTATATAGGTAGAGACTTCTCCAGGCAAATTAGCTTTAATAACAAGCTTCTTATATTTGGCTAGACTGCCCTCAGTATACTCATTAGCTTGTTTACAGGCAGTTGGCTCAGATACCTGCGTGCATGTCACATCAAATTCTGTTCTGAGGGCATACATACATCTTATAGTCCTGCCTGTTCACTAAACTGGCTTTTGTGAATGTAGTTCACACATCTCACTTTCTGTATTTATACTCAGGCAACAAGTTTATATTAAGGATATGAATTCAGTCCCAGAATCCAGACAGTTAACAGTGCATAGCATAAGAGAACTTCAGTCTCTACGTTTATCTAGCCATTACCAATTTCTTTAAAATCATAGGAAGCCTGCATGAACTTATATCACTGAATCTCCACCTCTCTTGGCAACAGTGGGTGCTACTTCATAATTCTAGCCTGTCTTTAAAGGTGAGGTTTCTTGCTGACCGTGATATCAGTAAAGTTCTGTGTGTATTAAACAGTTAATTAATATTCTGCTTTTGTTTGTTTGTTTGTTTGTTTGTTTACTTGTTCGGTTTGTTTGTTTGTCTTGTTTAATTTTTTTTTTTTCATTTTGTTTTCTATATTTTTTCAAATCTGGCTTTTAAAATCAATTTAACATGTAAAGCTGTATAATTTGTTTCCAGAAGAAACCAGTGTGTTGCTGAAGCAGTCACATTTCTCCTCTCTGTTGAGAACACCGAATAAGACTGATTTGCTGGTTCCTAATCAAAACATTAACAATCAAAACAGCATCTGCACAAGTCATGCATCTAGCCATGACTCTCCTTTAAGCTAAGAAGTATTCTCCACACAGTATCTTCTATTAACAATTTTTAGAGGCTAGATATATATGATGCAGATGATGGCAAATAGAACATTTCTCATTCACTGTACATAACTGTAATTGCCTAACTATTTCTTGGGAAGGCTGAACTGTCCAATGGCCTCGTGCTTCTCTTTCTGTTAACAAAACTGAGAATAAGAGAAACATTGAGGTTTTTGTTTATTTTTCCTTAAGACATATCAATGTCAAAATGAAAGGTAAATCTGTGTCCTAGACTTAACAAATGGTCTATAAGAAGAGAATCATAGAATCATAGAATCATAGAATATCCTGAGTTGGAAGGGACCTATAAGGATCATCAAGTCCAACTCTTGACACCGCACAGGTCTACCCAAAAGTTCAGACCATGTGACTAAGTGCACAGTCCAATCTCTTCTTAAATTCAGACAGGCTCGGTGCAGTGACCACTTCCCTGGGGAGCCTGTTCCAGTGTGCAACCACCCTCTCTGTGAAGAACCCCCTCCTGACGTCCAGCCTAAATTTCCCCTGCCTCAGCTTAACCCCGTTCCCACGGGTCCTGTCACTAGTGTTAATGGAGAAAAGGTCTCCTGCCTCTCGACACCCCCTTACGAGGAAGTTGTAGACTGTGATGAGGTCTCCCCTCAGCCTCCTCTTCTCCAGGCTGAACAGGCCCAGTGACCTCAGCCGTTCTTCGTACGTCTTCCCCTCAAGGCCTTTCACCATCTTCGTAGCCCTCCTCTGGACACTTTCCAACAGTTTCATGTCCTTAGAAGAGGATCTGTATGAAGACATATGAGACACCCATCTTAACTCTACTTTGCTTCTCTCATAATTGTATGCAATGTTCTTCTTCACACATTTCTATTCATTATCGAGGCATGATTCTAAGTAACAGAAAATGGGCCATGACTAACAGTATTAGAAAATGATTAGAAAAATGCATGACAGAAAAGTTTATTATAGTTAATATGTCACATATATAGGACAAGGTGGCACAACTTCTCTATCTCTTCTTCAAATGCCCATAACATATAAATTATTATAATGCAAATATTAAGTGTTTTAAAAATATTATTTCAAGAGCCACACCTACCAACTGAATGTTTTGAAGGGCACCAGTCTTTTAGGATTTATTATATTTTTGTGTTTATTTGACTTTGCTTTGATAAACAAAGCTTTGACTTTGCTTTTTGATAATGAGAAAAAAAAATATGTTAGGAGACAGGTACACAGTACTTTAAACTCCATATTTTTGCCCTAATTCTCTGTCAATGATCATTCCATAGGGTCATCGCCTCTCTTCACCACATTTTATCCTGGAGGATTCATAAAGAAGTTTTTCTCTTGCATCCCCTACTTTATCACTTTCCCTAAGATGCTTTTGAAAATTTATTGTCTGATGATACTAATTCCCACATGTGTTATCATTGAAGCAAATGTCCATGGCTCCCAACACGGCTCAGTACAACAACCTGTATTATTTATCTGTGTGATTGATTGATGACTATGCCTTGTAGTTTTCATTATGGAATGAACAAACACAATTAACTTCACTTTGGTGTTTTGTTTTGTTTTGTTTTGTTTTGTTTTTTCTACTATGGTCTTTCCATATTAAAAATTACTTGACCAGTAATTTTGCTGTTGACTTCCCTGGAGCACTTTATAGTGCTTCTTTCCTCAATCTTTTTGAAGGTGATGCATGCATCTGAGGATATGAAATTTAAGAGTTTGGGAATTATAGAATTTTCAGTAGGGTAGCATTGCAGCAAGCTGTGTTTGCCAATGAGGAGATACTGTCTGTTGGCAATGTGTTGTTATTAGACTTTAATTACATTTTAATGACCAGAATATGCACCAAATTCTAGAGAATATCTGTATAATAGTCATAGGGATAAATAATTATTAACCATTTAAAATTTCTGTACATAGGATTCTAGATTTTCCTTTAAGAAATATATTGAAAATTAATAAATTAAAAGCAATGTATTGGTGATCCAACCACAGTAAATTACCTCAAAAAAACTTTTTTTTTTTTTTTTTTTAAAAGCTTTTCCAAATGTTATCTCTATTGATATACCACTACCATCCTCTTACAAACAGTAACAATTCTTTCCAAATATATGCTAAGCTACACTAGAAAACAAAAGTTTAGTGGCCCGAGACCCAATGGATCACTGACTGGTACTGTTTTACCCCTCAAGTACTATGAAAACATAGTGAGAGAAAACTGGTTGACCTTGGCCAATTAAACCAGCATGCAATGCTGGATAAAGGGGCAGCCCTGAGAGGTTAAGTACATATGCTTAAGGCATATGTACTATTGTTTCACAGCCTCACTGCTGTCAACAAATATTACCCCAGCTGCCAGTTCAGGAGAATTAAAGTGGATACCAAGAAAAAGAGGGAGGAAGTATAAGAGATTAATTAATTTAAAAAATGCATTAAGTATGTTGGCTTTCAGACTCATGTTTTATTGCCTTTCAGGCAACAGCCATATGTGGCTATTTTCTAGAGGTTGACATATGGGACAATAATGATGAAAAGTTTCTGTAATGGGAAAACTCCTCTTCCCTGGAGACACAAAGCTAGTCTGTTACTGAGATGTCCCAACAAATTAGATACAACCATCAGGGACCCCTCAGCCTAGTGATTAAACAAGACAGCATTACCATGCCAAGTTTAACAGAAATGTATGTTCATGGTGTCACAACCACATCTCAGCAACTAATAATGTAAAAATGCCAATTAAAAAAAATATATATATTCCTTTTTTTTTTTTTTTTTTTTTTTAACGTGCTACAGGTTTTTAAGATCAGAATAACATACAGCAGTTACAGATACAGTGGCACAGTGTTCTTGCAAATGTTACTCTCTCATAATACGTTTTCTGTTACAATCCACTTGCTACTTAGTTTTGATGCTTTACTAAGCTGGTGGCAGGAACAACACAGTTTTACAAACATGTCAGTTAAATACCAGAAAGTCTATTTTGTTTAAGATAGAGAATTCCTAATTAATCCCAATTACCTTTCCATATCGCAGTCAACAATAGCAAGAGTGCACGTTAATCAATATAACCAAGGAGAAGAAGCCAGAAATACAATGCTGGTCAGACGGCTAAAACAAGATAATACATAATAAAGAGAAAGACATTAAAAAATATTCATTTCTAAGGGTTTGGAGTCTAGCTCTTTCTCTCCATAACCCCTGTGAGTAAATATTAAAGGAATGAAAAAGGATGAAAACAGTTGATTTTTCAGAAGATGTAATTGTTTACTGTTCCCAGTCTAGGCATGATTAACTGAACTCAATGGTGATTCTGGTAGAGATGACTACTGAAGATGGTAGGAAGTCAGTCTTGACCAAAGGAGTAAGTTCTGATATGAATTCTTTCAATAGTATGTCAGTTATTCCTTATTTTATATGTTTGATATGAAAGTCAATCATAAAATCATTAGAGGTAATGCAGTTCTTAAGGAGACATATTTTCATATATTTAATAAGTTCAGGAAGACTGTTCCAGATAAAAGGAATGGTATGGAAAAAAAAAAAATCTATTTTGGATATTTTTATTTTTTCCTTTACAAAGTGAAACTATAAATTGTTTAGAAATTGTTTAGAAACATATATCTGGATGTGTTTATGCTCTTTTACCTGCCCAATACAAATATAACTGAAGGCAATTATAACTTAAATAATAATTATGTTAAAGACAATTGTTTGGATTTATCAAGAAGAAAATGACTGAATGGATATAAGCCTAATGTCATGGCTTTCAGACTGAAATCTGAATGGTTACAGCTAAACCAAACCAGTATGCATCCTTACTTTCTGACAACAAAATATGTTTTTCAGAGCAGTAACAGTGGAATGGTGTCTTCTTTCCAATCACAATGACATCTTTTCTGATGCCATCAATTGTGATAATTTGCTTGTCCATTTCTATCTCCTCTGGTCTCATGCTATGTTTCAATATTGTTAAAATCATCACTGATGACTTAATTAGCCAGCTAATACACTTCCTGTTGTGTTGATGCTATTATCCTACAGCAGAGAATATGTAACTGGAAAATTTCACTTCATTTATTGGTTTATTGAAGCGTTAATTTTCATGACACTTTTCTTGTTTAATAATTAAAAAAGTTTTCCAGTGGAGACCACAGGGATAAAAAATCAGTAATAGGAAAGAAAGAATGGAAAGAAAGATAATATCGATGAATTGTTTGTCTCAGTTTGGCTTTTTCTGAAGAGCCACAAGGTCCTTTAGGACTTGAGATCAGTCAATCCAACTCCATGGTAAGATGAAGGGCTGTGAGAGAAAGCTGAAACACCAGGATCCTTACTTCTGAGATCACTGTTGTCAGGCAATGGCCTGGTATAAAACTTTTCCATTTCAGTGATGCTGTTTGGAAGTGTTAGATAGTTAACAGGATTTGACTCTGTCTACTTTCTCCAGATCAGATGAAAGGAATCTGGGACAGTGCTAAGGTGATGGATAGGCTGAGACTCAGGTTTATTTATTCTGAAGGCCTTTTTTGATAGATGTTGCAAATTACCAGAAGTTGCATCCATTCATTTTCTGTTTACTGCAGTCAAAAAAGGTCAGTGAAAAGCACTTACATGTGCTTATGAAAATGATCCATGTAGACGTGTGTTTAGAAAAATGACATATGTACCACTCCCACTGGCCTCTCAGAGTTGGTGGTCTGTGAATCAATGTATGAATGCTACTTATTTATACGCTTCCTAATTTTACTCCCTGAGATACATATTGAATATAATCCCTGGCAATATAATCCACTGATGCAACTGAAAGAATTAGGTATTTTACACATTTTTGTGAACAACAACAAACAAACAAACAAAAACAAACAAACAAACAAAGATTAGTAAGAAATAAGCCAGTATTGCTTTACTTTTCTGCTTAATGCAAACAGGAAGGTACTCATCTGCAGATGAGTGATGCTTAGTACCTCTGACTCACTCTGCTTTTGTCCTCTGATTTTGTGTAAGCATGAACACCTAAGGTAAATTTTCTGAAGCAGTTTCCCATTCCAGATGTTATGTTTGTTAAACTTGGTTTAGGTGGCTGAATATAACTTAAAAACATTATAACCATGAACTTTGAGAAGATATCTTCAAATTTTCAAGTGATCAATTTTAGATCAAATTTCGTTGGTTCAGCATATGAATTCTGAAATAAATATGTTTTAGGGGAGATATTAGGGAAAGGAAAGGGGCTTTGGAAAACATAACTGGAGTTCTGAAAACTACACATATATTCAACACAGGAAGAAGCAGAATTGCCTGTCATTTACAGTACTTTAGTAATGCTATCTCTATTAGAATAACAACAACAACCAGAAAGATTTGGAAAAGTATCTTCTTTCTCCACGTGATACATATAAATAAAATGCATACATATAATGTGACATATCAGGTGTCACTTTGAGTGCTAATGGTAAAGAGATGAGGAAGAGAGATTATAATCATGAGACACTGCCCTAAGCTGCAAGTAAGGCAACAGAAGGCTATATATTATTTATAAATAATAATGTGACAAGTATAAGATGGATGGCAACAGTTTCTGGGTTTCCAGCAGTGCAGAATGACATGCACTGAGACTCAGCTATGTATTGTCTATATGTAACAACAGGTAAGAGTAACAGTCTCTACATTGTTAAATTTTAAATGATTGATTGTTGCTGAGGTTATTTGTAGTGATTTATTTGTACAACATGGTTGAACAGTGTTATTGGCATTCTAGAGTAGTTTAGTAATGTGATTTGTATCCTCCTCTTCATCTGCACTTGTTATTTTTTATTTGAGATAAATAATATATATATATATATATATATATATATATATATATATAAGATCTGTCACTGTCATTCTTAATACTTAAGAATTGTGTTTTGGGGACTACACATTTGTTCTTATGTTATCCTCTGAAGCATTTGTTCACATGTCCCATTGTGTTCAGATGTAATGGATGATCCATTACTTGCTAAATTTAAGCCTAGAAAATATACCAGAAAGGAGCTGAGTATTACACATTCAGCATCTGAATCACTATGTGATTTATACTGCTAATTTATTTCAACATTTGAAAGTCACATTCAAAGGCAATATTTGGGGTTTGTTGTCCATCTCCAGTTTCATCTTCTAAACTCCTAAGGATTAGTTGGTTCTAAATTTTTTGTTTTGTTGTGGTGATTTATAAGTGTGAAGAAGAGCTGGTGAGAAGTAATAACATTAAAAATTAAAAGAATTATATATTAGTTGAGATTTCACTTTAACTATAACCTGACTCGTGACTGCTGGGAAGTCACTTCCTTCAATTCCATGATCGATTTCCTCATATATAAAATGACGATAACATTAAGGACCTAAGTGGCCCCGCTTGAGCAGGGTAATTGGACAATATGACATCCAAAGTTCTATTCCAGACTAAATCATTTTGTGAATCTATGATTCTGTAAAACTCTAATATCAGAGCATGATCAGAGTGCAAAAGTGGGAATGAGAAAAAAAGGAGAGGAAACAATGTTACTTAAACTCTGTTGGATATTTTGCCAGAGAAAAAAAATATGTATGTAATACATGTATTCTATAGAATAATGTGTCTTCCTGAGCATTAAGCAATTTCCTCAGAATTTTCCAATGGCACACTTTTCATATGAGAACTATAATTAGTTAGTCATTGGTTACTGACTTTACTAAAGGAATTTGGAACAAATTATTAATTCTTTTTCATTTGAACTTATTCATTAAGAGCTTATCAAATTGAGGTGTTGTGTATTCAACAAATTTCCATCATTTAAAAATAAATAAATAAATAAAGTTTTAATAATAATAAGCTATCCAAATCAGATTTACCAGTGACTTGTCCTGCACATTGGTCTCTGACAAGTTTTATATCTCCTGTAGATCAGTGATTACAACTGCACTGGTTTGTTTTTAGCCATTAAAATGTTCATCAGTAAAAAATCAAGGATCCCAGAACAAGATGGGAACTGTCCCTTTTGATCATGTATTAAAGTAAGTTTTTATTCTTTTCAATATACAAGTTAATAGGAAGGTTCTTCCAATTCTTTTTATACAAAGCATACTTTTATAAACGTGAGTTCTAGGTGTATTACAGAAGCTTTGCTGTCTTTTTCCGTAGAAAGAATAATAAAAATAAACTGAGTTAGTTTGAATAGATTTATTTTCATCCAATGTCATTAACTATATCATACTTTCTAATAAGTTGATATCAATCAATTCTGATATCAATCATTCAATTATTTCATCTAAGACTGAAGCTAATGACTTTATAATGATGTGGGTTTTCCAGATTAACTTTTTTTTTTTTTTTTTTTAATGCTAGAACGAATTTATCCCTTATTCTTGACTTTGGAAATTACTATTGTTCCAATAGTTCTATAGAAACACTGGTATTGATTTTAAAAACTTCATTGATAAATCTTATATTCTAAGTTCTTTGTTACTACTTATTTAGTCTATTTATTTATTTATTTATTTATTTATTTTTATCATCCATCCCTCCCCCCCTTTTTTCCTTGCTTTTCTCCAAAATAACAGTATATTAGAAAATGTAAAAAAAACATGTAAACGGTGCAGTTAGGATTTTTCTACATAAGCATTGTTTTCCACTCTTACCTAATAATATATGAGTTTCAATAGCAGACCTATAGCAGGAATGCTTTTATTTTCTCTTGGAATATTTTAAAAATTTATTTGTAATTTATTTGTCTTGTTTGTCAGAGAAACCTCTTCCCAGTGTTTTTCTTCTTTAATAAAGTTAATGTAAGCCTAAATATATATATTTTCACCATCAGCTGTTATCCATAAAATTATATTACTTTTATATTTTCTCTATTTAAATAAGAAAAATGTATATTTTGATAAAATAGCTCTACATTCTGAAATGAGAGCATGTCTAAACATATCTTTACATGAAAATCTTACTGAGAATATAACATCTCAAAAATTATCTCAAACTATGGGAAGAAAAGCTTTTATTATTATTATTATTATTATTGCTATTATTATTATTATTACTATTATTACTATTATTATATGAATACATTTTATATAAATATACACATTATATATAAAAATATGTTATATATTATAAATATATTTTTAAAAAAATAAATAAATAAAAATGTAATAATTATATTTTATTATGATTATTATTTAAAATAAAGGATGGTCCATAAATTATAGCTGGCTGAGCTTGAGTTCTTCAAATTTACTGTGGCATTCAATTGAATTATTGCTTGCTATTTGCAAGCAATAAGATAATAAATCGTTATTAAGAGACAGCCTTTATGGATATGTTAATGAACAAATCATATCACATTTAAATTATTTTTTATCTTTGAAAGTGTGAATGGCCTAATGTAAAGAAAGGTATATTTAGTATTTTGAATTACTCCTAGGTCCAAGAGATTGCAATCACTGCAGAGGACAGAAGAGGAATACAAAATCATTAGTAAATTGGAGAAGTGGCCTGAACTAAGTAACATAAAATTCAGCAAAATGCAAAGTACGAAACTTACCAAAAAATCAAACATAAATATAGAATAAATGGAAATAAGTGATTAAACAATTATTAAATTAAAATTAAAAAAAATGTGCTACTATAGATAATTGAATACCTAATTGAATGGATAATTGTATGCCTCAATTCCAGGATATAGTAAGTGTATTATCTACAAAGTATGTGAGACTATTATTCCATTTATCAACACTGTTAATGTCTCAGTACATGAGAGTACCATGTCCAGTTTGGGGTCCTACATAATAAGTTGTAAATAAGCAGAAGAAATGATAACAATAAAAATAGGTAGATGATTCAAAACCGTGATTTCTAAGGAAAATTTAAAGAGATTTGCTTGATCTAGCCTTGAAGACAAAAGCTTTATACAGACCAGAGGAGTAACAGTCTATTATTGTAATTGTAAATCTTAATATAGGTTAGCAACAAAACGTTTCTGATACTCTCAATATGATAATTTGAAAAAGCAATAACTATTGAAAATAAATAAATAAATAAATAAAATACATCTGAATGTAAAGGAAAACTTTACAATCATTAACTGAGCTATGAAATAGGCTATTCTGAAGCTCTTAATTTAGGAATATAACTCTACACACATTTTTAAGGAAATGTGCCTCAGGGAAAGGGAAAAACCTGAAGGACATATATTCTTGAGATCTTTTTGATTCCTACTTTTTTATTATTTATAGCATGAAATATTTTTTTAAATATGAGACTCATATCAATGACAAACAGGTACACGTAATAATCTATTAAAATTTCTGAGAAAACTTTTTTTTTTTTTGTTATATGTAATGTGGTCTCTTTAAAGAGCATACATAAAAGTATTTACACATTTCAATGACTGGCTGCATTTCATATATGTCAAATGCAAAAATGACTATACTGACTGCATACACTAGAAATGTTAATATAATATTGGTAACATCCAGTACAAGATCAGTCTTAACACTACACTTACCTATTCCAACGTATTTTAATTACTATCTCTGTAAGTGATTAAAAAAAATATTTGAAGATTTATCACCGTAATTAAAACTGAACAAAGATAAATATGTGATCGGTAGAGTTGTGTTTCAGGTAAGTGAGCAGTAGATACTGAGCCCCCAGAGCAGAAAAGGAGCAGTTCCATTGCTAGCTGATAAATAGACAACATCTATTTGCCCTATGTGGGTACATTACAATGCAACAAATAAATTACCTTCATTAAATATTTTCTTGGAGGATTAATGAGCACTGATAATAAGTCACAGCAGCACAAAGAAATGCACCAAAATTATTTATCTGGTTGTAGTGGGACGCTGAAGGAACAACCCATTATTATCATTCATCTTAGCTACAGAAAGCCTTTCACATTTTCACTGAAATGTGAAATGTACTCCATCATTAGAAAATGCAACATATTACACCCTTATTCAGTGCTTGGTAGACAGAATATCCAAACATCAAGTGTGATGATAAAAGTTAAAACTGGGCTTGAGATAAAATAAGGTTTTGTATTTTCAGCAGGGGAGATTTAGACTTTTTTTTTTCTGATTATTTATTTAATTTGAACTGAATATTTCTGAATGATAAAGCAAAGCTATCAAGTAAATTTGATGGTTTACAGTTATGCATAGTAAATTCATACCCTAATCTGGAGTGAATTTGTTGCTAGTTTGTCTTTTTGTTGGTGGTGGTGGTCTGTTTTTGTTTGTGTGTTTGTTTTAATAAAGTGGGAGAGAGAGAGAGAGAGAAGAAGGAACTTCATCAGAGTTGCTAAAATTCCCAGATTACTTCAGATTTTGGCTGTCATCAGGCGTCAGTACCATTTAGTACCATCGGGTACTGCCATCTTGTGGAATTGGAGCAATCATAGGAAACCCTAAAACAGAGGCAGATAAATATATTTTCCCAACAGGATACTGGAGAAGATGGACTAGTATATCTCACTGCATCACAATAAGAAGACACAAAATAGACTTCTTTATTTTGCAAATACCGTAATTCCACAAAAGTGCAATTGTGGAATGTGTGTGCATGCTTTATTTAAAATGCAATATTTAACATTGCATTTATTAATATTGCATTATTAATATGGACTATATGAACCTTTAGGTTCTAGGCACTCTGAAGGAGTTTCAATGGTGACTCACATGCCACTTGAAATACCACTTGTGTCCAGAAACTACATGTTTAAAGGAGAAAAGAAGCAATTTCTGAGGAGAAAAGCCTTGAAACAAACATGGGAAACAATCAGGCATTAACAAACATAGGAGTGAATATTTGGTGATATCTGAATGCCTCCACCAGAGCTCTGGTTAAAATACTTAATACTGATCCTCACTGACAAAAAAACTTTTGCATTACCATAGTACTAACATTTACTGCATCAGAATGATATCTCCAAAAACATCATATAGTGCTAACAAAAATGCTATGCCAGTACTCCAGCATCATCCATTACGAGAAATATGTAACATTGTGACAGATTAGAAATTAGTATTGTGAAACAGAGAAATAGATCTACTAAATCGTTTAAGAAATGATAGTAAACAAAATTTCTCACCATAAATTTTTTTTTGGCAGGAGATAGATGTGCTCTTCTCAGTACTTTATCACCAAGTGACCCAAATTTTCACCTACATAGCTCACTAAAAACTCCTTAATAAAAGAGAAACAAGTTGGGCATTTGGAAGACTTTGGAACCTGGCAGCAGAAGATTCTTCAAGCCCATGCCACAGAAGAATACCAATTTACAACTGCCTCTATTCAAAATTCATAATTTCTCTGTTTTTTGTTTGTTTGTTTGCTTTTTATTCCCTGTGTTGAAAAATAGTATATAAACAAGTTTCTTTTGTGTTGGCATTCAACTGTAATTTCTAGGAAGGTCTCTGCATCATCTTTGTGATTTTGGCATAAGTGTCATATTAAATATAAAACATATGGCTGTAAAAATAAAAAATATGCTCAGCACATATTATTTAAAAATACTATCTGCTTCTGTGTACAGCAGTATTCATAGTTTCCTATTTTCACCTGAACTTTTTTTCTCTATTGAAATCAAAGTAAGTACAACATGAAGAAAACGTCTACTCAGTCTTACTTCACTTTTTTTTTTTTTTTTTTTTTCCTCAAAAAGAGATGACTTCAGATGGTTTATCTCTAAAGTCATTACTTCTTCATTTTACAGTTGTAGTTTGGTTTATTAAGGTTTTGGCAGCACTTAATTTAAGCTTCAAAATTTCTTCAAACTCACAATTATTTACCTGTCAGGAGTGATGCATCTGTGGGATTTAATGCCCTATTCAAAAGTTAATGCAATGAAAGGTTGCACTCTATGCCTAACCAAACAACACTGGTTCTAAAATCTTACAACCTAAACTGTTGCACTAAGATACAGGATTGAAGTTCTAAAAACCTTTTACTTTTTTTTTTTTCTTTTTTTTTTAAACTAAAAACTGCAGTGACCTGTGTACAAATAGAACTAGTATCTTCTACTTGGTCATAGGAATCTTGGTCTGAAATTCACTCATCAGTTTGCCATTTTGTAAGAGTGGTATATGAGGTGATATTTAAAGCAAGGTCTCTCTTGTAATTTATACATGCTCCTGTGATGAGCAGCTGTGGGAGTTGTGATACGTTACTATCTACTGTTCTAGAATTCTTTTTTACGTATGTGTATTATGAATAACAGACTTAAAAAATAGACAGCAATGTTTTAAACTGTTGATTCTTCATCATCCCTTTGTTAGTTATTTGTAAATGCAATTACTAGGGTATTCACTTATGCATGATACTGTCAGAAAAAAAAAAAATCAAATGAAAAAGCAAATTAATCTTCTGCCTGGGGAGCCTGCATTAGTAATCCTGTGATTTAAGAACCCAAAATTTTAATTTTGTTGGTATATAAACCAGAAACAGTCAGAGTCCAAGAGTATGAAAATCAGCGTGTGTTTTGTCCTCCATTGTCTTGGAATTTCGAAGAGTCAGAGATTTGTAAAATGGATCAATGTCAAGATACACCCATTTTCCCATAATAGCAGTAGTTCTCCTAACACCCTTTTGTAACATCACTTCTACAAGATCATCCATCTATCTATGTCAGCTAAGAACTGTTGAGATCCTAGATCCCTAGCCAACCATGGTTGTTTCTGACTGTTCTGCATAACATCAGCTGGAAATTTCAGAGTTTCTCTGTGTATTGGGTTTTTGTAGCAAGAAGGAAAAATAAATAAGTAAATAAATAGAAATATTTAATAACATTTAATAAATAGAAATATTTAATAATTAAATAAATTTAATATTAAATTTAATAATTTAATAACATTTTAATAATAAAATAATTAATATTTAATAAATAGAAATATTTAATAAAAAAAAAACATTTTGAGTTTTAGATTTCACAGAAGCTTTATTGCTTTTTTCTCACTACCCTGTCATAACTCATCCATCACTCAATTTTTAAGAGCAAAAATCATTTGGAAGTTACCAAAATAACAGTATCCCTCCAGACTCAGAACCAGCAAAGACTAAGTATTTCATTTCATTAGAGATACAAAACTTCATTGCCTGAAATCCATACATTAGCAGTAGTTTTAATTAAATACTGAATAATTAATTGTGTGTTTTTAGGGTACAAATAAAGTAAATTCTTTTCTACATGAACTGACAATGAACTCACAATGATGACTACTTTACATTTGGTCTGAACTACTTTTAAGCCAGAGCAATTATTGAGACTGATTGGTTTTCACTAGAATTGGTAACAGGTGTCTTCAATTAAAATCTATGCATTTTCCTTGAACTCATATGTTCATCATAGAATTTCATACTATCCTAAATCATTTCTGCCAGATAAGACTTCATGGTGGCAATGACATTTTCAGAAAGAAATATTTTGGGTTAATTAGTATTTTGCCTGAAACATAGCAGAAGATGAAGGAGATTTTGAGCATTCAGAGAGCTCTCTGAAATTCCTCAGGGTCTGCTCAGAATTGCAATTATATCTGAAAAAGGATTTTAAGCAGAAAGTCAACTTAATTCTCAGTTTTGCAAAAATCTTCCCCCTCTGTGGGATGACTATGTTTAGTCCTTTAACATAGCATTTTTGTACTGATCCTATCAATTTGTCATGAGAAAATTTTCTTCTCACATAAGTGGATTGAACTTCTGCAAAATTAATCCAGAACATCCCTCATCTATAAATCACTACCTGACTGCTTACATTATTGGCTTATATTGGCTGAAAACTGTTCATCATTCCATTCCTTTCTGACCACATCAGGGAGTGGTACAACATACGGACAGGAAGGACAGATCAGTTAGAGTTAGTGTATTTCTTGTACCATAAATAGATACCCCAGTTCCTATCTTATAATTGGAAAAAAAAAAAAAAAAAAGTACAGAAATTTTTAGGTGTTTCCTCTCACTTTGATTCTTTCCTTCTCTGGATAACTATACCAATGGAGCAGTATCCATCTAGGAAAAGTAGGAAGGGATTGATATACCTGAACTAGCCTTGGCTTTTCTAATTCTTGAGTCAGATTTTTAAAAACTGTCATAGGGGAAGATTACAGAAGAAGTTACCTTATAGCTGATGTGTAAGTAGTGAAGAACATTTGTTTCAGTGTAAAGACAAAATGAAACAGTGTAAGATAAAGTGGAAACAGAAGAGAACAACACGTTAAAAAGTATACCTAACGTTAAGGCTTTAAAGTCTAATTTGTAGAATTCCACATGAATAATTCCCTGCAACAGCTAAACCAGAACCTCATTAACTTTATTGATACTTCTAATACAAAGACATTAATGCATCTAGATTTGTAATACATCATGATATAATTACATACAGAATATTTTTTCTCAACCAAATAAAGGGAAAAGTATATACTTTTTGGGTGTGCAAAGAATGATTCCCAGGATAAAAATGATAACCACGGCAGATTACACTTTAAAATAAAATAAAATAAATAAAATAAAATAAAATAAAATAAAATAAAATAAAATAAAATAAAATAAAATAAAATAAAATAAAATAAATAAATCTCTTTGATTATGCCTTGATTAGTCATGTTGTGGTAAAGTGTTTGATAGCTTTGGTTTAAGGAATTAATGATTGATTCTAGGGACTTAAGCTGCATATAGAAAGAGTTCTGAGATATCTTCAAATAAACAGATATAGAAGAGTATAGTAAGTGTAGTGGAGTAATAATACCTGCAAAGTAGGTTGAAAACCTATTAGAATCTGTTGGTTAATTTTATATATATATATATTTTAAGATGTATTCAGAATAAAAACTGTTCATGTGTGCACATAAAAAAATCATTGCTAGCTCTATAGGAAGCGTCTTGTAGTTCACTGAAAATTTAAACAGGTAGAGAAAAGAATGTTTTATTTCTTTAATGACCCCACAAAATAGAAAAGGGAATTATTCAATATTTTACAGTTAATTTCTGAGTCTGTTGAATAATTTAATTATTTTTTCTGAACTAATTTTTCCCTCCCAGAGAACCTGTTTAGGACTGTTGAATAATTTGTCACTTATGGCTTATTTCATTTCCAAAATTTGAAAGAGAGAAAAAAAAAAAATAATAATAACTTCTGTTCTAAAGCAAGTATTTTTTTTTTATTTTTTTTTATTTTATTTATTTTATTTCATTTTATTTATTTTAATTTTTTATTTTATTTTATTTTTATTTATTTAAATAAAGTTAATGAACATTTCTTGAGGGTATCCATTAACAATATTATTTAGTATTGTTTTCTTAATAGCTTTCTCTTATTTTTCTGTTTTCTTTTAGAGATCATCTACAGCTGGGTATTTAATGAATTCCCATCTTTTGTGACAGAAGATAGCAGACGCTTCATCTCTCAGGAGACAGGCAATCTCTACATCTCCAAGGTGCAAACATCTGATGTTGGCAGCTATATATGTCTGGTAAAAAACACGGTGACAAATGCCAGAGTTTTGAGTCCTCCTACACCTCTGACACTGAGAAATGATGGTAAGAAAGGTATTATTTCCAGGTACCACATGGAATCAAAATACTCAGTAATTTAAAAAACATGATTTTATTTTATTTTTTCAATCTATACATGCATTTACTGCTGCAGTCATCATAGGAATGGTGTCCATGCAGATAGTCTTCTGGTGGTGGGACTATTTAGACCTCCAGAGACTGAGATGCAACCTGACACTCCTGAATTATTTTGTTTAGAAGATTTCTTTTTGCTATTCTAGGGCTCTGTCACTGTCAGAGAGAAGCAAATCTCTTTTCTCAGTAATGTCTGTTTCTTTAAGACTCCATTCAGTTGCCAAATGAATGTGGCTACTGCCACACTGAGATGCTGTTAGACATCTGAAACATCCACAGGAGACTAGCAAATATCACACAGAACATACAGGAAACCTGTACCCTTACAGGCCAGCTGGATGCCTGAAGATATACATTGATGCATCTCAGCTGTCACAGGACAGTTAGAAAACTGAACAGAGACCCTAACACTTAAAACCTGATGTTGTTCTGAAGACCTATTACATTTCTAGGCTCCAATTCACTGAAGTGATTAAGAACCACTAAGACCACCACAATTGCTTTGATTACAAATATAGTTAGCTACCCAGGTGCTTTTGAATTTCATCAAGGCATATCACTACAGTATTTTTTCTGTAATTAAGTACCTAAATATTATTTTCAAAAACTAGCTTACGAGCTGAGATATCTTAGTCATTTCCAAAAATTAAAAGAAAACACTTTCCAATAATATTTCTTATGGAGCAGTATGACATTTCAATAAAAAATATATGTATCTGCAATTCTGTTAGAATAGCTATCTATACAGACAGGTATTTTTTGCTTTTTTTACAACTAAAAGATTAGTATTTTTATTTTATAATTCCTTTTTGGTTTTGTTTTCCATCAAAATAATGTTATTTTTGAGACTAATAATTAGTGGTTCTATGAATATCTATATTTTTATTTTTTCAGGATGTTCCACACTTAATGATACTTTCTAGTTCTTCGGAAATTAATTTCAGCAATTTAGCAAATATGAATTAATATTTACATAAATCAGAGAGAGAGAGAGACAGAGAGAGAGACTCTGAGGCTTTAGTTCTGCTTATAACTTAATCTAGCACTAAGACTATCCCTGCAGAAGCATTACAAAGACTAGACTTTAACATTGACAATTTAGTTTAACAGAGTAAATAAAAAAACGTGTTCACAGATTAGAATGGAATTAATTTAATCTTTATTCATTGTAACTAGGTTGAAATGTCTGTCTGTAGAGCATGTAGTCTCTACAACAAAAAGCTGTGGGCTTTACAGTATAATTTCCTATTTATTTATTTTTTTTTTGTAGTTCTGGTGTAATAATTATGCTAATCATTGTATTTGAGATGTTTAGTTTTACCAAATGAAAAAAGCAGACCTGTTCTTTTCAACATTAGCTCTTTGAAAATAAAAACAGAAGAAAATATATGTTTTAATGAGTTTAAATTTTGACACAAAAAGAATTGTATTACCATATTTATTATTTATATCTTGCTCTGTTGTTTATTTATTACATTTTTACATGCTCTTATTAGGTTTCATTTGTGTGCAGCATTTCAACAGATTCAACAAATCTAACAGTTCTATGATCCTGTGATTGATTATCCATAACATAATATGGGCACACAATAGAAGGTGTGGAGAGAGTAAATAAGGATAAAGGCAGCAGTCTACATCACTGAGCTATGAAACAAAATCTGTGAAGGAAAACAGTGAAAATTTCCTTAAATGTCAAATGGGTAGTATATATGTATATTAGCCTCAAGAAAATGTGTGTTTCATGGCTGACTGTCATACAGATGTGATGATCCAACCTTCTGAACTGTGCTGGAAAACGGGAGGCAAACGCACTTAGATGAACTGCTCCTGAACAATTTCCCAATTCATTCTTTCCCATGTATGAATTTCTACCAGCCTCCCATGACTTCATTTTTATCTGTTGGGATTTTTGAAAACTCTCTATTGTTTCAACGGAGTTCTTTAATATTTCTTAGTAAATTGCATTTACTTTTCTGCATGACTGGGGAATATTTTTAGTGAAGAGAATGGAATTTTCTACCTATCCTTGTAGTTTTCATAATCCTACCTTGAAAAAACGTTAAGGAAAATGTTATGGTTTAGCAACTGGGTCTCATTATTTAAAACTTCTGCCTTGTTCTACTTCTTTCACTGAAAGCAATAATAATAACCTTTTAAAAACTACATGGGACCACAATTAAAATACTCAAATAGCAATACTATGCTTTTTCCTTTCGATATAAATTGTTTTAGGTTATATTAATTGTTTATTTTAAAATATTAAAGGGGGATGTCAGAATTTTGTATATGTATATATAATATACTCCAAAATATGGTATAATAAAACTGATGAATCATAAAATGCATTGATTTGGAAAGAACCCTAGAGATCATCTAGTTTTAGATCACCCCTCTGCCATGAAAAGAGATGCTTATTAGACTTACAGAAAATTACTTGTTTGTGGAGAGGAGGGAGCTCTTATAAACAAGCCTATATTTAAGTAAGTGAGAAAATAGAATGAGTTTTAAAACAAATATCCACGTACCTGAACATTTTCTTACAGTTATGTTTCTGAGTACTGTTTTGTAATTTTGAATATGCCTTATATTTTTGAGCTTTTAGATATCACTTTTAACTTTTCAAATATTCACTTAAGTGCAAAAAAAAACATACAGCTTTCTGATTTCTAATGATTGGCATCCCACCTGGCATAATCCTACTCAGTCAACTCATTTGTCAGAAACCAAAGGAAGAGCTTGTGGTTTTAAACAGCATTTACAAATGGTGCTATATAAATAAAACAAATTATACGTTCTCTATTCTCTGGACATATGCATTCATTTACTCAAAAATCTAATACTTGATATATTTGTCATTGTTCTTATGTTGTGTTTTTTGTTTGTTTGTTTGTTTGTTTGTTGGTTTCTTTTTTAATAGATTACAGTATAGGTATAAACAGTACATGTACCCAAGGGAATGGACATCCTGTTACAAAAACAATCCAATTATAACACTGGTTCCTATTTATCTATGAGGAAGAAACAGAATAATATTAAGGCTTTCTGTCAAACTCTGCAAGAATGTAGGAACTTCCTTGGCTTTTATTAATCTTTTATTTCTTTCATGATGTGTCTCAAAGGGGAAGTTAGCTCCTTGATATGAAGCAAATTAAATAAAAACATCAAGAAATCCTTCAATGGATTCTGAATAAAATGAATACCTTATTTGTTCAGATGTCCTTGACAATCAGTCATTTCATACAATGCAATTTCACTTCAAGCTGGGTTATAAAAACACTCTAAAACTATCTGAGGAGATAAAAAACTTTTACCAGGAAAAAAAAAAATCGTTTCACTAACTGCTTTTATAATGCATTAGAAACTTTGAGGAATTATTTAATAACACTTAACAAATAATAAACAGGGTGCTAACATGGATCCTTGTAGGCATGAGTGCTGACTGAGAGTAGTAAAGTATTTTGATTAATAAAAATAACAGAAAACTTCCTCAAATTTAAGAAATAGAAACCTAGGTGGTATAAAACATAACATTTGATAGCATAAAGCACATATTTGAAATTCACACTTTTTAATTCTTTTTTTTTTTTTTTTTTTTTTTTTTTTAATTTATCTTGAAAAGATGTTAACTTTAACATTATTACTGTACAGGAGAGAATTAAGTAGTTCTTCATTTTATCTCCGTGTATATTGCCTAGTGTTTTTGCCAGAGTGGAATTTCCAGAAAGAAAGAAAACCTGTACAGTCTCAAACATCAGAGGACACTTTCTACTGTGTTCCATTACAGCAAGTTAGTTTAGTTTAGCTCAGCTGAGGTTGGTGTACCTGACCAGACATATTGTGATATAATTGAATGCAGAGATTAGCCTTCACAATTTTTTCCATGTCATTATACTGAATGAACTGAACTACATGAACTGAACTACATGAACTGAATCATGTCAGTCCTAATTCTATTGATTTTCATCATGTAGTTATTAGTCTTGATAGTATGGATATCTAGGTATTAAGGATACTCATCTCTGCTTTTCTGTGATGGAATGGGTTCTGAGTGTGCTTATTCAGGTTGAACTCTAGAATATGTTATTTGAATATGTTATTAGTATTATCTGCAAACATACTGAGTTAGCATTTGAGTCCTGCATCCAAATCAGTTTTAAAAACATTAAAGAGAACTGATTGAATTTTAGGAGGGTTCCATTTTAAGTCAGTGATCCTCCTGAGTCTTTACCACCAACTTGGAATATTCTAAGAATATTCTTGGAATATAGTTTATATTTGAATGGGAAAATCTCTAAAAGAAGTGCAAGACTGTGAGAGAATTTTGGGAACTCCTCATAATACTACAGGACTGAACTTGAACTTGAAAGGATCCCACTTTGTTTGTTTTTCAAGCAGATCCAAATTCTCTGGTAAAAGCCCATTTGAACTCCAGGGATACAGAGACAATGATAAGACTGACAGACACATCAAAGTATAATATGGGAATTTTATACTCCCCCTTTCCAGGGTAAGGTTGGTAAAATAATCTGTTCACTACTCCTGTTTCTCCCCTAAAATTGTAGTGAGTTATTTTTACGGTGAGTCATTGTGTAACTGAAAATAAAAGACTTCACTCAATCTCTGTTTTTCTCTAATGAAAAATATATTTATATATACTTCATGGGAAACAAACATTTTGAAGAACCATATTCTTATCTGTTTCACTCTGGTTCTTGTATCTAGATCCTGCTACAAGGCTGTCAAAAAAAATAGGAAGGAAGTCATAGCATTAAAAAACAAACAAACAAAAAAACCTTTTCTTTAATACAAAAAGAAAACAAGGACATACAAATAGTAGCATAAGGGAATTATGTCTTTCAATGCAGAGTTCACATTAGTTACAGCCAACCAGTGGTCCTTCCACCTAAAACTGTAAGTGAAAATCTGTAAGTAGGGGGGAAGTTTTATAACTCTTTTCAGAGAGTTTTATATTGATTGTAGCATGGCTCAATCGCATTATCAAAGAAATGCAGAAATTCAAAGATGCTCTTTGCAAAAGATTTGGTCTAAAAAATAAATAAATAAATAAAAATCAGAGAGAAAATATGCTGGGATGCTCTTTTGACAATATAAATGTGCTGAAACTGGGTAACATCTCAGGAGCAACAGGGGAAAAGATTAGGTCCCAGTGTTCAATACAGAACAAAAACTCTTAGATTGTGAAAAAGTTTGCTTTGTGTTTAGTTTTCTTTGAGCTCTGTTATGGTAACTTCATTCAAGGAGTTTTAATTGCTAAGTTTTCCCACTACTTTGTAGCAACTTTGTCTACTGGAAAAGAAGCTGTTGTTTTTAATTAGCTAACATAATTTAAGATTCTAGACTTGTACCATCTTGCATGCTTTCTGTAGTCATGTAGTTTTGTTTTGCTTCTCCTCCTGATGACTTATGAAACTATTAAATAAATGAAAGAGTTAACTGATCCAAATGCATAGTAAAGTCAAAAACATAAAATAAATGAACTGGAGAAATAAATGTTCCTCTCAATTCAACTCAGGATTAGGAATTACCCGAAGTATCAGTAAAGGCTGGGGGACAACCTGCTGAAGAGGAGCTCTGAGGAGAAGGACCTGGGGGTCCTGGTGGACGACAGGTTGACCATGAACTAGCACTGTACCCTTGTGGCCAAGAGGGCTAATGGGATCCTGGCGTGCATTAAAAGGAGAGTGGCCAGCAGGTCAAGGGAGGTGATCCTCTCCCACTACTCTGCCCTGGTCAGGCCTCACCTGCAGTACTGTGTCCAGTTCTGGGCTCCCCGGTACAAGAAAGACAGGGATCTCCTGGAAAGAGTCCAGCGGAGGGCCACAAAGATGATATGGGACCTGGAGCATCTTCCCTATGAAGAAAGGCTGAAAGACCTGGGTCTGTTCAGCCTGGAGAAGAGAAGACTGAGAGGGGATCTCCTTAGTGTATATAAATATCTGAGGGGTGGGGGACAGAAGGATGTAGCCAACCTCTTCTCAGTGGTTTGTGGGGATAGGACAAGGGGCAATGACTGCAAGTTATAGCACAGGAAGTTCTGCACTGCGAAAGAACTTCTTCAAGGTGAGGGTGACTGAGCATTGGAACAGGCTGCCTAGGGAGGTTGTGGAGTCTCCTTCTCTGGAGATATTCAAAGCCTGTCTGGACGCCTACCTGGGCAGCCTGCTCTGAGGAACCTGTTTTGGCAGGGTTGTTGGACCCGATGATCTTTCGAGGTCCCTTCCAACCCCTACATTTCTTTGATTCTGTGATTATGTTACACGGAACTGTTTTTATTAAGATGTCTTTCTGAAGTGTATGGACAATATTTTAATTAACAGTGACTAAATTAAAATTTGTGCAAATTGATGATAAATATAATCTTAATAGTTGCAAATGTTTCTGAATAGCTTTTGTGAGACTGACCTGGATGAATGGTTGAGTCACTATCCCTGGAGGTCTTTAAAAGACATTTAGATGTAGCTTAGCGATATGGTTTGGTGGAGGACTTGTTAGTGTTAGGTCAGAGGTTGGACTAGGTGATCTTGGAGGTCTCTTTCAACCTAGATGATTCTGCGATTCTGTGATTCTGTGAATAGCAGGCAATTGGAAAGAAGGAAAAATAAATATTGGCCACAGATGTCTGGGAAAAAAATACATAAATTAAAAAAAAAAAATCTGCAACATATTTCTTATGCCAAGTTCAGCACAGTCTCCCAATCTCCTCCCTGATAAAAATGAAATGGAACAGAAAAATAGCAGTGATACTTTTGGCTTCCTGTTGACTTCCATTCTTAGGACTCATGCAAGAAAACACATTGTCTGGTGGATTGGAGTCCTGTTTTTTCTTGGTGTGTGTGGCTGCTAAGAAACATTCTTGCACATGTTCAATGTAATTGTTCAGGTTTTCAAGTTTTCATACATCTACATATGCACAAATCTTTGTATGGGAATGTTATATACAAGATGCCCTCCCTCATCTCTGAATGTCCAGAAGACAAAATTTGATTTCATCCAGCTCCAACTGTGCTGGGTTTAGCAGGACAACTTAGATGCTATCTTACATATACATAAGAAAGTTGATGGGTTGAAGTCTAAGTTCTGACTTAATAAAGACTTTCATATACAGAGGAGAAGAAAGAAAAGACTTTGTTAAAAGATCTTTGTTAGTCATTGTTAGTGCTTGATATTTCAAACACACATAAACAGAAATCTCCCATGGCTAAACTGTAAATTAGAAACTTTGACATTTTGTTTGGAACTGGAAAGTATCAATATCCTCCTCAGTGCTTTTTCTGTGTTTACCTTATTGATTTTGTGTCCTTAGTGTCCTTGCTTCTCACTGGCTCCAGTGTCCTTTCTCTTAGTCATAACACATCCATTTGTATTGAAAATAAACTGTTCTCAGTTGTATTCTCTCTTTAAGAGAGACAGAAATCTCTGATATATGTATGACACAAGAGTAAAATAACTAGTTTTTTTATGTGTTTCATGATCACAGAATCACAGAATCATCTAGCTTGGAAGAGACCTCCAAGATCACTTAGTCCAGCCTCTGACCTAATACTAACAAGTCCCCCACTAAACCATATCACTAAGGTCTTCATCTAAACATCTTTTAAAGACCTCCAGTGATGGCGACTCAACCGCTTCCCTGGACAGTCCATTCCATGCCTGACAACCCTTCTGGTAAAGAAGTTCTTCCTAATATCCAACCTCAACCTCCCCGGCACAACTTTACCCCATTCCCCCTCATCCTGTCACCAGGCATGTGGGAGAACAGACCAACCCCCACCTTGCTACAGCCTCCTTTAAGGTACCTGTAGAGTGTGATAAGGTTGCCTCTAATCCTCCTCTTCTCCAGGTTGAACAATCAGAAATCTTATTTCTATAAAGGGCTTTCTAGACAGAGTTCAGAGGGTAGCTGCTGGAGAATTGAAATGGACTGTAAAGACTTTAAAGTGGGAATAGTAAAGTTTTGTTTAAGCTTTACTTAAACTTTTTTTTTTTTTTTTTATTAAATTTGATCTTCTTCTATGTATACATGTATAACCCCATAATTAGATATATATGAACATCTTAGCTCCCAAATGTAGACTGAATTACTAAATCCCAGATGCTGAGTTATTGAACTTCCTTTGTTATTTGGACAGATTCTAATAAAGGCTTCTTTCTGTCCTGTGATATCTGATGGGACTTTCTCTTGGAGAAATGTACAGAAACGTAGGTACATTAGCGTTTAGTGCATTGCAGAACAGAATTTCACATAAAAAATTTTAGGACTTTTCAAAAGAGATCAAGAAAAATCTCTAATGGAAAGAATGTTGTGGATAATTATCATAAAACAATCATTCCCACAGTAAATTTTTAGAGGTTTACTGCAGGTGCAGTATTTAGAATAAGATCAATGGTAGGTGAGTCAATAAATTCTTCACAATGCACTGAAAAATTCCACTGCAGTCAGGATGTAATGGATGGGTATCATCATTATATTTGAATTAATTCAGTTTATACTATGATTTTATTGTCAGTGTAAATGACCGTATTCAAAGCTTTCTTTCCCAGATAAATATATGGAGACATTTAAAAGTACAGATCTTCAGGGAATTTGCTAAATATTCCTTTGTCAAAAAAAATACTACAATGCATCATATTATTAATAGGAGATTATTGATAGGACAAGAAATCATACCTGAGCATTGCTGCAGCAGTTTCTTAATCAAAATCTTGGTTTTGAATCAAGATTCACCCAATAGATCAGAATTACCATGTGTTAAGAAACACATTTTTTGACCTGTGAAATTATTAGAAAATTCTTAGAGATTCCTCGGGAAGTTTACCAGAAATTGCCAGGAACACCCAAACAACTAAGAATAGCAATAGTTTTGTGATTAAAGTGCTATTTCAGCTGTAAGGGACACAGATTAACATTCCTACATCATTTGACTAAGATCAGGTATCTCATCCAAACCTCTCAGGTAAATACTCTTAATCACTGAATTCTGGAGTTTGTATTTTTTGCTAGCAAAATAATGTAAGTAAGTAAGTATAAATCTGTCCCTAATCTTTCTCCTGAGTATAGGAGTTCTTTGGATTTCATTTTCTCCCTAGCACTCGACATTATATTCTTATATTCTTTTCTTTCTACCACCTTAAAAGTTTATTAGTCGTTTATTCAAGTGTCCCCTGTAACCTGCTCCATTCAAAATAAGTTTCTGAAGTAAGTTAAAGAGCTATTACTTAAGGAGTTTGAAACAAGCCCAAATCATTTTAGCTGAAAGCATTTAAGGAGCCATTATAGAAGCATATGTTCTGGGAGTTTCAAGAGTGTAGTTAGTACCTGGAAGATTAATGGAATAGAAGCATTAGCCTCTACACATCTGAGGTAAGGTGATGTGATGATTTCTCAGCAGTTTGATTTTTTCCCCATGAAGACGAAAAGTGTACTTGTGTAGATACAGTTTAGACTCACAATTTTTCTACACTCTTTATTTAAGCTTCTAAGTCATGGACTGGCAGACAAAAAGAAGAGGCAGAGCATTATTAAATTAAATTCAACTCGATTTATGTTTTGTTGTTGTTGTTGTTTGTTTGTTTTTAGATTTTTCATTATATTAGTTTTCCTTATGTTAGTTGGAGAATATATAACAATTGCTCTGTGATCATTGCATCATTGTAAAACATATCTGAAAGAGGGTATAGGAAAGTCATCTCTTCTATAAATATTAAGCTCCATTTCTGACTGTGTGACTTAACACACCATTCATTTTAGCAAGATCAAGCTGTGCTTAGTACAGGAATATGTTCAGTTCTTTAAATTGGTGTCTTTTCAGTAATTGTAGATATAATAGATAATATAGATATAATAGAAAGATCATTAGTGTTCCAGTCCAAACTCATCTGGCCAGGAAAGACCCTGGCTGGACAGCAATATAGAGTGCTCTCATTCCCATGCACACTGACAAGGCAGAAACCTGGAGACTGGAAAATGCCAGGGAAGATGACTTGTCTCCAAATGAAGACCAGGGATAAGATTTGCTTGTAAACTATCCAATCTAAGGAAGAATGAATCACTGAGGTCACTTCTGGGAAGGCAAGAAATGGAAGATTGTCACAAAGGAGGTGTTTTCATGGGAAGGCAGACATGGGAACATGAGAACAGCTCCCTGTTCCTCTGTTGTGCTCAGACCATGTGATCTCTGTGATTTGTTAGGATTTTGAAAATCATATATTATGTTTTTATTCTGCTGATCAGTTTTATTTATTTCATGCTTGATAACTGGAAATAAAAAAATTTCAAACGGAATTTTTTATGGCCTTAACCAAACAATGAAAGAGAGTCATGTGTACGTCTGAGAGATTGATTCTAATGTACATAGCTCAAGACCTCAATATTTCTTGAAAGTTCGGGTTCTTTTTAACACCTGATGCAAATGAACAAAAATCTTGAGAAAAAGCACATGAGGGTTATTTTGCTATTACTGACTGATAGTGACCAAAACAGAAATTGGGAAAGTTCAAGAGCCTGGAGGTACACCAGTCATAGCAAAGCAATTATAATGTAACATGGGAAGGTAAGGCCTTGATTATTCCCTTAAAGTCTATGCAAATGTAATGGCCTCCTTGGTCTCAAAGATCATAAGTTCTTTGAAATAAGATGAAACTTTGATCATAAGATGAAAAATATCCCTTTGCAATAATAAACTTTTGTTTCCTAATTTTCACAAGGAGCATTGATAACATGGGGACACCATGCAATCACTTAGTAGTTTTTCTGCATTCTTTTGCCAGTTGCTGCAGGCATATTGCTTGCTAATGTAACAATAACCCAGAAGAACAGTATGTGGTACAAAATATTAGCAGATCATTTCATTAGGAATATGAAATGATGACATGATTTGCAAAGAGCATTCAATAGTTGTATAGATTGTACCTACTAAAGGGAGTTACATTAAAAACATAAGAACTGAAACATAATACTGTCCTTTAGATGTGCTCATAAGCATTGTATTATTTTAAGGGCATGAATAATTTAATTCTATTTTAAGATGAATTTTTCAAGGATAAAAAAGGCAAATATTTAATTCCAAATGATAATTTAACAAAATTGTTTTAAAGAATAGTCTTACATTAAAGCACAGTTTAAAAAAAAATAATCAAAGCATAAAACATCTGAGTGAGTCTGTACAGTTAACAGTTGGCAGAGTGGCAGAGGCTTAAAGGGAACTGAGGAAACTCCTTTAAAAGAGTATAAGGCTATATTATTCATGCTAAATGAATTATTTTCAACAGTGTTTACAAAAGACCTTGAGGTTTCCATAACTGAAGTTTCAACAGAAGAAATTTTACATGAAATATAGACATTACAAATAATAATAAATCACCATGACTAAACACATACGGTAGTTTTAAAGGAACCAGGAATCACCATTTTCCTTTGCTTGGCTTCACATTTAGAGGATGGGCAGGTAGAAACATTATGATTCAATGAAATAAAATGCATTTTTTTAAATAGGACTTTAGAAGTATCCAAGGAGTAAGTAAGCCTGAATTTTATAGGAAATGTCTTGACAGAAAATACATTAAAAATGCAATTAGTAGAATCATAGAATCATAAAATGGTTTGAGTTGGAAGAGAGTTTAAAGATTATCTACTTCCAACCCCCCTGCCATAGACAGGAACACCTCCTACTAGACCAGGTTGCTCAAAGCCCCAGCCAATCTGGCCCTTAACATTTCTAGGGATGGGGCATCCATTGCTTCCCTGGGCAACCTGTTCCAGTGACACCACCCTCTGAGTGAAGAATTCCTTCCTTATACCCAATCTAAACTTACCCTCTTAGTTTAAAACTGTTTCCTCTTGACCAATGATTACACCCCCTGGCAAAGTGTCTCTCCACACCTTTCCTGTAGGCTTCCTTTAAGTAATGGAAGGTTGTTGTTTCCCCAGAGTCTTCTTGTTTTTTAGGCTAAATGAACCCAAGTTTCTCAGCCTTTCTTCATAGCAGAGGTTCTCCTGCCCTCTGATCATGTTTGTGCCCCCCTCTGGACCCACTCAAACAGATCAGTGTCTTTCTTATATTGAGGGCCCTGCAACTCAAAGCAGTACTCAATGTGGAATCTCATTAGAATGGAGATGCTCCTTGACATGCTAGCCATGCTTCTTTTGAAGCAGCCCAGGATACGTTTGGCTTTTTGTGTTGCAATTGTACGTTGTCAGCTCGTGCTGAGTTTCTCATCTTCCAATAGTCTTTCTCCTCCCCCATGTCCTTCTCCTCAGGTCTTCTCTCAGTCATCACCTAGACTGTGTTTGTGCTCAGGATTCCACTGACCCAGGTGCAGAACCTTGCGGTTGGCCTTGTTGAACCTCATGAAGTTGTCATGAGCTCACCTCTCAAACCTATCCAGGTACCTCTTCCCTCCAGCATGTGACCATGCTGCTCAGCTTGGTGTCATCGGCAAATTTGCTGAGGGTGCACACAATCCAACTGTTCATGTCACCAACAAAGATGTTAAATAATACCAGTAGGTATGATCCTGTGTATCACATAACCATACGGTAATCTTACCATATATCCATATACCACGAACATGGCTTTTAAAGAGGGAGATTAGTATACAACCTCAATTTCTATAATACGTTCCTGAAGAGTCAGGGACAATATGTATCGGTGAATAGGAGAATCAGCTAATGGTTTGGGTTGGAAAAGACCTTAAAAGTCACCTAATTCTAACCCTAAGCCATGGGCAGGGACACCTCCTACTAGACCAGGTTGCTCAAAGCCCCATTCAACATGGCCTTGAACACTTCCAAGGGATGGGGCATCCACAGCTTCACTTGGGAATATGTGACAAGGCCTCACCACCCTCACAATAAAGAACTTTTGTCTAATCTAAATCTACCTTCTTTTAGTTTAAAACCATTAGTTTTTGTCTTATCTCTACAATCCCTGACAGAGTCCCTCTCCTGCTTTCTTGTAGGCCCCTTTTAGATACTAGAAGTCCACTGTAAGGGACCACCTCTCCCTGGAGCCTTCTCTTCTCCAGGATGAACATCCCCAATTCCCTTAGCCTGTCTTTATGGGAGAGGTGCTCCAGCTCCCTGATCATCTTCATGGCCCTCCTATGGACTTGTTTTAACACAACAAACAAAAAAAGAAAAATCTGTGATATAAAGATCCACAGCTTCCATATCGGCATGTTGTTTTCACCTCCCATCTCAAAGTAGCAGGTAATTTGAAATGTCATAACATGGTCGCTAGGAATGATTTCAAGTTTACTAAAGATTCTGTGTGAGGAAGGATTAATAATCTTTTTATTAAAAAATAATATTTTTAAAATAAAATTCAAGACTGAATTTTTCAGTCTGTAAAAGACACAACTAACAGGGAATATGACAAATATCTTATAAATTCACAAATGACTCAAATGAGATGAATCAGAAACTGGTGTTCATAAGTGTACTCACAAAGTCAGGAAACAGTAAAAGAAGTCACAAGGAGCATAATTAAATTATGAAATTTATCAACATAGTATGAGCCACTGGGGACATTCTTTTATGACAGATTAGACTAGGAATGATTTCAATTTAGGCTAGGGAAAATGTTAATTGACTAAATTTGGGTGATGTCCTAACTATTTGAATATCCAGGACACAAAGATTAATTTTTTTATTTTTATTTTTTTTTTCCTGCAAAAGAAAAAAGCAAAACCTTTTAAGCTTAAATGATAGAACTGTTTCAGAATGTGCCTTTTCATTCAAGGGTCGGTATTTCAGTCAGTATTTCTCAAGGAGTTCATGAAACAATGTCAAAACATTGATTTGGTCACGATTTGAGGAAAAATAGGTCGCACATGTTACAATTGTTAATATATATATTACTTGCATAGTTATGATTTTTTTAAAAGAAATATACTGCTACATACAGACACATTATTTACAGAATAACATTCTTTTGATTTGACACATTTAGATTTTCTCACTAAACTTTAGCCCCTAAAGACATGTATGTTTAGATGTGTATACATTCTCATCCCGAAATAAACAATTTATTTTTTCTATGAAAAAAGGCAAAGCTGTTTACCGTTCAGCCTTTTATATATATGATTTTTATTCCCGCAATTTATAGGTTGATTTTCTTTCTGTCTCTGCATGCTGGTGTTCTCTCAGCTGTAAATCTTATATTCCCTTACTTCCATGTTCCTACTTATTTCTTTATTTTCTCTTGCATAAGATATCTCTTCCCCTTTCTTTTTCTCTTTAAGTCTTAGTCACTGACTCTGGAATTATTTGGAGAATCTTGATTGATTTTTTTAGATTTAGACTAGATTTGTCTTGCTGCCAGTGTATCCACAGCTCAGATCCTATTCATTTTTCATCATCTGAATAATACATGCTTTCTTTAATGTAGCTGCTGAGTATTGCTTACCCCAATAGCCCGACGTGTCTAACAGAACAGAGTTGTTGGCATCATATATTCTTTTCCTCCCATGATATTTACTCTCTAAGACATCAAATAAAAACCTTCTCATCTCACCTTACATAACCTGCCTCCTTCCCCCACTCATTTCTAATTTTCTAAACTCTTGCAGTTCTCCAAACTGTCAATCACTCCACAGCAAATTCTTCATAACGCTGTTGATGGCATTGTTTATATTTTCCACATCCATGAATGTTTTTCTTATTGTGTACCAAGCATGTTGTCTTGATTAAATTAATCATTTTCCATATTAAAAGGACTGTTGAAAATTAAATAACTAAATAACTGAACTTTTTGTGTTTCTACATATCTGTATTTGCATCTGTGCACACAAATGTTGAGTTTTTCTTGCTGATCTTGGAAGGTCCTCAGTTGAACAGAACATATGTGTATTTCTTATTATAATTGTCACTGCACTGATAAATAAATATTTGGTCTAGGAAAAATTTCATCCTTCTTAAATCTTTCAAAATGTAAATATGGACCTGTGCTTGAGAAATATTTTTTTTTCTTAAACTTGCTGTAGTGCTGCTGGTAGCCCTGAAGAGCATTTTAAAATATGTACTGGATCTGAGTAGAGCAAATCAGATGAACTAAGGCTATCTCCATCAATTACTAGCTTTATTGCTGGGCAGGTTTAAAAAGCAATGTTCTGTGATAATCTCATGTATGGAAGAGTGGTGATATTTCATATTTTAAACGTTCCTTATTTTCCAGGTGTGATGGGGGAATATGAACCAAAAATTGAAGTTCATTTTCCTTACACAGTTACAGCAGCAAAAGGAACTACCGTTAAGATGGAGTGTTTTGCACTTGGCAAGTAAGTCCAGATTCTTTTATAATTAGACATCATTGTCTAAGATGTGACATGCCTAATTTGTGGCTTCATTATTTTGCTGGATTTCATTTTCACACAGTACTTACCGCATACTCAAAGTAACCAATTGACTAAGTAGCCACTTAAGAATTCCCTGCCCAACCATTTACGTGGACAGTAATTCAGTTAAGTTAAAAGACTCCATCAAAATGAAAAGCAGTGTTCTCACAAATAAAAAAAGTTAGTCAGTGAAAATTTTATCACGTTCACCTATTTATTAACTGTGATAATTTTAAATAAATAAATTCCATTATCATCCGCCAAAATTAATTGGAGAATAAATAGGATAAGTAGCTTTTTTTGCTTTTTTTTTTTTTTTCCAACTGCATTATTTTTGTAGAAATATTATGAACATAAGAGCACAAAGGTCTAACCTTTCTAACACACTCTGTGAAACTGGCATTTCTCTAATTTCCACCTGACCTAATAGCACTACTAGAGAGCAGGTGTTTCATATTCATGTCAAGTGGTTTTTTTTTATATATTTATTGATGAATGAGTTTAGGGACAGAATGGTTTTATAAATACTTCTTTGCTGTTTCATACAAATTAACTAAGGAGTGAAATGATCTCTGTATACTATTCAGATCACAGAATATAAAATGGAACTGATAACTTGATTTTGTTGTGGCAGTAGGTATTATTATCATTGTAAAGAGTAAGTGTGGCAAAGGTAGTGTACGGTCAGAAATAAATAGTAATTCTGTTGATTCAAAAAGTTCATTTTTGCCTCTTTATATGTATGTAGCTTAAAAAAGGTGTTCCATCATTGACATTTCATTACAGATATATAAACAAATACAAAAAAAATATATTTTTTAAAAACATATATACCATAAAAATCAGTGATGTGTGTATGTTGAAAGAAATCTCACTGTATTGAATTCCTTTATATTTCTTTTTATAATGGTGTTCCTTTTGTTCATCTATCCCCCTAGTCATACTGCTCAGTATCATTTATCCTGTTTGGTTTTCCAGTTCTTAGCTTATTAGGGCACGTACAGGTCCTCACAGGCTGGCTTGGATTTAGAAACAGTGGGAACTTTTGGCTTTGTAAAATTAGTAGTGAAATTTCACAACTCAGTTATTCTACGGCATGGGATACTGCCCCATGGCAGGGGTACTGTATCCTCCAAGTCTTCTTTCTTATTTACCTAAGTAGGAAGAAAGCTTCAGAAGAAAAGCAATACATCATATTCCTGGGGATCACCACTGCACCTTGCTCAGAAAGTCTGATTTTCCAGACCAGCCTGTCTTCATGACTTGAGAGTGGAGAAGAAAAAAAAAAAATGTATTTATAGTCATTGTTCTTTCTTTTTTTATTATTATTTTTATTTTCTTTATTATTATTATTATTATTATTATTATTATTATTATTATTATTATTTTATACTTTTTTTTTTTTTTTTTTCCTTTTTGGTTCAGGTTTTTCCCTTAACAGTTCCTGTTTACTACCTGGATAAGATTTGTCTTTAACTTGCTTCCCTTCTTGCCTGTTTCTACTGACAATCCAAAATTATGTGACCAATATCCAGGTAATCTCAATGATTTATGATACAGAGAGTATTCATAAACAATTACAGAGAATTCTCTAAAAAAAAGATTATTATTATTATTATTATATCTATTTAGACCCACTGACCATAAGGAGAGACAGGCTCAACTGAGCTATACAAAACAAAATGTAGGAGACCATAGCCTACATGCAGGTTGCCATCAGGCAGAGAAAGTGTTGTCTTTTTTTTTGCAAATTCATACTCTACATAAATATTAGCTGTAGTTGAGAAAGCAAATACAAGGGGAGAACTTGTATAGGGTCTTATGTTTTAAGAGAAGCAAAGAGGTATTTGAAACCAATAGAAGGAGAGATTAGCTGAGATGCTAAAATAAGTGAGGAAAACAGCTGCTCTGTAGAGACAGGTGGCCCCAGACTCTCTCCTGTCAGCAATGCTAACTAGTTTTCTGCCAGGTCAGTAGTGACAACAAGGCCCTTTCAGAATCCTGGCTATGGCTGGAACAGTAACAGACGTTTTTTTCCCCCTCTTGTTGGAACTATAGTTGCAGGCAGATTCCTACTCAACTGTCACTTTCCAGCAAAGAGGAGGTAAGCCAACTGTTGTCCTTCACAATGACTGCTGACAGACAAGAAAAGCAGCTATTAATATTTTCCATCAACAGCACCTCAAGATTTAGTAAACTCTCTCAAAAAGAGAGTTCACACTATTCAAACTGCCACAAAATAAAGGTGACAGTTGACAGGAAAAGCTTCAATTAGCTAGGTTCGTATTTGGAGCTAACCTTTATCAAGAAAACAAAAACAAAAACAAAACAAAACAAAAAAAAAAAAAACACCTGATCCATCAGAGAATTTTAGGTTATCCAATAAGTTGACCTTTGCTGCTATTACAAGCCACTACTTTTACCATAAATACTCCTTATCTTCTTTTTGCAGCCATTAATCAAGCCAGCTGAATTGAAATTGCTTTCAACCTGATATGGTCATAATTACATGAATGACATTTCAGGCCTCATTTGAAACCTGGAGGCTGAGGTGGAAAGTGGAAATGCATCAGATTCCTTCCTCATTTTTATTGCTTTCACTTTCTTCTCCATCTCTTATTCCCAATAGCTTGTACAGATATTTTCTGGTTCTCCTGCCAGGGGTATTCATTGCCAAATTGAATTAGCAGCTAATTTGGTTTTTATTTAGCTTTCTGAAATTCGGAGTTTTGAATTCTGATTGTAATTAAAATGATGGTTATTGCAGTCTCAGAATCAATATGCTGCTTTTCTCATGCTTTAATTTATCTGTTCTCAAGCACTGCTCTCTGCTACCTATGTAATTGTCACAGTGATAGCCATTCCAGAAAGATTTCTTGAACCAGACGTTTCAGAGATATTCCAGAGAAAGCCTAGTCTTTAGTTACAGATTAATGATTTATTAATAGTGTTTATTTAGAACTGCCAGTCACCATGGCTGTAGAAATTAAATAAACTGGAGCTGCTCAGCTTTTGTCTCCAAACTTACTTAATTTCTTAACAGACAGAAATTTTCTGAAAAGGATTTTAGTCTAACCCAAGCAATATGCTACAAGTAAAAATATTATGTTACAAATACCACTTATAAATATATTTGTTATTTCTAAAGAATTCAAAGTAATACAGAAGTGAAATATCTCAAAATCATGTTATTTATATTAGGTAATACTGCTTATAATGAGAATCACTCATTGACTAAGAAATCACAGCATTTATCCATGATTTACTGTTGAAGTATAAGAAAAGACATAACATACAGAAAAGTCCAAAATAAATTTTATTGTTACATATATCTGAGTGTGTATTTTGCAGTCTAGTGATATTTAGTGTTTTGTGCTGGGTTTTTATGCTGTCCCACTTTTGTTGAAAGGTCATTTTTATATATAGAATTACTCATCTCCACAGAAAACTTGTGTATTGATTATGTCTACATTTCATATGTATCTGTAGCACACAGATTCAGTTACGTTATTTTAATTAGGAACACCTGAATTTTCATTTCTTTCCCAACAAGGCAGATTATTTTTTTAATAAAAATAAAATAAAAAACCCTCTTGCAATGACAAAGTATTGACATCTATTTTTTGAACTTTTTGTAAGGACATAACATATATTCTTAATTTACATAATTGCTAAATCCTGATCAAGATTTAGATTAAGTATCGTTAGATTAAATTAAAAAATAATAATAGTAATAGAAAAGATCTACTTTAAATCTTACTGAATGGAAGAATTCAAAACAAATCCTTTTTTTTTTTTTCATAACTTTTTTTTCATAACCAATGGTATGTTGCTATCAATTTTCACTGATTATATCTTGTTATTTAAAAAGACAAGCAAATATATGATGAGCTTATTGTTAATGAGATGCTCATCTGTAGTCCAGATACAGATTCTGGACAAATTCGGTTCTCTAGCAAATCCATCATTCCACTGTTAACTTAAGTTTATTATGTAAATCAGAAAGACAAATCATGGCCTCATTCTCTGTGTAGGTTGTGGTAAAGAAAACATGATTTTCCCCATCAACAGTGTAGCACAGATCAGAGTATTCCTGCTCCAGAAACACAATTTCTCTGGCTTCTGTCACTGCAGTGACAGAAGTGACTGCATTTGCACTTTTTCTTAAGTATTACAAAATTTGCCTCCAAGAACATCCAGAGGGAACCAGTTAATTCTTTCATTTCTCATTTCCTCTTCTTTCAAAAGGAAGAATTCCGATGACATCATTTTTTTCCCCATTAGAAAGATGTGAAAATCATAATGCTGAAAGGTAAAAGGACTTTAAAATCTGTGCTCACTACATGACATGTTGATGGTGTGTTTTTTAAAGTGTTTATTAAAAATAATAATAATAATAATAATTAAGAATTAAGAGGTTTTCACAGCTCAGACAATGACATAGGACTCCTTGTCCAAGATAGTATGAATATTATGCCCCTGTTCAGCAATCAAAAAGTCTTGCCCTCAAAGGAAAGTAGCTCAAGGAAAAAAAAAAAAAAAAAAGTGTCACATATATTGCTCTTTTCCTTTTTATTTTGTATTCTGTTTTCAGTTTCAAATAAACTGAATTTCTAAACTTTACATCTAAACATACTTTTTCACACTGATACTCTAATGTCAAATTGTGTACCATGTATTCACTTTACATATACCTCACTCCTTAACCTTTTCCTCATTGTGATTTGGCCATGCAACATAACATACAAGCATTCTGTTTTGTTCTCCATACGAATCTGTACGTCATTGGTTTTCTGGCTTCAGCCAGGAAATAAAATACGTTTTGTATTATGATATTGCCAAAATCCAATTTTGAATGAGTAATCATATTTTATTTCCTATAAGAAAAAAATAGAGGACATAGGCTATACCTGTACTTACAGGTTTTCAAAATTTTCAGTCTTTCCATTTCAGATAGGATTCCTGGGCCACACAGACAGACAAAAGGATTGTTTGTAACAAAAGAAAGAAAAAAGAGTTTTATCTATCCTTTTTCCACTATGGCCTTTTTTTTTAACCACATAGACCAGCAGACAGAGATTTTAATTGAATCAATAATCAATAATCAATAGAGAACCATTCTTGCAATCATTTTTTCTTACATCCCATACACTTGTTTTTCTGTATTTTTGAGTGTTTCATGCTTGTGCTATTTCTGTACAATAGTAACATCTACACAGTATGTCAATATTCTTTATAAATGTTATCTTAGTTGACTTTACTAATGTATAGACCATGTCCTTACTGAAAAATAATCTTAAAGATAAGAATAAAGTAAAGATATTGACTTCTTTTTGTTACGTTTATTATGATTAGGTTGTTATGATAGAAGCATTGTTCATGCTGTTATAGACAATGTTGTTTTAATAATTGTAAATTCTGTTATAAACTCTATTTTGAAGAGCTTTATAGCTCAGTCATAAACATTCATCTGTAATATGGTCTGCAAGAACTCAGCTGATAGTCCATTTTAATTATTTTTTTTTAAAGAAATAAAACAAAAAAGAGGTAAAATTACGTATATTTAAGTTACAAAACTGAATTAAATTTTGTGAATCCAGGAAATGTTGTAAAGTGTTCTTCCTGAAATAATTAACTTTTGGAATAAATTCTGGTTTGTAAATATCCCACAGTTTTAAATCCATAGAATGTAGAATTTTATCATCTCGATTTGACTTTTTAACTGATTTTTCTAATAGTTATTCATGCTTTACTTAAAATTGTGTTATTTATTTTATGTCATTATTAGTATTTTCATTATACAGTATGTACAGAAAGCTTACTGAAGATTTTACAATATGCAGACATAAATGCAAAATGTATTTGAATAGGTGAATGTAATATCTAAGCAAAGATCAGAGTGATGATATAAAATCTGTATGATCTGCTGGAAGGTATTTGACTGGAACCGTGAAACGTGCATGAAGTATCTGCAGAAGTTATTTCTGCTCGAGTCACTGAATAAGAAAATGACATAGAATAATGGCTATAAGGAAGGCTAACTATTGCATATCTTTTTGTAGGTGTAAAAATATAGACTTTGCAAATGTCACGTTAAGGGGTGTAGCTGATTAACCGTTATGGGCCGGGTAGGATTCAGGGTACTGAACCAGTCAGATCTGGGATCAGGTCGGACATTCAGCAATAACGTGTTAACCGTCTGGGGTCTGGTTGGATTCAGAACACTGAATCCAACTCTGTCACGGATATCCACCCATATCACTGTCACGGATAACCACCCTTACCCTAGTTGCACTTAATGAGAGCTATCACAATGCAATCAAGTATGGTTTATTACAGCAACAGATAACCAGGTTCTTTTAGATTGCCAGCAATAGTGACTGTCTGCAAAAGCAAGCTAGCATGCATGAAATACACAGGTGTTACAGGTGTTACAGGTGTGCAGCCTAGAAATAAACGCATTAAAAGGATCAAAGACTCTAGAGAGATCTATAAGCAAGTGTTCAGATCCCACCCAAAGGCGTCCCAATGGAGGGGGAAGAGAGCTCAGCCTGTCGACTGATCCCAGGAGTCAGGAGGTCCTAAGGATGTTGTATCTCCCCTGACAGTGGTATCTTCCCTGACATCCCCTCTCTCTTAGGCCAATTTATATTATTTTCTATCTTTTAGGTGGAGCTTGAGTGACTCTAGTCAAGCATATCTTAGTTATGATTCCTGAAAAGTTCTCCCGTCCCCATTTAAAGTAATAGACTCCGAGAAATTCAGAGCACATGCTCAGTGAGGAGTGGTTGCACCTTGGAGGCATGTAGCTTTTTGGATGGAGGTGTGTTTTGGTATTATAATGATATTATAATGAGCAAAAAGTACACTAGGGTACAGCATTTGTCAAAACACAATAGGTCCTTGGCTCAGGGTGGCAAAAAGTGCAGCTTATTGGTCTCGGTGTGCACAAGAACAATAGAGTCCCCACCTGGTTACAGAGCCTAACTGTGGTGTCTCCACTCCACTCTATGCTCCGTACTGTTCCTTAGGGCTAGCACACCAAGTTTCCCACCAGTATCACACCAGTGTGATAGCATCTAAGGTTGGAAGCCCAGGGAACACTCAGGTAATGCAGCTATGCCCTACCCTGAAAGCCTCTTCAGTGCTGTACATTTTCTTTAAAATGTGAATGCTAGTTTTATTTTCCTAGTTACTTCAGGCAATTACACCACAGCAAGTCCACATATTAAAAGGATGGTTCTGTGAGATCTGATTAGCAAAAAGCGTTATGAGGATTAGAGAAATTTCAGAAAAGAAGAAAGGCACTCAAGAAGTACATCTTTGGTCAAAGGTTTTATAGTGTTTGGTTCCTCTCATTTCTTATCTTTTTTTTTTTTTTTTTCCTTTGAAATTTAGATATATATACAATTTCTTTCAGGAATATAAAATTAGAACAGAAAATAATCTGACAGTAGCGAGTCACAGCTCCAGGCTGAACAGCTCTCTGGCTAACCTCTGGCTAACATGTTCATCTGGTCTTCCAACATAGGTGAACAGAATCTTGTAGTATTGCCCCATGCTGTTTCTTAATTACAAAGAACAAAATTTAACCCTCTCTGCTATTCATATTTGTAAAATATTCCTTTTCCTTTCAGTCCACCAGTTAAAACTGTGTTCCAGGCCTTTCCTATCTCTCTCCCTGACTTGCATCCTTCTGTTGTTTGATCTTGACAAATTCAATATGACCTTGTTTGTATTCATCCAGAAGGTTGCAGAACTGGTATTCATGTGTTATCTGTAGATAACAATGTTCTCAGTGTTCTTTGCAGGTTCATACCCAGCAGGAAGCATATCCTGCTTTAAAATGTCAAGAGAAGCAGAAGAGAGCAGCCTGTAGCCTGACCTCTTCACACCAATACAGTATAACAAAAGGTCTTGTGAGAATTTCTATTAGTATGACCAATTTGCTGACATAAATCTCCTTACTATGATACCTTCCATTCCAGCCCTTGTATTATGCTAAGGAATTACAAACCTAATGCACTAATCACAGTTTAAAACAAACTTGATTTTAATCTCTGCTAACTGTACTAGGCTGCATCCCAGGGTCATTGATATAAGTGAAAGGTCAAGGTGAAAAACAGCAGCTGAATATTCATAGAATCATAGAGTCATGAAATGGTTTGGGTTGGAAAAAACCTTTAAAGATCATCTTCTCCACCCACCAATGCCATAGGTAGGGACATCTTTCAATAGATGAGGTTGCTCAAAGCCCAATCCAACCTGTCCTTAAACACTTCCTGCAACAGGACATCCACAACTTCTCTGAGCAACCTGTTCAAGCTTATCACTATCCTCATCTTCAAAAATGTTTCTTATATCCAGTCTAAATTTATCCTCCTTCAGCTGAAAACCACTGCCCCTTGTCCTACTCTACTGGGTCTGGCTGGAATGTTAACTTTCCCTGCAGCAGCCCACGCAGTGCTGTGCTCTGCACTTGTAGCTGGAACAGCACTGTTATCACACCAGTGTTGTGTCTACTGTTGAGCAGCAGTGGCACAGCATTGGGACTCCTTCTAACCCTCGTGGGTTAAAAACCCTGGTGGGCAAAAACTGAGAAGCTGTCATCACCAGGGCAGCTGACCTAAACCAACCAAAGGGATATTCCATACCATATGATGTCACACTCAGAAATAAAAGGTGGAAACAGGAAGAAGAGGGGAGGGGTGGGCTCTCATTGTGGAAACGTCAGTCCTCCTGAACACCAGCCATTTGCGTTGAGACCCTGCTTCAAGGACATGGTCAAGCATCGCTCATTTATGGGAAGTAGAGAGTAATTTCTTTCCTCTGCACTTCCACATAGCCTTCATTTGTTTTATTTGTTTGTTTTCCTCCCTTTTTATTCCTTTCTCCCTCACTTTTCCCCTTTCCTTTTTTTTTTTTAGTTAAATGGTTTAGTTCATAATAATCTTTCTTTAATTATTATTATTATAATTTCCCTTTAAATAAATTATCCTTATCTCAACCTGTGAGTTGTTCTTTGCTTTACTTCTCCCCCTCCTCATCTAAGGAGGGAGAGTGAGAGAGCGGTTGTGGTGTTTAGCTGCCCAGCACGGTAAAACCACCACACCTACCACTAAAGGCCTTTGTAAAGTCTCCATCCTTCTTTAGAGCCCTCTTTAGGCAAAATAAGATCTCCCCAGACAACTCTTCAGGCTGAACAATCCCAACTCTTTCAGCCTTTCTTCACAAGAGAGGTGTTCCAGTCCTTCGATAATTTTTTGAGTTCCTCCTCTGGATGCACTCTAACAGATCCATGACTTGTATTGACAGACCCAGAACTAGATACAGTAGAACAGGTGGGGTTCCACAAGAGCAGAGTAGAGGGGTAGAATTCTCATCTTGACTTTCAGGTCATCTGCCTTTTTAGGTAGCTTAGTGTATGATCAGTTTTCTCTGCTGAAAGCACACATTTCCAACTCATATGTGACTTTTAATCCACCAGTATCCCCAAGTCATCCTCTGCAGGGCTGTTCTTAATCCATTAAACACTGAGACTCTACTGATATTGGGAATTGCCCCCAATCTACATGCAGGACCATGTAGTTGGCATTGTTGTACTTCATAAGGTTCACATGGGCCCACCTCAAGGCTAAGTCCATCTGATATTCCTTCCCTCTAACATATAACTCATATTTCCCTCTAAAATATTAGCTCTTATTAACACCACTCAGCCTGGTGTCATCTGCAAACTTTCTGAAGGTTCAGTCAATCCCACTGTCTATGTCAGTAATTAAGATACTAAATAGTACTGGTCCCAGCAAAGACACTTGAGGGACACCACACATTACTAGTTTCTGCTTGGACATGGAGCCATTGACTAGAACCTTTGGGTTTTATCATACAGCCAATTCTTTCCATCAAGCCATATCTCTACAATTTAGAGGCAAGAAGGACTGTATCAAAGGCCTTACAGATGTCCAGATAGAATGATATCAGTAGCTCTTACCTTGTCCACTGATGTAGTTACTCCTTTGTAGAAGATCGCTATATTAGTCAGGCACTATTTGCCCTTGGTGAAGCCATGCTGGCTGTCTTCAATCACCTTCCTGTCTTCCACGTGTTTTAACATAACTTCCAGGACGATCTGTTTATATAGGCAAAACATGGGAATGTAACTTGGTTGTAAAATGATGCTAATACTTGTGATACTTGTGAGCAGGCTTCACTGTTTTTAGAGCCGATATGACAATTCTGATGGCCATTGGTTTGCAATATTCTATCAGATCTTTATGGTGTGTTGGCAGTCAGAGACATAGCTCAAAAATATTCTCCAAAGTGGAATAGCCTTTCACCCACAGGAGCTGCTTGTCTTTGGACATTGTCTTTCAGAAGATTAAGCCTCCTTGTATTTTTCTATGAACATGAAACAGTCCTTGCCTCTTCCTACAATAATAGTGACACAGAGATACTTTGATATTACAGGTTACTTGAGTCTACATTCAGAACATTTGGTGCACTTTAACAGGTATCATTTCCACTGACTCCTGTGATAATGTTGCATATATTGTTATCTTCTACACAGGAACTACTGGCCAAAACAAAGTGTGAAAGGGCATGATGAAGCCCTGTGCTGATAAATGAAGGATGGAGGATTGAGGAATACTAACAAGTTTTTAATATAAAATTTGCAAATGAATTGAAAGCTAATTTTGACTCGTCTTTTAAATGCATTATGGTACTCACAATTTAATGACATGCCAAGATCCCTGGTTTGCATTTAATGGAACAAATCATTCTAGATGTTATACATCAAATTCCTTGGTGGAACTAAGGATTCAAATATTCAGTGTTTTTCCTACAAATAGGAGAAATACCAATGGAACAAAAGATACTAGAATCTAAGCAGTGTGAAATATTAAGCAAATCACAATGTAGAATTCCACAAGCAGAAATTTGCCATCACCCTCAAAAACAATTCTTAAAATGATATCTTATTTTTCATCTGCAGGTCACCAAGCTGTAAAAATGTCTTTTTTTTTAAAAACATGGAAATTGTGGCACAATGTATTAAAATAAAATGATTTGCCAATCAAGCTACAGGATAGAGAGAAAACCTGGTACTGAAATATATGTCTCTAAGTCCCATACTTAGGAAGTCATGCTCCTTCATGCCTATTCACACCACTTCTCACTTTAGGAAGTAGATTTTGTTAATTCTATCAGATTCCAAATCTAGAAACTGTGAAAGCTACTCTTCAAGTTCTCCGAGAGTAAAACAATCCCAAGAGGGAAATTAGCATACACAGTAGAACATCATTTGTCAGTATTATAGATAGGGATGTCCTTACATCTGGAGATAAATTTGTGATGAAAGGAAGGAACCTTTCTGAATGTGAATATGGCATCTTCAAGCTCAGTTTGTTTATATAAGATAGAAACAGATCCAGTATTTGTTTCATTCGATAGTACATGTTTATGTCAAATAAATCTAAGACTTTCATCAATTTAAAGTTCATTTTTACTTCATACTGAAAAAGAATTTATGTCATAAGGTGCTAGACTAGGATTGGATTTTGTTCCTATTTTTTCAAGCTAGATTGATTTCTACCCTTCTTTGAGTAGATTTGCTGTTGCATAGACTTTATAATGCTGTTACAAGTATTGCAATCATTCATAGTAATGTAATAAACATTCTTTGGTAAATCTCAGGTAGCACTCCCAGCTCTCTTTCTGTCTCACTCTGACTAAATGCTTCATACTTACATCTGGAAATTTAGAGTTAATTGCTTTTATCTTATGACATAAGGAAAGTGGAAAAAATCAACCCTGGCAAACTGCAAGTCCCCATCAATAAGACATAAATCCTGAAGAAGCAATATTACCAGTCCCCTATCTTTCTCTCTGAGGGCTGTCAATGAAAACTTGTAAATGTAACTAAAAACTTTGGTAATTTAGACAGTTTTGATTTAGGTTTAAAGACGGAGGAGAATTTATGCAGATGCTTACTTGTCCACTTCTCTACACAGATAAATATGCCTCCCTCCATTTGCATTTTGAACTTACTATCCAGAAGTGCATATGCAGGCTCTCTCTCTGTGTCAAAATTGAGATGATCAGAAGGAAAAAAAAATATCTTGTGATCATCAATAGTAGTTCCTTGTAATTATAATTGTCATTACTTGTTCAGGATTTCCCGTAAAGAAATAAATGCATGTAAATGCATGGTACAAAACCTTAAACCCAGTGCTTTCAGAAATCACCTATCTTTACTGTGTTCACAATCTTCACACTCCATTGCTGATCAGCAGATTCAAAGACATCTTACACGCCCTAGATTCTAGATTTACATGTGATATTCCCTTGTGTCATGATTGGTGGTAGACCTTTTTTTTTCTGCAAGGCAATGAAAGGCAAGGCAAGACTCATGTTTCAGTCCTCTGGAAATGATCTTTACACACATACTTTCTATACCAGTAAAGATTAGTTTAGAAATCCTATATTAATGTGCAAGCTACAGAAATTCTTCTGTGCAAAGTTTTAAGAGAATCATAACACAAAAACCTGTTATGAAGTAGATTTATACTGAGTAAGAAAACAGTGTTTCTCTGGTACTGTGACTCTGAGAATCCATATGAATCCCTGTCAAAAACTAGTCACCTTTTTAGGCAAAATTTCTACTTTAAAGTATTTGTGTAATCTAACTTTGTGGAATTTTTGTGTGTTATCTCCCGTACTCACACAGCAGATATCATATATGTCTTTTGCTTTTCAACTTGCTTCAAACTCTTTTCTCAACAGCGGTGGGGAATGATACTAGAAAAAGAGACTAGAAAAAAAAAAAAAAAGTCACTGGATGGCTGAGGAAAAAAAAAAGAGCTTACTTTTGTCCTTATTTAAAAACTATAGTAGCTCAATATCTCATCCATTCCACATTATAACACAGTATTTGATAATGATAAAATATAGCATGGAATTTTGCGATGTGACCAACCCCGAATGCATGGCAGGAGACATTCAACATTTTTCCATTAAATTTGTCTTTATCTATCCTTGATGTTGTGATTTCATTAAGAGTAAATACCGTTATCTAACTTTTAAATGAAGAGATGAAATGTTATGGAATATCTTTTTCCCTTTAACTCATGAGTTGCAAAACCAACTCATCCTGTTGTAAGTCACATCTGTATCAGATTATTATTGTTCTTATGAACAACTTGAATTTAAGAACTTGGAAACTTCTTTGGAATCACCAGTAGTGCAACATGTCTTATCTTACTTGAGCTATCAAGCAGTTAGGAATCAAGTCTGAGCTATCAATTTAGACTGAGAAAATTGTAGAGAAAAGCCTCTGGAGTATAATTCATCATGGTTAAAGAATCATTATGAATAATGAATCACTAGACACAGGACTGTTATAAATGTTAGAGATGCTCTACCATGGTAATATTCAGAGTGTGAAGAAGATGACTTGGAGTTGGACATACAGTCAGGCAAAGGCATTCTGACCTTGCTCTGTGCTGTAAGGAACAAGTCTGGAGTAGGCGGAAAGTAAATCCGTGTTAATATACAACACTGCCACATGTATCAGACCTAATCTAAACCATTAGACCTTTTATCAAAGTCATGGAATTATGTACAGCTGACTTGTAAACCTCACCATTTTTCTCCTCACTGGCTCCAAATTCATTGTCGTTTTCTTCCATTTTTGTTCTTAAGTCAACAATACTCACAGTTGCTGTGTTTCATAAGTACAAAGAGATATGATGCATGAGTACTTATAAATAAAAGGTACAGGAGTATCTTTTCATAACCAAATGAAAGCAAAAGTTATTATCTTGTATAGAATAATGAGATAGTCTCCCAAACCTCATGTGACAAAAATAGGTTTATATACAATAATCTAAAGGTAAAACTTGGTGAATGGTTGGTGTTTATTTCTGGAAAGTGTCTGATGGAGGGAATTTCATGATTCTCCTCAACATTTTAATCCTACATAATTAGTCTGTAGTAATTAAAATATATTTAACACAGTTGGAGGGCATAAGGACAAAGGGTTCTGTTCTAATCTCATATGCACAGGCATGCAGAGATTTTAAGATACTGTGATGTGAGCCTTTGAGTTCAAAGACACAACTCAGAATAGTGATGTATGGTAAAGATAAATAGTGTGGAAAGGAATTGAAATTACAGTAGAAAGCAAACTATTTCAAAAGAGCACATCAATTTGTACCAACCAAAAATAGAAAAAGTAACCAATGCAGTCTTAATTCATATACAGTTGAAAAATTAGGAGATCAGATTAACAGAAAAGATATTTTAAAATTCAGAAATAACTCTCTCATTTCCATCTCACCCCTTTTCTAAAAGAAATACACGCTTTATAGGTCCAAATACTTTTTTTTTGTTGTTGTTATTATTATTTAGGATGAAACTTGCTCACGGTTCACTTGATCCCAAAGTCCATGTCACCAACAAAGATGTTAAATAGTGCCAGTCCCAATACCAACCCCTGAAGAACACCACTTGTCACTGATCGCCACTTAGGACACAGAGACGTTGACTGCAACTCTTTGAATGAGTCCTTCCAACCAATTCCTTACCCACCAAGTGGTCCATCCATCAAATCCATGTCTTACCAATTTAGAAAAAAAAAAAAAAAAAAAAAAAAAAAGGACATCATGCATGACAGTGTCAAATGCTTTGCACAAGTCCAGGTAGATGATGTCAGTTGCTCTTCCCGTATCCACCAATGCTGTAACCCCATTGTAGAAGGCCACTAGATTTGTCAGGCACAATCTGCCTTCCCTTAGTGAAGCCATGTTGGCTGTCACCAATCACCTCCTTATTTTCTATATGCCTTAGAATAGTTTCCAGAAGGATCTGCTCTATGATCTTGCCAGTCACAGAGGTGAGACTGACTGGCCTGTAGTTCCCTGGGTCTTCTTTTTTTCCCTTTTTATGTTTAGGGTTATGTTTCTCATCTTCCAGTCAGTGCAAACTTCACTGGACTGCCATGACTTCTCAAATATGATGGATAGTGGCTTAGAAACTTCATCTGCTGTTTCCCTCAGGACCCATGGATGTATCTCATCAGGTCCCATGGACTTGTGGGCTTTCAGGTTCCTTAGCGTGTCTTGAACCTGATCTTCTCCTGCACTGTGTTGTTCATCATTCTCCCAGTCCCTGCCTTTGCCTTCTGGGGCCCGGGCTTTTTTTTTTTTTTTTTTTTTTTTTTGTAGCTGACAAGGCTACAGCTCTCGTCAGTGAAGACTGAAGTAAAAAAGTCATTGAGTACCTCAGCTCCATATCCCAGGTGACCAGGTCTCCCATTTCCTTCCAGAGAGGGTCCACAATTTCCTTATTCTTTCCTTTTATCTCTGGGGTAACTACAGAAAAAGCCTTTCTTGATGTCCCTGGTCAAATTTAATTCTGACAGGGCTTTGGCTTTCCTAACCTGATCCCTGGCTGCTCAGACAATTTCTCTGTATTCATCTCAGGCTAATATATTTTTCCTCCCGATAACATACTATTGAAATTTAACTCTTATAATCTCTTCTAAATATAAATGCAAAACTATACCTTATGTTTTCTTCAAATTCAAAGTGAACAAACCCACAATGTAATGGCTATCAATTTATAAGTGACCTCTTTGAACTTTTATTTCAGCTCAGATTAATGAGAGGTTTAATGATGACACTTCTGAATTAGTTTTGCTGTTATTGTTGTTGTTGGTGGTGGTGGTGGTGGTTTGTTGTTGGTTTTTGTTTTTGTTTTGTTTTGTTTTGTTAGCAGTTCTAAGATTTACCAGCACTATTCTACTGATTGTTTCTAAAAGTGAGGAGAACCTTCTCTTTGAACTCAACTGAAACTTGCATAAAGATACTTTTTGGAGTTAAATTTGAGCACTGTTATAATAAAAAACTAAGTAATGTTCCCCAAAAATATCTGCTTAGCCCAAAATAAAAATGGGATATGACAATTATAAGATTTACCAATTATGCATATTATGTTGAACTCATATTAATGTTAGAGTTACTTCTACTATTGCTCTATTTTTTAAGGATGAACAGTATGTGTATATGTTAGCTTTTATGCTAGATTTTATGAGTTTTCTACAACAGTCACTTTTATTATTTCATGTCCTTACTCAGATATATTTCCTTCTTTCATTTCACTCTCACCTGAGTCACAAAGGAGGAATAGGTATTGATATATTTTTATTTCAGACCTAAAATTCATACCTCACTTGTGAGTTATGCAAGGAAAATAGGAAGCTTCATTAAACAAGTTGTCTGTGAATAGTGATTTGCAGTTTGGGAGTAATTTCATTTGAAATCATTAAATGTACACAGCTAAAATAATTTTATTTCTTTGAAAAACTCCACTTACTATCTTACACTGATGAAGACAATAGAGATTTATTTTTTTAAATACACTTCTTAATGACCTAGAGAACGTCATTTGCTCTGTATTTGCATGTTATACACACTTTCTGTAGCATACAGTAAAGCAAATTTCAAAAAATAGAAATAAACACAATTTAAAGGTAATTTTCTAAATACATGAATCAAATGAGTTACCTCTTTGTAGCTAAATGAGACAACAATCATGGTTTATAATGTCCTCATTGTTTCTTGGAAAGATACAACATGGAAAATTACATTTATCAGTTCAATTCAGCTAAATCAGTTTCCTTCCAAGATAATAGAGTAAATGTTTGGGTTTTTTTTGTTTGTTTGGTTGTTTGGTTGGTTGGTTTTTGTTTGTTTGTTTGTTTGTTTCTTTTTGAACCTTACTGCAAGAAAGGTGAAAGAAAAAGTAAGTGAATATGGGCAACACACATGGCAACATTAGAGTGTACCTGTCAAATAGAGTGTACCTGCCCACTTATGTCATTTATAAAACTGAGTAATTGAGAAGTATTGCACTGTACAAGCACAATGTATTTCTACTGTGGACTGGTGTTGTGATCAGTAATGACTAGTTAAACACTTACCTGGCTAGAGTTGCTGTTTTGCAGCCAGTAGTCATGACATAATTATATATAGAAAGAGGACAAGCATGTAAGTAATTTACACTTAAATCTGAACCCAAAACAACAGAGCTATGAAATCTCCATAAAATCGTTCAGAAAAAACAGAGTGTAAATTAGAGTTTCAAATTGAAGTGTGGAATTAGAGATAAAATATGTTAGGTAATAAATGGGAAAAAAAATAAATTAATGTTGTTTCTTGTGCTACTTCCAACATATATAAATAACTATCAAAGTATAGCAAATCAAAATATCTTGCTAAGGAAGTAACAGGAATATTATAAGTGGCAAGGGTAAAGACAGTTGGTTTTATTAGTGTACCACAGACAGAAATATTCTATTTGTTCTTAGTATGTAGAACGGAAAAGTATGAAGTACTTATGTCATATAAAAATAAATAAATAAAGTAATGTTCTAATTGAAATTGCCATAAAACAACTTCTGAAAAGTTTTATAAAGCAAACTCTATAGATTATACCCAAATGTGCTACACAGAAGAGTCCTCAAGCCAAACAGGACACCAAATTTTGAAACTAGCTTGTAAGAAAGTATTTTCAGATTAATAATGCATGCTACCAAGCAACTGTGGTGATAGAATAGGAATTAGAATACAAGAGACCTCATATGATCCCCACATATCTATAAAAAGACATAAATTAATAGAGTACTGAAGAAAAAGAGATCAGTCTGTTTCTAAGAAAAGAAGAAAAAAAAAAAAAAAAAAAAAACACACTTCATTTCCATCTATTCTATGGTTCTATGGTGAAGAGACCATTTCATAAGAATAGAAAGGTACTTTAGGGATTAAGTCTCAGAGTCTCAGAGATGAATCCACACTAATTCAAAATAAAGTATCTTTTGTCAGGTTAAATAATCAAGCTATCAACAAACTGATAAGGAAAAAAATGATTCTCTATTTCTGAAATATCCCAATAAACAATGGATACCACTGCAGAGATTGTACATTAGTCAATACAAAAGTTTTGTGCTTAATGAGATTCAATGATTTGTGACATTCAGAAAATACTAACTTCTGAGCTCCAATTACAATTTTCCAAATCTCTTTAAAGCATTTGAATTTGGAAGTGCTTGGCTGAAAGCTTAAGCCCAACCTCAATTACTCAGAACCTATTTTTTTTCTGGCTGAATAATAGCTACAGCCTTTACATGGCAACTATACATTGGTAGTTGCCATGTCTGTATTTGTTGTGTCTCAACAAAAGGACACCCTTAAATAATGTGAAAGGTGTTGTTGTTTTGTTTTGTTTTGTTTTGTTTTGTTTTGTTTTGTTTTCCTGCAGCTTCATACAGCTACAGAAAATTCCATCAGTGGAATCCAGCAAATGATGGTAGAAATGAATAGATAATTTAAATTTCAATCTCTGCTATGAACTGCATATCCCCATCTTCCACAAAATCCAACTGTGTTTACATCTAAGTTTAGACTTGATAGCAATTAAAATAAATCCAAAATATTTTAATGAGAAAAAATCAGCATGTAACAATTGATTTTCCTTTTATGATGTCCTCCTAGCTTCTTTTAGAATATCTGAAGTAGTCTCATTCTCAGCTCACAATCAGAGTACATTTTTTTTCCTTTTTCTTTTTTTTTATTTTCTTCCTATCTAATGCCATATTTAGAGAAATGTAAAACCATAGAATAAAAATCTTGTAAAATGACTGATGAGTGTTTGAGCTAAAAATAAAGTTGAATTAGTATAAACACTATCTAATCTCTAATCCGTTTCTTCCCTCACTATGAATGTAAATGACACATCTGAGGTTTCCCCTAGATCTCTGTTGAATAGCAAAATACAGTGATAAACACTTCTATTCCAGAGAACAGGTGTGCAATGCAGTCAGTAAGAAGTGGTAGTGACATGAGTACATACTTATTGCCCAAACAATTTTGTAACTTAAAGAATACTGCAAAAGTAAAGGTCCCCAAGACTTCGGTCACTTTATTTTAGCTAAAGATTATTGAAATCCCCCATCTAATTGAATGTGTCACTTACTAATCTCCTGGACTGGAAGTTTATGGCAGAAAAACAAACAAACAAACAAACAAAACAAAACAAAAACAAAAACAGAAGTGGTGGAATTTTCTCATTTCATCGAGGTTTTTAAGTTGTTTTCTTTTACCTATAGAATGAACATATTCAGGAGTAAAACAGAGCACTGAAGATGCATGAAGATCATTTCAAGTGATTTGCTTGATCTCGATAAAATCTTGGCCTCCCTTGTAGGTGAAAGAGACATATTCTATGCAATGACCCATTTATTAAAGATTCCCTGAAGAAAGCAAGCTATATCAAGCATTAAATGAACCTTAATTGTAATTATATTTTATTGCTCCTTGGATTATTAAATGTTTAAACTTGTTTAAACTATGAGATAACAGAATCTATGTTCTCAGTAGTGAAAGGGTAGTAACAGTAATTTTACTAAACATTTCAGCCCTGTTCCAACAATCTCTTGGAGGAAAGTTAATGGTCACAATCCAAGTAAAGCCCGCCTGAGAAAGTCTCAAGCTGTGCTTGAAATACCTAATGTGCAGCTAGAGGATGCGGGGATGTATGAATGTAAAGCTGAAAACTCACGTGGAAGGAATGTCTTCAGAGGGCAACTCCAAGTGTACAGTAAGTATAATTGCACATAGTATTATCCATCAATGCTTTGTCCATACTTAAGGCTTTAACGATATATGAAGGATGCTAGAAATTAAATATCTAGAATATCCACTAGAAATTAAATATATATAAAATAAATATGAAATAAAATCTTTATTTAATTAAGATATATATTTTTGTTCCTCAGTAATGCACTAAAGTCTGGAATGGGAATGAAGCTGTCTCACACAAAACCTGGCTTAAATAGCATTTCATGTTTCCTGATGTTTAGGGTTGCATTTTATTTTGTTTGTTTGTGAAGAGAATTCTTGTAATTTTAGAGGTCTTTATTTTTCTCCTGATATAATACATAATATATAATATAGAAATTAATATATAAATATATATATATATTCACTCGCATTAACCATAATGCATATGTCAGAAAATCAGTTTTAGAAATACCTTAGTATTTTTCTCTTGCTTTTATTAAGGATACATACTTGCCATGCCTGGGTGCAGAGTTTTGCCAAATTCATTGTACAGGAATCAGAATAGGAGAAGCAATTCTCTTTTTGTAAATAAAAGCTCTCATTCTGGGGATGCATTACAATTTATGTAGTCTTCCTAAATTTTTTTTTTTTTCAGCCAAAAAATTCAACCATATTGATATGTTGTTGAAAAAAAAAAAAAAAAAAAAAAAAAAAAAGATCCCGAATTAAGAATATTTGATAAAAGTAATTCAATAATTAATTTTTATATAATGTCATTGATACACCCTAGAGGCCAGAAAAAAAAGCCTATACAAAACATGACTTATTGATTAATTGCAGCTCAAATATTTCACTTTAGTCCCTCCTATTTCTTGTTATCAGTCCATGAATCCTACAACCTTAAGGATTGCAGGAGCGGTCTATTGCAGGAGATCATGCAACAAATCTTTCAGACTCTGAGTTGTATTTGGTCTTCAAATATTGCAGTCAGTGTTATTCAAACTTCATTACTTGAGACTGTTCCTCAGGCTAATAGATACCTTTAAGAAGTCTACCCCGTTAATTAATTTTATTTTTATTTTCTGGATTTCAGACAACTGTTATTAGTGCTTTCTCCCCATTGCTCACTGTATATAGTTCTCTGTCTTTTTTCCACACTTTCATCAAATAACCATAGATTGTCACCATATGTTTAGTTATTTTTCATATAAGTCAATATTTCCAGGTCCATAATCAAATTTTCTGTCTCCTCCAACTTTCAAATGTCTTTATCTTAGCTCCTCAGTTTTCAGTGAGTGTCAGCATATAACTGGATGATGTTCCTCTCCTTCCTTTTCCTTCTTATCCATCTGGAGCCAAGGGCAGGTTTTTGCCTTCTACTTTTTCACTGTGTATAGGAAAAAATATGTGATAGCAAAAGTGGTGGTTTGCACCTTTCCTTTTGGACATGCCACCCATACTGCACTTGAATAAAAGTATTTTACTAAAGAGAGAAAGAGAGAACGAGAGAGAGAATGAGAGAGAAAGAGAATGAGAGCAAGAAAGAGAGAAAGAGAGAAAACTCAAAGCCTCAGGAACTACTTTATGCCTTCCACTGTGCCAATTCCACAGTGACATTTCTCCATTATTACAAATTCCTACTGTTCTTTACTTCTACAAAAGTATGACAAATTCTGTTACAGTCATGGATGCCAGAGAATTTAGCAACATGTTTGGTCTTTTTCCTTAACATTTCTTAAAATATCAGAAATTCCAAAGGTTATAATACATACCCCAGCTCATACAGTTGCTATCTCTTCTCTAGAGTTGTGAAACTAACAAAATAATTAAATAAATAAATAAATAAATAAATAAATAAAATAACCAAAGTTTTCTGTAATAGAGATACAATTAGCTTTACCTCTTCCTTTTGAAATGAAATAAAAGAAAAAAAAATATCTTTTCAGGAGAGAAATTAAGCAGTTGGAAAATGAAATTGCTTCCTCAAGAGCAGTCTTCAGACCTGCGCAGAGCCATAAGCAGAACTCATATCACAGCACACATGATCTCATGTTCCACCTAACTCTACCTCTCTTATTAACCAGGATACATTTTCATTTTCAGTAGTAGTAAAGATGCTATTCAAATGTAGAAGTCCACAGAAAACATTCTCTTTGTCAGCTTTGTTCCATTCTGTTTAAATAGAAATAAGAATTTTTAGTTCTCTGCCATTGTATGGTTGTCAAAAATAATATTGTTTTCAGTCTGACCAGTCTGACTTTATGGATAACACACAGTTTGTGTTAATTGGCTTTTTTTTTTTTTTCTTTTTTCCATATCAGACCAAATGCTTGTACATTAAATAAAGGAGGTTCATTTCAGATCATCTAAATCCTTTGATTAACAGCTGCATGAGACTATCATAGTGCTACATTTCTAAATATAGCAAAGTCTATTACTATCTTTTAGTAATGGGTAAATTCTGAAGGTTAATTCTGAACCACATCCAAATCAATGTTTCACCTACATTAGCAGGGAGGAAGGTCAGAGCAGGTGACAGGGGACTTTCAAGTGGAAGAGACCGGCAGTGACCTCCAGCCCAGCAAAACAAGAAGTGCAAACTGTTAATAGCTCCTTACAAGTATCTTGGCCTCAAGATAAAGTATTCCCCAGTGAGCCTCTCACATTCAGACTGCTCCTGAAGACATTAGTTCCTCATTGGCCTAAAAACCCCAACATCCCTTTCCAGGGATGTAAGAGAGTTTGGGTAAGAAGGTTCTTAACAGCACAAAGTTTAGCCAAGTGTTACTTTACAAAATTCTCAGCTTCCTTTGGTGAGAGCTGATATAGCAGGATACAGGGGCAGCATTTGCTGATGTATTTCTTATTCATAACAACAGTCAACATGAATTATTTATCTTAAAGCTCATTGTCTTTTCACTGACATCTTATTCCTCCTGGAGACAAGGATTATTTTGGCTCAAAAACTCAGATGTAGGCCATCATTCTTTACCAGGGGTTTCTTGTAAAATTCCAGAGCAGATTGTAGTACCAGCTGTGTCATACTGTGGTTTTACGATCTGCATATCTCTGTAGGAACTCAGTTGCTGTCTGTTTGAATCTTCATTTCATCAGTTGCATCTAATCTGGGTCATCACAAGTTATTTTGGAGAAAGACCAGGGCCCCAAGTCTCCCTGTCTCCTCAGATTTAATCAGAAGTTGCTGATTTATCTATCATTTCTTTTCTGATGCTGCAATCCAGGTATAACATGACTGCCTGACTCAGCTGACACTTTGAATGTTGCTCAGAAAGTGGTATTTCAGAATTTGACAATTTCAGATTGTTGTAGTCTCAGCACTTAGTTGAAATTCAGCTGTAAAAGTGGCATAGTTATTAAAAATATAATTTTGATGATGCGAGACATCTTCATATATTTGACTGCAACCTATTTTGAGAAGTGTGTTTTTCCCCAAGCTCATCCTGTAGTTTACAAGAAATTATATTCAAGCTGAAAATGATTAATAGAAAAGAGCACAAAAATTTGGGTGGAGAAACCGGGCATTAACCATTTGCAGTCACAGCTTCTCCACAAACTCTACCAGGACTACCAGGATGTTCCCAATGGCAACTTCTGCTCTGTGCAATTCCTCCTGCTCTTTTCTCACTCTGAAAATGATGGGTTTGCTTCTGTATTACCTACTCACTAGTGCCAGTTCAGCAGGGGGTGGTGATGTGAACCAGAGAATTAAAACATTTTTCTTGCCATTTTTCTTTCAGCTGGCTCGGTTACCTGATCCTGCTCACAGCAGCAACCCATGAACAGCTCTGCTGACACAGCAGGATGGGAGGTCTGCCATAACGTGGCAGTTGAACAAGCAGCTGAGGGCAGGAATATTCTGAAATGTAGTGTAGTAGGCAAACCAGATTTTTAACACCATTTTAATCACTTCCTCATAAATTTTGTATGGAGCAAAATCCACCAGGGTCACTGCAGGTTAGCCCCAGAAAAATAGAGTAAAACTGGCTAAAGAGGATAAGATTTCTGATTGCATCTTCAGCTGAAATCTGTTATCTTGGATTTCTCACTGTGATAGCTACCTATTCTTCTCATACTTTATACTTTTCAATTGGCCTCATGTTCAGAAAAATAATTTATTTCACCCTGAATGCATTTACTCATTCACACTTTAGGACACTATCTGAAGTCATTTGTCTATGCAAAATTTTCTCTTAAGTTTTCTTTCAGCCAAAATTTTGCTAAATTATTCCAGAAAGTAGTTCCACAGAGGATACAAAAACTGGCCTGTAAGCTTGCTGTTTTGTTGCCAATGTGTTTTTGTAAAACATTTTGACATCCTTGAATAAAAAGCTACAGAAATTAATAAAATAAATCAGGGGATGGACCGTGATTTTAAAATCTTGGCAGAACTATAGAAAGTTATGGTAAAGTATCTATGAAGTTTAATGAATCCTTCTATTTTTACATTCACTCCCAAAACTTCATTGGACAGATAAATACTGGCAAATGCTCTTTTTTTTTTTCCATGATGAATATTGTATATACACACACACACACACACACATATATATATACATATATACATATATCTACATTTGTATATACATATACATATATCTATATCATATATATAAAATATTAATTTCAAAAATAAATATAAATCAATATAAATAAAAAGTTAATTTCAAAATCTGTTTAAATACAATTTATATTTTCTTATTAAAATTAAGTTCAATTATGGAATGAAATTTTCTTCGCCCACATGTATATCAGGATTATGCTTAAAAGTTTTTTTTTTTTTTTTAATAAAATTAAAATCATACATTGAGTTAGAAGTTGCAAATCCAGTTAAACATTTGTCTCTTATTATTGACAAGGTTTAAGAACAAATGTTATGATATTATGGAGAGGCTTTTGCTAATAACTAGAAAGGGAACTGTTTTCCTGTAGCAAAGTAGGAAGAGAAACATAAAGAAACAAAGAGAAGAAAGGAAGCCAAAAATTTATGCAAAATATTTCTCTTAATCATGCATTTAGTTGTTTTCATTCTACCTACTGCTTTACCATCTTGTTCAAAATTTCTTTTGCTTCACTCAAAAAGGTAAAAATCCAAGTCATTGCCTTTGCTGATGGCAAGATTGAAAATTCTGAATCCAAAGACCACTTAGACTATGAGGAAAAAAATTAAGGTAGAAATACTCCGTATAATGAAAAAAAAAAAAATGTTAATACCTACTGATCATATCACTATGATTTGAAATTTTGTGGTTATAGAGGAAAAACTGTGCCATTATACTTTCATGATAGTCACAGCCAGGGGGGAGGGAATGGCAGCTGTGTACCAATAAGAACAGACTTGCAGCCAGACTTGGTGAGGCAGTTTTATTTCAGTGAAATCAGGTTACTTCTTAATTAAGTAATGCTTTGGTTCATTGTGAGATCAAACTCAATATAGAAAAATTAGACCATATATGCTTTGGATCACACAGTAGAAGTTTCAGAAAAGCAAAAAGAACATTTTAGTGCCTCTTTGAAACTGCATATATTTAAGGCACCACTGTCTATCTTTTACAATTTTTAACTACACATTCAACTGTCACACTTGCCAAAATCATACTAGCATATTAATTTTCAAAGGAAGCAAGTGCTTCTCAGCATGTTTTTTTGTGTATACCAAAACACTACAGAAGAAAACAACAGAAACAACTAAACAATGCAATTGAATTATATTTTTAGGACAATTACTAGACAAGTGACTACAGGCACTTGCACAAACTGCTTCAAAATATTACATGAGATTTTTCGATTAACGTAAGAATCAAGTGATTCAGTGTAGTGGAGTATATGCCATGCATTGCCTTAGCTATAATAAGAATGTCAGAGCAGCTGTTTTCAGTCTTGGTGTAGGAGTTAAGTTGGGTCTATCTTGTCTCTGTTTTCCTCCACTAAAAGGGAAATAAGTGATTCCTTTTTATGATACATATCCAGTTTCTGACAACTGTCTGGCCAGGGACTGTACTGCAGACTATTTTCTGCTTAGGAATGATAGACAACTCATTCACTACCTTTATCATGCATGCACAAGATGTAAGCTAGAAGCAGTTAGTCGTCTGTCATGCATCCTCATATCTACTCACATCTTTGATTGGTGATCTGTCAATTGGCAGCTAGATTCAAAGATTTACTTTTAAACTTGGTTCCCCATGTTTAAGCATGTTATCAATTATCCGATGTTTGAAGTAGAGACCATGTTTTGACAGAACTGGATTTCTTTCTACTCATTTGAAACAGAAGAATTTTATATTCCTTTAGAAATGAAGGTCATTAGCTATTTATTCTCTACCATTTAAAATATATATATTTAGTATAATTACATTAATTAATCTATTATCTTGTTTGCTAGAGAAATTGGTATTGTTACAATACGAAAACCAAATTATTGAATTATTGAATATTGAATATTGAATATTATTGAATATATATGCTTAGAATATATATATACTAATATATATGCTTATATATGAATACTCAGTTCTTCACTGAGTCTTAGTAAGTTTTCCAAATGATAAGATCCTACAAATAACTGTCTGATTGACTGCTGCATTAAAAATTTGCAATTTTGCAAAAAGTATTCCCTGCTTTTTTGTTTTTTAACAGGTTATTACATGAAATCTAGGTATTAATTATCATATATACAACTATCAACTATCTACCTTAAAAAAAAAAAAAAAAAAAAAAAGAGAGAGAGAGAGACATTTTAACATTGACTTGTTATGTAATTTATGTTAATGATGAGTGCAGGAAATCTCATGGGTTCTGTGCTTAAAAGCATTAAAAATATTTTCTCCCTTGAAATATTAATTAATGCAAAAAAAACTTTAATAAAAATATGTGCAAATGCCTTACCAAATGCCCAGTCATTCTTAGCTGAATAAACAATGATTTCCTAGTAAAATGAGAGAACTATGAAACTCAGAGTCTGCAATGATTGACCTCTTTATTGAAATTTAAATAGCTTAAGTATTGCAATGTTACTAAATATTCTATTGTGACTCCCAAGCAAATGTTCTTAAATCCAGTAATAATATTTTAATATATAGTGCTCTAATTTAATCCTTTGGATTTTATTAAATTGGGCAGATTTTCTATTCCTGATCATGATACTGCTAGCTGCCTGATGACATTACAGCATTTCCTTTAAAGTTAAGAAGTTTCACAAATTTTATTACCTTCTCTTTGTGTTTTGGTTGTTTGTTTAACAATGTTCCTTTTTTTTAGAGTAAGCTAGGCTTTGTAAAGGCCACAATTCAATCTGTTTAACTGATTAGGTCTTTGCATATATGCTAGAAACTTAACAGTTCATATGCTTTGTACATACCATGGTATATTATTCTTGCAGCCTACCCACATTGGGTGGAGAAACTTAACGATACTCAATTAGACAGTGGGGATCCACTCCGATGGGAATGTAAAGCCACTGGAAAGCCAAGGCCCACATATCGTTGGCTGAAAAATGGAGTTCCACTCTGGCCACAGGTACATTAGATGAGGAATCACCAGTATGTCACATTTTTCTCTTTTAATACAGATAAAGACAATTAAACAAGGTACTAAAAAGTACTTTCAGAAATGAGAGTTTTCTGTATTAGTTTCTGAAGTATAATTTTAGAGACAGGTTCTCAATATCTGTCCCCTTTGAATCATCTCAAGCAATGTTGAATTTCATTCATTAGTAATTCTCTCTAGTTCAGAAATATTTTGGAAACAAGATCTTCTGAGTTTTGTTTGCAATAGCACTGCCACTGTACTGTAATAATGATCTAAGCAATCCCCAGTATATGTATATTTACTTTTTCTATTTTAGATATTGATATTAATTGACAAATTATGTTATTTGTGTCTATTTTTCTGTATAAAGAGACTGTAACAAGTCAGAAAAAGGTTGTATTTGCTGAATCAGACTCCTTCATATTTCCCCCAATATTATGTTATTTACCACATAGTAAGTTTTTTTTTGTACTTTTCAAAACACTAACAGTGTTTTGAAACTAATGTAAGAAGTACATTTCATCATTTTCAACTCCATTAATTCTCTACAAGTAGCAGAACTCACCATCGACACCATTAAAATATTCCAGATAAAGATGTAAAGACTTTCATACAATCACCTGATATGTTTTAGAAGTAGACCTAGATAATATTGTCTTTCTTTTTAAAAGAATGCTCATGGCATAGACTGTCTTTTGTCTTTATTCTGTTTTTTCCTGTTGACTCATCAACACGTCAACAACCCAATTCACGTGGGGTTTTTGTTTGTTTGTTTTTGCCTAACACCTTTCCATTTTTACAGTCTCAAAATATTTAAGGAAAAGTTTTGTAAATTTATTTCATACATTTTTTTTTTCCAGATTAAATTAAAGCTGTTCAATGTTGGGAGAAAACATCTCCATTTGTTAAAGAATTCATGGAATGGATTCATAAATATAAAAATGAAATGTCTTTCTTTTCAGTGAATGTCACTTCTGTGAGCATCAACCAATTATGCAAACAATGAGAAAGGAAACATAAACAGAGTTTATTTTTGAAGCTGTGAGGCATTGAAAATAAGTTTATATGCCTTTACTTTATTCATTTCATTCCTGAAATTGAAGCAATGTAAATATCTGTAGTTTTTGGTTTTCTGATTATCTAAATCATTAGTTGCAATGGGCTCTGAAATTTCCATATTAAATTTCATTTTAAACAGGAGTTTATGACAGAGAAAACTTTTATTCATAGTTTCCTCTGTATTTCCAAACAATCTGTTCTTTAGTAATTTTTAACTAAACCAAAAACATCTTCAGTAATGAAACCTAGAGATGTTTTATAGAAGTTCAAGTTATTCCTTATAAAGTTCCATAAAGTATATTTTTTCCATAAACAGCTGTTAATGCCCCTTCTTTACTACCTGTGTTAATTATTTTCTACTAGTGGACATTTCAAAATAGAAATTGGCTCTGATGTTTAAGGCAACTAAAACCTTTTACTCTTACTCATGCAAGCAATCTTTTATGTCTACTTTTATAACATACAGTCGTGACTGAGACCAAAAGTTTGACAGAGATATGATCATCAGATATTTTCCACCCACAGAACACTTCTTGCCTCATTAAAGTTACCAGGATGAACTGTTTTTAAAAGTTGTACAAGGGTGATAGCACCAAATATATAAATAAGCAAAGAAACAAAAGCAAGCATAGGTGATTGTGAACTTACACTTAGAAATATTTAAATATTCTTAGAGTTTTTTTCTGGCCTGTTTTAGTTTTGTTATCTCTTAGATAACAAAAGCCCAAGGATTTTTGTTGTTTATTTTTATTTTAGTTTAATAATGTCTTTTGTCTCTTGCCCAAAAAATTTCCAGTACCTTTTTGGTTTCATGGAACTGTTTTTTGTTATTTCATTACAGAGCAGGACTGAGATGGTTAATGGTGTACTGATGATCAACAGTGTGAATGTCTCAGATGCTGGAATGTATCAGTGCTTAGCAGAAAATAAGTATGGTACTATTTATGCCAGTGCTGAGCTGAAGATTTTAGGTGAGTATTATAAATAAAAAATAAAATAAAAATAATAATAATAATAAAAAAGAACAGACTGTTGTTGTTTTTTTGTTTGTTTGTTTGTTTCTGTTTGATAGTTGCATTTGTTCTTGGCCTCTTATGATAAAGAATGGCTTCTGCCTGTCCAAACTTAGCAGAACAGATAATAGTGGGTTTTATTGTTATTTCTGATGGGGCATTTTATTACATAGGAGAGCACAGATCCTTTTTGTAACTGAATGTTTCCATTCATAAATTACTGACTCAGTTACATTTTGTGTCTATTTCTCATATAAGGCTATGTCAATTCAAAATACATGGAAAATATTTTTTTTCCCTCAAAAACAAATCACAGAATCACAGAATCACAGAATTTTCTAGGTTGGAAGAGACCTCAAGGTCATCGAGTCCAGCCTCCAACCTAACGCTAACAGCCCTCCACTAAACCATATCCCTAAGCTCTACATCTAAACGTCTTTTGAAGACTTCCAAGGATGGTGACTCCACCACTTCCCTGGGCAGCCTGTTCCAATGTCTAACAACCCTTTCAGTAAAGAAGTTCTTCCTAACATCTAGCCTAAAACTCCCCTGGCTCAACTTAAACCCATTCCCCCTCGTCCTGTCACCAGGCACGTGGGAGAACAGGCCAACCCCCACCTCGCTACAGCCTCCCTTGAGGTACCTAAAAAGAGCGATAAGGTCGCCCCTGAGCCTCCTCTTCTCCAGGCTGAACAAGCCCAGCTCCCTCAGCCGCTCCTCGTAGGACTTGTTCTCCAGGCCCCTCACCAGCTTCGTCGCCCTTCTCTGCACCCGCTCAAGCACCTCGATGTCCTTCTTGTAGCGAGGGGCCCAAAACTGAACACAGTACTCGAGGTGCGGCCTCACCAGAGCTGAGTACAGGGGGACGATCACCTCCCTAGCCCTGCTGGTCACGCTGTTCCTAATACAAGCCAGGATGCCGTTGGCCTTCTTGGCCACCTGAGCACACTGCTGGCTCATATTCAGCCGACTGTCCACCATCACTCCCAGGTCCTTCTCTGCCTGGCAGCTCTCCAACCATTCCTCTCCCAGCCTGTAGCTCTGCTTGGGGTTATTGCGCCCCAGGTGCAGGACCCGGCACTTGGCTTTGTTAAACTTCATGCAGTTGACCTCAGCCCATCGGTCCAGCCTATCCAGATCCTCCTGCAGAGCTTTCCTACCCTCAAGCAGATCGACACACGCACCTAACTTGGTGTCATCTGCGAACTTACTGAGGGTGCACTCGATGCCCTCGTCCAGATCATCGATGAAGATATTAAAGAGGACCGGCCCCAGCACCGAGCCCTGGGGGACGCCACTAGTGACTGGCCTCCAACTGGACTTGGCTCCATTCACCACGACTCTTTGGGCCCGGCTATCCAGCCAGTTTCTAACCCAACGAAGCGTGCGCCAGTCCAAGCCAAGAGCAGCCAGTTTCTTGAGGAGAATGCTGTGGGAGACGGTGTCAAAAGCCTTGCTGAAGTCAAGGTAGACCACATCCACAGCCTTTCCCTCATCCACCCAGCGCGTCACTCTGTCATAGAAGGAGATCAGGTTCGTCAGGCATGACCTGCCTTTCATAAATCCATGCTGACTGGGCCTGATCGCCTGCTTCCCCTTCAAGTGCTGCATGATGACTCTCAGGAGGATCTGCTCCATGAGCTTTCCTGGCACTGAGGTCAAACTGACAGGCCTGTAGTTTCCTGGGTCAGCCCTCCGGCCCTTCTTGTAGATGGGCGTCACGTTTGCTAGCCGCCAGTCGATTGGGACCTCCCCCGATAGCCAGGACTGTTGATAAATGATGGACAGTGGCTTGGCCAGCTCCTCTGCCAGTTCCCTCAGTACCCTTGGGTGGATCCCATCTGGCCCCATCGACTTGTGCACATCTAAGTGCCGTAGTAGGTCACCAACCAGTTCTTCATGGATAATGAGGGCCACATCCTGCTCCCCATCCCCTTCCACCAGCTCAGGGTACTGGGTATCCAGAGAACATCCGGTATTGCCGCTAAAGACTGAGGCAAAGAAGGCATTGAGCACCTCCGCCTTTTCCTCATCTCTTGTAACTAAGTTTCCCCCCGCATCCAGTAAAGGATGGAGATTCTCCTTAGTCCTCCTTTTTGTGTTGATGTATTTATAGAAACGTTTTTTGTTATCTTTAACGGCAGTAGCCAGATTGAGCTCCAGATGAGCTTTGGCCTTCCTAATTTTGTCCCTGCACAGCCTCGCTACTTCTTTAAAGTCCTCCTTAGTGGCCTGCCCACTTTTCCAAAGCTTATAAACCCTCTTTTTCCTCCTAAGATCAAGCCACAATTCTCTGTTGAGCCAGGCCGGTCTTCTTCCCCGCCAGCTCGTCTTTGGGCACGTGGGAACAGACCGTTCCTGCGCCATTAAGACTTCCCTCCTGAAGAGCGCCCAGCCTTCCTGGACCCCTCTGCCCTTCAGAACCGCCTCCCAAGGGACTCCACCAACCAGTGTCCTGAGCAGCTCAAAGTCAGCCCTCCGAAAGTCCAATACAGCGGTTTTACTGGTCCCCTTCCTGGCCTCGCCAAGAATAGTGAACTCCACCATTGCGTGGTCACTCTGCCCTAGACAGCTCCCGACGATCACGTCCTCCACCAGTCCTTCTCTGTTTGTGAAGAGAAGGTCTAGCGGGGCACCTCCCCTGGTAGGCTCACTAACCAGCTGCGTCAGGAAGCTATCTTCCACGCTCTCCAGAAAGAGATGGAAAGAAATGCAAGAGAGAAACCTAGAGAACTATTAGACATTTTAATCTATGTTAAATTAAATTATTATTTAACAAGGGCCATTGTTCACAGGTGATTAAGCATGAAGTTACTTCTACAAACTTGAAAATTTCCTAGAAATTCACCAGGGCTGATTGAATAATGGCAATTGTATATTTGAGCTAGTATCACCCCGTATTAAAGCAAATATACTATGTAGTGTTTCTCAGTAAATGTAGAAAAATTTTCACTATTCACAAGTTGAGGAAGGGAGTTAATGAAGAAAAAATATGAAGCATGCCTTACCAACTCTAGTTTTGTATAAAGCAAAAAAAGTAGCCCAAAACAAGACAGAAGTGATAAAAGGAATTACACTGTGATAAATGAGGCAAACTTGTAAGAGACCTATTTTCTATAATCTAGTGTAGTACAGCTGGAAGACAGGTTTCTGACAAAGTAATTCTCTGGTCATGTCAGAGGTCTCTGCACTGCTTAAACCTGGAAAATTTCAAAACCTGCACCTGGGAATCCTTCTTGCAAAATCCAAGTAAATAAGGCTGAAGTTACTGAAATAATATAATACATTTGAGCTAAAATTTGTTCTTTTCTGAAAAAAAGTATGTAGTGCACTATTTCCACTACTTCCTAGCTGGCCAACATTAAAATTTCAGTGTTAACTCTTAGAAATATTTCTGTCTAGCTACAAATTACACAGTTAGTGGCTATACATTTCCCATCATTTTCCTTTGTCATTTCAGATATAGTCAACAAAGAGGTCCCAGTTAGTTATAAAGTTCTCTTGTTCTGTTGTTTTTGTTTGTTTGTTTGTTTTGTTTTGTTTTGTTTTTGTTTGTTTGTTTGTTTGTTTGTTTTTCCTATACCTAATTTATAAGGTAGTTGTACAATTTCTTGATGTTCTGTAACACGGAACACGGGCAATATATGTTGCCATTAAAAAATCAGGCTTTAATTCTGTCACTTTTGAAATTTTACCCCTGTTAAATTTTAACCTTAATGTTGCATTAATGTGGTAGTTGTGTTTTATTTTCTGGATTATTAAAGGGAAAAGAGCAGAATAAATTGTCCATATAAATAGCATGGCATGAAAATTACCCAAAATAACATTAGAAAATATGTGAGGCAGTGAAGTATAAGATGTTGTTATACATGTATTTGAGATGTTTGTGTTATGAGGGGAGTTGTCTCTATTTTTGCAAAACAGCTTTAACAAAAACACAAACAAATAATATCCCATAGAATCATAGAATCATCCAGGTTGGAAAAGGTCTTCAAGACTATCGAGTCCAACCATCTAAACATAAGTCCCTTTAGTGCTATGTTCACACTTCTCTCAAATACCTCCAGGAATGTGGACTTCCCTGTACAGCCCACTCCAATGCCTCCAAAGCATAATTGCAGAATTGTCCTTTCTTGTGAAATTACAGTAACGAGTAACATTTTGTGATATATTTGTTACCTTGGCTGTTTTATTGCAATCAATGGGACTTCTTGAAAAGTGAAAAGAACAAAATATGATTAAATACCTTATGTAAATACCTTTTCAACCCCCAGCATTTAGACAAAATATAAAATGGGAAGCAACAAAATTGTTCCAAAAGTAACATTTTTAATAATAAATAACTCTAGAGAGTGCATTTTGGATAGCTGTGGATTTTAATCTTCTTTTCATTTTGAACTAGTTACATATAACAAGCTACGAGAGAAATCCAAACATTTTAGAAAAGGTATAACCAAATCAACTGTAGCATTCAATTTCTAAAGGTACTGGTTTTCACAAGCAATCTTACTTTAGAATGTTTACATGGATGACATCTCACTAATTATTAACTTGATTAAATTACAGGCCTACCATTTAGTCTTGGCTGCAGTTTCAAACATCTTGTAAACTTCTATCTAATCTGTGGTGCAATAAGTTTCAAACCAAAAATTGAAATTCTTCCCCCTAAACCAAACTTTATTAAAATGTAACAAAATGAAAAACTGTGATTTTTCTCTGTAGTGTTAACATGCTTCTTTTCAACAGCTTCAGCTCCCACTTTCCCACTAAATCAAGTGAGGAAAACAATAATTATTACCAAGGGCCAAGAAGTTGTCATTGAGTGCAAGCCACAAGCCTCTCCAAAGCCAACTATCACTTGGAAGAAAGGAGACAAAGCTTTAAGGGAGAGTAAGAGGTCAGAAGCCTGTTCGGTAAACTAAATATTGTGTTTGCATGTCTGATTCTGTGATATTAAATGAAAACACAGCCATTGACAATAACATGTGTATGTAAGCATATCTATGCCATAATTTTTTCAAGCTAATTAGTCTGACAGTAGTGACTTTATTGTTTCCACAATACTGAAAACTATTATAATAGTTCAAAGAAGCAGAAGATGAAAAGAACTTTTGTTTGTTTTATTTTTCCTCTATTTCATGTTACTGATTTGTAAATTGGTTACTTATTTTTGAATCTGTGTTTGAGAGTATTAAAAGTATACAGGCTGAAGTAGTCAGGGCTGCATAAAATATCAAATATTTTTAAAAACTATTTAATATAAAAAAAAAAACAAACAAACAAAAAAAAAAACACATTTAAATGCTTTTAATAAGGCAGATTGGCTAATTGGTCATATTGGAAGTCCATCTATGAATAGTTTTAAAATGATTCAGTGAAGAAAAATGTGATTCTATTACAGGATTTAATTATACAAGTAATTTCTGTACTCAGCAGCACATCTGTTTAACAGAATATGTTTGATTAAATAAGTTTCGTCCATCTCTGTACATTAAAGGTAGTTTAAGTACTGCGGGTTAAATGCCAGCTGTAATTGCACTTTACGGGATTGGATGTCTGTGCACTAGAATAGTTTTGCCAGCCTGCACATGGTCTTTAAGTATACACAGAGATCTTATCTTCCTTCTGGTAATGTATGTGAATGAACCAATTAAACTTACTTGTGTGGCATTAGTCAAAAAGTTAAAAGCGAGGCCTTTTTGTTCATTTGTGCAATACTGATGAGAGCAGTAGAGTGCATCTCTCCTTGTTAGCTGCAAAAGGCATTTCATTCAGGTGAGTTTTATTTTCGTGTCATGCTACTTTTTCAAAAGGAAAAAATGGATAACCTTTCATGTCATATTGTCTCTTGGGGGGAGCAGAGTGAAACTGCATTATATTAACCATTTTATTGACAGATCTGAATTCTACATACTGATAAGACATGATAGAACAACATCTACAAAGATGTTAATATAAAATATTCCTTGATGTCTTTAATGCTATAGTTATGTAGCTTGCACTACGTGACCTGTTCTTCTCATCCGCACAAAACTCATTATGGCTTCTCTGATCAACACATGTAAATCATCTTTTTAATTAACGGCCAGTAAAACACTTTGGTAATTACCCCTCATCTGTCCAAATTGAGCCTAACTCTGAAATTAAAATATCATAAAGCTGAAATCTGGAGCTACGTTTTTGGTATTTGCAGCTTTTGATACTTGTTTATTTTGGTAGAGCCAGGAGCAGGAAATGATGAAATATGGAAGATTAAAAGAGATATTTGAACTGTTTCAAATGTTTGAAAGATTGATTTCAATTTAGCTTTTAGTCAACTTTTCAAGGAATCTTTTGTGTCATTCAGAGCAATTCACTGATGTCTATTATGTATCTTAGGGAACAATATCTGTTTCAAGGGAACTCTATTCTGCCTCTATATACAGTATTCCTCACACAATAATAGAATCTGTTTGAAGAGGAGATGAAGAAAGCAATCATGATTTTGGGAAAGTAAATGTAAATCAGTAGCATTAGAATCTGTGTTTCCATTCAGTAGAGTTAGAATTTATGTTTCCATGTTGTAGGCAATCTGAGAAGGAACCACTGGAAGAGAAGTGTGTAAAAGTTTAGGGAAAAAAAAGGAAAAATCTGACATATTTTGAGGAACATGTTGATGTATGTTACATTTTTTTATTATTATTATTATTTTTTTTTTTTTCAGAGATAGATGATACAAATATCAACAATAACTGAATTGTCATGTGAAGATGTCATGGAATTGTCGTGTGATGAGTTTACATAGAATGTTAGTCCATCAAAGATAAATAATAATAATAGTAATAATAATAAGTAAAGAACACCAACATTCTGGTTAAATAATAATGAAAGCAAGAAGAGCTCAGCCTAATATGATTTTCTTCTATAGCTTTTTCATCATCTGTGGAGTGCTGGTAGAACATGTTGTGTTTTGCTAGAAAAAGGAATTTGCACCACTTAGCTACATCTGTGAGAAACAAAACAAAACAAAACAAACAACAACAACAACAAAAAACCACCACCAACAAAAACAATATCAATGAGAGAAATGAGAGCTTCCCCTCTACAGGAAAGAGGAAATTCCACTTGACTAGCTGACAAAAATACTTCATGTGACATTTCAGTTTGTAACTTTGCAAAAGACTGAGTTTGTGCCTGCAGAACTCATAGCTGGGCACATTTATCACTGAAGTCAGACCTTGACTCTACCTGCTGGAACTGAATGCAGTCTGAAAGCCTTAAATGTTCCAGGTTCATACAAAAAGTTAAAGTCTCTCACTTGACAAGGTAACTGTGGAAAGAGTCATCATGAGCTCCATCTTTTGGCGTTTTTTACGTATGAACTAATTATTCAACCCTCTTAGTATTCTTTGTCTACCTGTGCTAGGTTTGCTTTCCCTGGTGAACAGTCATTATTTTGAGTAGTGAGATCACTTAGAAAGCACCAGCACCAGTAGACTAGAACAGATATTTTAAACTGTTTTTTTTTTTTTTTAAATGAGCTGCAAGGCTATAGAATAAAGTAGAAAAGTAGGATATTCATAATTATTTGCTGACAAAACATATAATTCTGAGTGCTACAGTCTGCTAAATGTCTGAAATATGATGAATTTGCTCCTATGGAAAGATATATACTCACCAAACAATAGGCACAATTCATTCTATTAACCTGATTTAAAGATCACAACCTGCTGCAACGGCCACATTTTAATAAAATAAAATATTTTTTATTAGAGATCTACTATTCAGGAAAGTAAAACACCACGCAGCCGTTCGCTCACCCTCCCCCCTCCCTCTCTGGGACGGGGGAGAGAAATGGAAAGTGAAGCCCGTGAGTTGAGATAAAGACAGTTTAATAAGACAGGAAAATAATAATAATAATAATAATAATAATAATAATAATAATAATAATAATACAATGATGATAATAGTACTACTAATAATAATATGTACAAACAAGTGATGCACAATGCAATTGCTCACCACCTGCTGACCGATGCCCAGCTTAACCCCGAGCAGTCCGGCCCCCTCCCCCAGCTAGCCACCCCTATATATTGTTTAGCATGACGTCAGATGGTATGGACTACCCCTTTGGCTAGTTTGGGTCACCTGTCCTGGGTCTGTCCCCTCCCAGCTCTTACTGCACCCCCAGCCTGCCTGTTGGCAGGACAGAGCAAAAGGCTGAGATGTCCTTGGCTTGGTATAAGCACTGCTCTGCAACAACTAAAACATCGGGGTGTTATCAGTACTCTTCTCATCCCAAGCCAAAACACAGCATTCCACCAGTTACTAGGAAGAAAATTAATTCTGTTCTAACTGAAACCAGGACACTCTCAAAGAACGGGGCATTGTCAGGGAAACTTGATTATACAGGGTATTTAATGGACACTATCAGTATTCAAGAAGAACTACACATAAAACTCAGATTTCTTTCATATCACATCTTTCTTGGTGAGTCATTAAAACATCCATAAAAATATGAATTCATTGGTATTTTTGCTTTAAAGTTAAGAGGAGAACAAGAAAATACTATTGTTATACTTTCTTCTTTGAAATTGGAACACACCAGAGAACAGCAGCAGTGAGTTGGTAGATATATTTAATCTGCATATTTTCATTAGTCATCTGACAATAATTAATTTGTTTGTGTATTTTTACTCACCAAGTTCCTCTAGAATTTATGGTCTCACAGGCTGATAGAAGGCTGCATGTCATTTGTAGCAATCTGTGATAATGCGTACTAATATGATGAGCTTTTTAGTCCATAAGAATTTGGTAAAGAACTTCTGAATCTTTTAGTTCATTAAAAGTTTTGGTTTTATGAAAAAAACAAATTGTGTTCAGATCCAAGTCTGAAAAACAAGTTTATTCTTTGATTTGTAATAAAATGTTTGGTTGGAACTTTAATTTAGGTCTCAGATAGGAACAATTAGTCCGTGTGTAAGAGTTTGGTGATTTTTTTTTTTTTTTTTTGCGATGTTTCTGAAGAATTCCAATCAGATAAGCAATGAAACCCTCATAAGTAATCAAACCCCCATTTACAATTTTAGCATTAAGTTCTAGACAAAACCCAGATCCAAACTATTTAAATCAAAGTATCTGTTTCTAATTTAAAGTTCTTTAACTTATTTATAAAGCTACAAGAAAGAAAGAAAGAAAGAAAGAAAACAACAACAACAACAACAACAAAGATATTTCATCAGATTATTTTATGTAGGCAGTAAATAATAGAATAGACTGGAATTTTCTGAATTTACTGTCATTTCTTCAAATCATGAATAATGCTAATAATGACAATTGGATTCTAAACAAACGTTTATTTTTGTTTGTTTCTTTGTTTTTTATAAATTCTTTAAATTTCTCTGTTCAGGCTTCCATAAAAAGCTGGTATTTTCTAATGATATATTGCTGTATACATTTTTGTGAGCTAATACTCCATTTACTATGATCTCTGTTTTGTCAATTTATTAAGGCCACCTACCTTTCTTGTGTAGATTAACTTGTAGCAACTACAGCTGATGTATCTGATGTATCAACAGATACTCTTGCGGAGTCATAGATGTTAAAAAGCATTATAAATCTTTGTTCATCTGTTTTTGTTCTTTCTTCTACATCTAAAATATTATTCTCATTAAACTTATATTGAATTTTTGCTTAAGCTCATTATTTCCATTACTTATCCATTAATTATAGTTAAAACAAAAACACTCAAAAGCACTCTAGCAGTGCAAAAGAGTTCTGTTCAGTCTCTATTATTTCTTGTCCATTCAGCTCACTAAGAAATAAAGAATTGAACAATTCAACCAACAAACTGAAGAAGCAGGATTTCTACTGGTCACATTTTGTGCTGCTTTATTTATTTTTTTTTTCTTTTTTTTCTTTTTGTCTCAAAATAATGTTATTTTGTCTTTGTAAATAATAATGTTTATTCTGTCAATGTTTCTTGTATATCTCAATTTGGGTGCATTTTACCCAAATATATATATATATATATATATAAACATATGTGTAATATTACATATTGGTAATATAGATCTGCATTTATGTAGTCCTTGCTTTCTTATGACACATTCAAAACTTTCCCTTTCACATGGCTGAACAAGCTTGCAGAAAACTATTACCAGAAATAGATCTTGTATTGTGATATTAAATTCCAAATACTAATACAGGATTGTTACAGTGTGGCTAGACAGAGAGGCAGAGAAGCCTGAGATGATTTTGTTATACCTACGTTCAGGTTAATACCAAAATCTTTGAACTAGAGAAATAGTTGTCCTGTATGCCTTTGTCCTTTTTTCTGTCACCCTTTGCTATGCAATTAGTGGAAACACATAGAGCACTTAAATCTAAAAACATCATCATTCAAAAACTTAGAAATTGACAAGTTTTTATATTATTCTATTCTCTCAGACTCCTTCATTTTGAGTTTTGACAGGTTCTTATTACAGTTCTACTCTTTGTTCTACTATATTTAAGAATCTGTCAATGTTTCCTTTCTAAGTTCCCATTTTTAACAGCTTTATAGTGCAATTGTTAGGGAAAAAAAAAAAAAAAAAAAAAAAAAAAAAAAAAAAGGACAAAAAAAAAGGGTGTTTCAGAGCTGAAACAAGACAAAAATTTTTTTTGAGTTTGTAGGTGAAATTTGTATTTAATTTTAAAAATTTCTTTGCTTAGTATGTGTTGCATTATGTTTTCAAATACGTACTTGTATTTGTATGTAATAGAGGCTTTCTTATTTTAGGCTTTCTTCCCTATAATTGTGGTAGCATTCCAAAATAACTTCAGTTCCATCTAACTGTGGTATGTAAAATTTGCTTAATCTGAAAACTCTGCACTGTGACAGCAAAAGAAAGTTTATATGTAAAATAAGAGGAAAAGTATTCAGTTTGTCTGTTGCATCAGTCTCAGATGATATCTGGTACAAGCTTTCCTGTATCTGTGTGATAAGTCACACAGAGCACAGGAAGGAGCTCAGTCTACTATCTTTCCACTTTATGGTGAAAACACCATTTTTTTTTCCTTTTAATAAGATCTTCAGATTTAATCAACTCCATCAGCAGAATATTAAGTAGTCTGAATATTTTACTTTGTGTTCCCAGCATAATATACAAAGAAAATGGGCACTAAGTTTCAATTAGTTTAACAAATAGTATTTCCATAGGCTACCAAACAAATTCAGTGGCTGTCTACAAGGAAATGGTTATTTATAAAGAAATTTTTATCTAAAAGATCCTAAATGACATTCCTGAACTGAAAAATCCTGGTCTTTTTTTCCCAGAAGTGGTATTCAGGATGACAGTTCCTGTTATTCGTTATTAGTATAGTACTTGAGATATTGCTATAGAGCTATTTAGGCACTTGCTGTCTGTTCTTAAGGAAATAATGATTGATCCTAAAAAAAAAAAAAAAAAAAAAAAAAAAAAAAGTGTGTGTTACTGTACGTATAACAGTGCATTGAAGCAAATATTATTTTAGAGAAACATTCTATTCCTCACTACTAGGGTTGATGTTTGAAGGCATGTTCCACCATATCCCACCAAGGCTGAGTTCAAATGGGATTTATTTGTGTAAAACAGGCATGCAGTTCCTTTGGGGTGTCTTATGGCCCCCTGATTTCCATCTGCTGTGTCAGCAGAGTACAAGACTCCCATAATTATTCTGTAATATCATCAAGCACTCGTGGATATTCTGGACCTCTTCAGACACCTACAGCAAGACTACACAGTAAAACTCAAGGAGCTAAGTCCCACCCTGTGTGACCTTGCTTTTCAATATTTCTATACAATTGCTTTTCTTTATTATTTTTTTATTATTGTTTTTTGTTTTACTGAACTGTGGATATACCCCATAGCATTGCAGGGAAAAAAAAAAAAAAAAAAAAAAAAAAAAAAAAAAGCTGAAGTACTTTTTAAGTTGCTAAAAATCACCAGATATTTCATGTACTATATATGTCTTTAATATCTGCTTAAACAGCTCAACTAATTACCAGTTGAGCAAACAGTTCATAAATTCCAATTCTAACTATGATTCATTTATTCATTTCTCTGTTGTTGTTATAAATGGTTGTCTGTTTGTACACTACACAGGCAGAATGACAAGTCATCAGTTGCTTAAAGGTTTTTCTTTGCTTAAGACTCTTCAGACTATAACTTTCAGCATAATTTGTCCTTAATAGAGACTACATCTAAAATTCTTGGGAATTTAAACACTTAACTTCGTGCCACCAGCTGATCCCCAGATTCCCAAGTGGCACTTTAATGATCAGAAAGTAGTGAAGACAGAAAATGCTGAGGACATTAAGAAAGAGAAACTTCATGACAGAAAGTCTTATCTTCCTGCGAGAGTTCTGCAAGTCACTTCTTTGCACTTTTAGAATAAATCATGGTCTAATTTAGCTGTGACAGGCTCATAATGGGAATTAGAGATAAGGTTATAGAGTAGAAAAGGGAAACACTGATAACCTTGACTAAATAGTAAAAACAAATGGCAAGATCACCCCTTCACAAAATAAGGATCTTTGTTCAAAATCCACACTGTTCAATAATTTATTGTACAATAAAATTTTTGATAATACGATGATTTTAGTCATGCTCCTAAACAAGTCTGATTCTGATGTAAAATCCCCAATTATCTCACTCATTAAAGAGAAAAAAATCATAGTATTCAATGAAACGGTTTCTTCGGAAGAAATGTCAAAAGATCGTAAGGATCTCAATTTCCAAATAATTTCCAAAATACAGAAGAAAGCAGAGAACATGAGTAAAAAAACAAACCAGTGCACATCATACCTGGAATATTTCTTGCTTTGTGGACCTTAGGCAAGAGACTTGTTTTTCTTTTTCTGTGAATGCATTTAGATCTGCTTTCAGTGGGAAACTTACATTGCTGGATTTCCCTTCCCTCTTCTCATGTCTCTTGCTTTACAATGGAAAGATTTAGGGACCTGATCCAGTTGAGAAATGGTTCCTCTTACTTTATCAGTTTTTTTTTTTTTTTTTCTCCCAGATTTTTTCTCATGGCTAGTCACTCAGATGCAGAAATGCTTTTGCCAGAGCAGTCCGGGAGGGATTAGAGCAAATAGCCATGGACCATGAACAGGTGCTCACAACAGGATAGCATACAAAGATTTTCACACTTTCTTGTGCTGTACTCTAACTGGGGCAGACGATTTATCTATACAAATCAATTAAAAATTGCCTTGTAAGGTTGCCTGGGATTGCACTGGGATACAATCAGCTATGCTGTTAAGCAGTTAGTCCCTGGCTTGAATTTAGTTTTCATCAAGTAGCTGTCCCCAGGTAGTCTTTAGGCACTTTAGGAGTTTGTGCAGGCCAAAACCCATTCCTTCTGGGCTGTCCGTGTTCTGATGCTATATTTTAAAAGCTATCAGCATTTTCAGCATTTAACAAGTATGATGGTTTTACTCAGGTGGGTAGCCAAGCTCCACCATAGCTGCTCTCTCACTCCGCCTCCTCAAAGGGAAAAGGGGAGAAAATGAGATGAAAGGGTTCAAAGGTTGAGATAAGGACAGGGAGATCACTCAACAATTGTCATGACAAGAAAAACAGATTCAGAGTAGGGAGACAGTAAGATTTATTTTGCCTATTACTAACAAGATAGAGAAGTGAGAAACAAGGGAAAGAAACCAAAAACCACCTCCCCCCATCCACCTTCTTCCACCTCCTCCCCCTGAGCAGCACAGGGGAACAGGGAAATGGGGGTTGCGGTCAGTCTATAACTCCTTCATGGTCACTCTGCCCCTGCTCCCAAGGGGTCCCTCCCACGGGACGCCGTCCTTCCCGAACTGAGCCTGCAGGGGCTGTCCACAGGCTGCAGCTCTTCAGGAACTGCTCCCACACGGCTCCGTCCCACGGGGTCCATCCCCCAGGAGCAAACTGCTCCAGCACGGGTCCCCCACGGGTGGCAGCTCCCCACAGGCCTCCTGTTCCTGCATGGGCTCCTCTCCACGGGCTGCAGCTTTAGCCCGGGGCCTGCTCCTGCAGGGGCCACAGCCTCCCCCAGGCTACATCCTCCTGCTCCACCAGGGGCTCTTCCACAGGCTGCAGCATGGAGATCTGCTCCATGTGGGACCATGGGCTGCAGGGGGACAGCCTGCTCCATGGGCCACAAGGGAACTTGTGCTGCATGACTGGAGCATCTCCTCCCACTCCTTCTTCAATGACCTTGGTGTCTTCAAGGCTGTTTCTCACTCCTCTCTCTCTCCCAGCTGCTGCTCCACAAGTTTTTGTTGTTGTTTTCATTGTTTTGTTTGGTTGTTTGTTTTGTTCTGTTTGGTTTTGTTTTTGTTTTTCCCTTTCTTAAATATACTCTCACAGAGGCACAAATAACATCGCTTATTGGCCTGTCTCTGGCCAGCAGTGGGGCCCTTATCTAACATAGGGCATCTTCTGGATTCTTTTCACAGAAGCTACCCTATGGCCCCCCAGCTACCAAAACCTTTCCACCTAAACCCAGTACAACTGGATGGAAACAGTTATGTAAAAACTGGCTTCAATATGTGGAAAATGTATGCCTATTTAGTTGTGCAGCATATGAGTCTTACCTCATTCAGAATCTCTGGGCATTATATACTGAAATAGTCACAACATAAATAATAATTTCTGTGGCTCAGCAACATGTTACCTTATAGCAATAAAACATATGTAGTCATGGGTCTGTTTTTAATTTATGAAGAAACTCAGAATGTTAAAGAATAAATTCCCAAGGCATGTTGGGAAATTTGTGAAATGAACCTAGTTTATTTAGATTGAGAAACCTTGTCAGACTCCAAAATATGAATTTGGGTACATGGTTTTCCGATACCACTGTACACAGTTGAAGTGCATGTTAAATGTAGTTCAACAAGCCCTTAGGTCTATTATTCAGTGTCCATGATCTGTTTGGTGACTTCAGATAAAGATTTTATTCTCATGGTCTGCTAAAATTCACATTGAACCAGAGAGCCAACTTCACGAGGAATATTTTTCCTTATCTGTCATAAATCAAAGATCTTTTCGAAACATTATCACTTATTCCATCAAGTTTCAGATGTTTGCTGTAATGAAAATACTAGCTACAGAATTAAATTTATTATTAAATTTCAATATTTAAAATGAATTTGGGGAGGACGAGGGGGGGGAGATGATTAGGAAGAAATGAAAACCTGTGGGTTGAGATAAAGACAGTTTATTAAGACAGAAAAGAAAGGAAAATAATTAGTAATAGTAATAGTAATAGTAATAGTAATAGTAATAATAATAATAATAATAATAATAATAATAATAATAATGTGTACAAACAAGTGATACTCAATGCAATCACTCACCACCCACTGACCAATGCCCACCTTATCCCTGAGCAGCCGGTCCCCCCACCCTGGCCAGCCCCCCATATTAATTATTCAGCATGACATCAGATGGTATGGAATACCCCTTTGGCCAGTTTGGGTTAGCTGTCCTGGATCTGTCCCCTCCCACCTCCTGCTGCATCCCCCAGCTTGCAGGACAGTGTGAAAAGCTGAAAAGTCCTTGGCTTAGTGCAAGCACTGCTCTGCAACAATTAAAATATCAGTATGTTATCAACATTACTCTCACCCTAAATCCCAAACACAGCACCATACCAGCTACTAGGAGGAAAATTAACTCTATCCTAGCAGAAACCAGGACAACATCACAGTTCCACCTGAAAATTTTATACCAATTTATCTATAATGATGAACAATTTATCTATAAACAGACCCAAGGTATTCATTTATTCAAGTAATATGGCAATTAATATCACAAATCGGTTATCACACTATTTCTGATTATGAGTTGCATTCCTTGTCTTTAACACTATAAATCTCATATTCCCTTTGAGCAAGGTGTTAATATAAAAGAACTTCAGATTAAATGTTTCTCCTTTATAAATGATATAGGAGGCAAGAATTTCAAAATAGGATATTTAGGAAAACCAATAACAGAAATGATCCATCACTGTTCGTAAATTATAAACACATTTAACAATGTGAAAGAAACTATTTCTAATATGATCTAGTTGTGCATAACATCTGTTTGGCCTCATCAAATTACTAGCATTAGTGAGAAAAAAAAAAAAAAAAAAAAAAGATTCCACTGAAGTTAGTGACTTCCATGGATGTATTTTCTACATACATATCTGAGATTCCTGAATTTTACAGGTTCCTTTCGGTGGCTGTATACAGCAAATAAATGAAAAGAATAACAGGTATAAAAGAATCATAAGTGCTCACACAGCAAGGTTAAACATGTACCAAGACATTTATTAGACTAGCCTTGACAAAAGAGAACATTTTAGTAAGAGCAAACTGAAGCATTTCATATTTGTGAAGCCTTTTAATGAGCATCCATAAGCTTTGCCCTTCTATTCCACTTTTCTCTTGCAAAATCCTTTTGTAAATTACTTCTGTAGTTTCTGTTTCTAAATTTTAACAATTAATAACTTCCAAAATAATTATTATGTCACCTTTATCAGATTGTTAAAAACAAATTACTAAAACCAGCAGCAACATTAGTATCTGCACCAATTCACTGGACCTAATATAATGAATGCTATGCTTTCTATTCTTCCTTGTAACTATAGCCTGCTGTCTTTGTACACAGTCATAATATGCTTTTTGTATTATGATCATTGGCTGTTATATCTTAGCCTATGTTCACAGCAGACATAATCAGCCTGAAGCTGGAAATTGTATGTTTTAAATTATACCATGGTGTCATTAAAATAACTATATTAAAGCCATTGAAACTTCCTTAAAGGATTAAAAATTTAAAGCTTCTAGTTAAAAATTCAGAAAGACCTATGAGAAAAGTGTGTTATTTTCATATATACTGATTTAAGGTCACAATGCATAAAATCCCCTTATTACATAGTCTAATGTTGTTGGAAAATGATAATGGTGTTTTACCAATATAAGGTGATATGGTACGATAGGAATACGATTCTCTAGGAATCAGCAAATGTACCTTCTGAAGCTGATAAATGTTTGATGTAGCTTCCAAAAGCCTTTCATTTTTACAAAGTTCTCAAACCATTGAGCAGAAAGTCCTTTCAGTTCCCCTTTTTCCTATTTTAGTAGGAACCATCTCTTTCAACATTCTGAGATCTATGCCTTACTGATTCTTCAGCAAGAACAGCTACAAATATTCAAAGGAAACTTGCTTGGAATTTTGTCTGTTTAGTGAATGTTTATTCATCTTTTTTTTTTTTTTTTTTTCTCATTATATTTTTGTCATTTGATATCTTCCTTTTGCTCCTCAAAAATTTTTTGTTTGTTTGTTTGTTTGTATGTTTTACTATTCAACATGTTCAGCAGCTACATAACTGCAAAAACATCCTCTGGTGTAGAAGTTGTCTGGTCATTTGTAGAACATATACTTAGGGATAATATAATTATTTTTTTTTATATATTAAAAAAAAATCATTTTATCCATGTAATATTAGCTCTTCATGTTTATTACTTTTATTACCTTAGAACAGAAAATGTTTTTTGTAACTTGGCTGGAAAGTCACCATACTCCAAAAAACAATGACTTTCTTCAAAGCTTCTTGTACAGTAGAAATGAAAAGACAGGGCCCTCCAATCCCCCCAAAAATGTAAAAGTAACTTTCAAGCTAGAGAAAGTTCAAATGAATCTACAAATAATCTCGGCCTATATCATGATAATTCTTTATCTCAGTGCCTCAGCAAATTAACATCCCCAAATTTATTTAACACATCAGCAACTTCTATTTTCCTGATATAGTAACATACAATTTTGAAAAACCTTTACTTTTCTACTGATTTTATCAGAAATTTTTCAGTTTCCTTCCTGCATCTCTGATACCTTTTTACTGTGAATAGGTACTTATATCCTTTACTAATGATGCCAAATCCAAGTCTTCTGTCATCAGTCGAAAGCAAAATGTGTTTCTGTGAGGAGCTAGTTAGTTAGTAAATATTTATTATAAACAATTTATCACTTTTTCATATATCCTTTCTTTATTTTCATTTTCTTTCTTCTAGTTTGCACTTTTCTAGTGCATTGCATTATTCTTGGAAAGCATGACTTTTATCTTAGAATGACTGAGATTGGATGGGATTTCTAAGAAATCTAACACTCAGTTCAAAGCAGGACCAACTACATCAGGTTTCTTATGACCTTGTTCAGTCCAGTCTTGAATACCTCTAAGGACAGAGATTCTACAGCCTCTCTGGGAAAGACCCTAATGTCTCACAGTCTGCTTACCTATATGCACTGATACACAAACTGCCAGGCCTCTGCCACCATTAGTCCAGCTTGAAATTTAAATGGCTGCTCCCAAAGCACCACCTGCAGATGTGTCTGGGTCTCTTCTTGACAACAGTCAGATGAAGACAGAAGGCACAGACAACCTCTAACCTGTAAACAGTCAAATCTTCTGTTAGCTGATAGAAGCAAAAAACAACCCTAACCAACAACAAGCCACCAAAAGTATCCAGAAGAAGTTCTCAAAAGAAAGTGGGAACTGTAACAATAACAGATAGTTCCTGCTTGCCGTGCTTTGGAAAATGTTTTTGTTCTACAGTTGATTTTTCATCATCCTTTTGTGTTTGTTATTTTTTCATATGGGGTGGGAACATTTTCTTAACTTACCTTTTTCTCAGTGTTTTCCCGATCATGTCTTTTCATAACCTCATATTATTAAGGAAAAGGTAAGTTAAAAAACAAATTCACCTTTTTTAATTATCTCACAGCATAAGTTAAATGCTAAATAAAATTTACTGTAAAGCCAACAGCTCAGTGCTGGAAAGGTTTTACAAACTTTGGTAAATATTTGTCTTGAATCTAGAATGTGCATCAGGCAGGATATGGACTTGGGCAGAGGTTCGTGCAGGATAGTGACTACTCGCTACAGAATGAGAAAAGCAATGAATAAGATTCTAGGACACAAAAATTCCAAACCTGGCAATACAACAACAGTGTCATGGATCAATCCAGATTTCTCCTTTCATATGTGCTTTATTAATCTGTAACTCACTTGTGGTTAAGGTCTGAGTCCTGTTGTTTTCCTCCATCCCAAAATTTTCCTTTCTGCTAAGTTTTGATGAACATTTCTGGATTTTAAAGGGCATTGAACTGAAGAAAAAAAGACAGTTATATGAAGGACTCTATTTTATTTGCAGCACAAACATACTGTGGTTGGTTTAACAATCTGCATAATATACTTAATTTAGATGTTAAAAATCTTCTTATTGAATCAGTTATGGATAACTATAATTTTCCTTTAAAAGAATGGCAGTCTGTGTTCTTGTAGAAGTGAAACAAGGTGCTATAGCCACATGTTTGTAAGCTGCTAATAGATGCATCAGAAATAGTATGTTGTTTAGCACAGGCATATACAGAATCTTTTACAACTCAGAAACTGAAATTGTTTATATTGTAAGCAAGCTTTCCAATAAATAAATCTTTAAAAGTTAACACTACTGGACCTTTAATTTTACTGAGGTCTTAAGCACATTTGGAAGAAATTGCACAAAGAAATTCTATGACTGGCATCTCTGTAGGTACAACCAAATTTTTCTCAGCTTACCTCCTCATTCTTGCTTTTCTCCTCATTCTGGTTCCATGCATCAGTAAACTCCGAACAATCTGACTACCTTGTAATGTGTAATATAATGCTTACATTTTTTATTTTTTATTTTTTATTTTTTATTTTTTTTATATAAAAATGGAAGGAAGTAAAAGGCTCTCTGTGTTTATATTGCCTTGGTTATATGTTACCAGAGATGCTGTTTCTTCATTGTGATTTCTTGTTTTTAATGGTAATTAGCCATTAACAGCATCATATATTTTATCTTTGCACTGAATCTCCTTCAGATAAAAAGTAGTACTTGTGGAGCTTTAAAATTCCTAGTATTTCAAGAGCCAAGTGCAGCATTCACAAAAGCATATCAGTTAATTTTTTTATCACAACATTCCCCTTAGTGGTGATCCATTTTCTTTTGGAATCAGTTTTTCAGCACTTCAGAGTCCCATGTAGTGCATAGCGTGTTTTTGTAGTAGTGCTGTTGTATTTTGTTTGAGGTTTTTATTCTATGCCTTCTTTCAGGATCAAGGCCAAAACAATAGTTTTCTTTTGTCTACTGAATACCCACTCAGGGACATCATACATCTTCTTTGATACTCCATTAATACACAACAGTTCCTAAACTCTAATGTCAGCTTAAGACTCAAGAGATTCAGAATGTTGAGTTTGAGCACATGTGCTTTTTCCTTTAAGATGTAACTCCTCCTTGATATTTGAGTTCTTCATTATGGCTCAACTGCACTTTCATGTAACACTGAGATAAAAACATGCTAGAAAGTATAATCCAGAATCTGTACTGAAGAGAATCCCTTGTGTCTAACACAAATTCATACAAAAAGAAATTATTGCAACTACATAAGTAAGTGACACCTGGTTTATTAGAAGTTAGTTTTTCCTCAGCAAGGGATTTCCCATTCTGTTGGATGTAATTTGCCCCATATTTTGAATGAAAAAAAAAAAAAAAAAAAAGGCACTGCATAGTATTGAAACAAACTAATTGTGCCACTTCCAACAAAACTGTGGAGTGTAGAAAACTCTGTAATGAAACTCTGTTCATAAATCAGATAACAAAGTTTTTGTTGTTGTTAATCTGTAATGAAACTCTGTTCATAAATCAGATAACAAAGTTGTTGTTGTTGTTGTTGTTGTTGTTGTTTGGTTGTTTTTTTGTTTCTAAACTTTAAATTCTGCTGGGCCATTGGGCCATTTTAATTTAGCCTTTATCTACTTGTTATGTTTTGTTTGTATGTGCTGATTTTTGATTTTATATATATACATATACATAACTTACTTTCAGGAATGGAGTATGATTTTAGGAAATAAGACATAAAAGAAGAAAAGAAAAAACTTCTACCGAGTCATTAGAGCTAAAATTGTTATTATACTCAACCTTTTTTTTTATTATGTCCACGTGACAATTACTGCACAGCCATTCATGTAGATGTGTGAACACTTAAAAAGCACACTGCCTACATTCAAATGTCTTCAACCTGTGATACCTAATTCCAGACACTCTATCCTTTATTTTTTCATCCCTAAAAGCCTGATTATACAAATGGCCCAGCAATAGGTAGCAGTGACTTGCTGGGAGCTCCTCTTCAGGATTCCGCATATAGGAAATATTTCATCACACACACACACAAAGTTTCTAATTACCTCAGTCACACATAATCTTTTTCCGTTTTCAGAGGCCCAGTACTAAGTTGCTTTTCTTTCTAGGAATAATATGTTTATGTCTCTAAATTGGAGAGACATTGATTTGATGGATGGCTTTACTCAGTGGATGAGGAATGGGCTAGATGGTTGCACTCAAAGAGTTATGGTCAATGGCTCAATGTGCAGGTGGAGGGAGGGGAGGGATGCCATCCAGAGAGGCCTTGAAAAGACTTGAAAAGACAGGGAGATGGGCCTGTGCAAACCTCATGAGCTTCAACAAGGACAAGTGCAAGGTCCTGCATCTGGGTCAGGGCAATTGCAAGCACAGGTACAGGCTGGGTGGAGAATGGATTGAGAGCGGCCGTGATGAGTTGGACCTGGGGGTGTTGGTTGATAAGCTCAATGTGAGCTGGCAATGTGCGCTTGCAGCCCAGAAAGACAGCTGTACCCTGGGCTGCATCAAAAACAGCGTGGCCAGCAGGTGGAGCAAGGTGATTCTCCCCCCTTGCTCTGCTTTTTTTTGGGTCTGCAGCTCCCAGCACAAGGACATGAAAGTATTTAGAATGAGTCCAGAGGAAAGCCACAAAGATGATAAAGGGGCTGGAGTACTTCTCCTATGAAGACAGTTTGAGGGAGTTGGCATTGTTTAGCCTGGAGAAGAGAAGGAAGACCTTACAGTGGCCTTTCAATGTCTAAAGGGGGCCTATAGGAAATCTGTGGAGAAACTCTTTGTTGGGGAGTGTGGTGATAGTAATGACTTTTAACTAAAAGAGGGTAGGTTTAGATTAGGTATAAGGAGGAAATTCTTTGCTCTGAGGGTGATTAGGGTGAACAGGTTGCTCAGAGAAGTTGTGGGTGCCCCATCCGTGGAAGTGTAAAAGGCCAGGCTGGATGGGGCTTTGAGAAACCTGGTCTAGTGAAAGGTGTCCTGGCCTATGGCAGTGGGGTTGGAATTAGGTGATCTTTAAGGGGCTCTTCCAACCCAACCCATTCTGATTCTATGATTCTGTATTCTGTTTCTCTTCAGAGTGACACACATTCCTTAGCTGTGTTTATGGTTAACTTTCCAGCAACATGAGATAAGCTGAGAAAAAAACTTCTATATCTATATCCTTTTTAAAGTCTATATCTTTTTTAAACAAAGAATCATATATAGAGATTTCTAGCCTATGCCAACAAGTTGTGTATCATTTGATTAAATACAAAAATACTTTACTTTCCCCATATTGGTACAGGTAACCTGAGTTTTAGATGAGGTAGCACATGCTACCTCAGATCCTTTCTGACAGAGCCAGACAGAGAATGCAGGCTGTGAGCCACAATGGTTCATGGTGACCAGTGCTCTGCACAGGTTGACAATGCTTTGCAGTTTCCAAATATCGATATCTAAGTTTATCTCATGAAAATATATCTGGAGTTCATCAGAAAAGAAAGGTTCCTGAGTGAATTGAAGTGTGATGAACAATCTTTTTTTTTTTTTTTTTCCTAAAAAATGTGATATACACTTTAATATAGTTGTCAAGTAGACATACTAATAGCATCATTGCCACCAAAAATCAGAAATTAAAAACAACCCCTACAGTCATTGTCTAGATTCATCAGCTCTTTTCCATTATCAGAGGCACAACTGAACACTTGGAACAAATGATATCTGAGAAGTTTATTTTTAAATATCATGTGTAATATTTTCAGTGCTTAAACATTATCAGAACATAACACTGACAATTAAATTGCTCTCTTTGAGGATTCCCAGTAGTTTTTAAAGTACCAGTACCAGCACTATGTTGTGAATGTAATAACAAAAGGTCCACCAAGGAGGCTGCAGACAGACAGCCCCACCTGGCAAGTGTTTGATCAAGAGAACTGCCAGAGGAAACCAGACTGCTCATGTAGACAGGAGGAGGGTTGAAACGGAAGGACACTTGGAACAGAGTCTTCAAAGAGAATTATGTTAAAATTCAGCTTAACTGAATTTTATTTTATTTATGTAAAACACAAAATAAATTCAGACAGATATTTTTTTTCAAAGGTAAAGTATCAAAACCATATGAGTGCCTTGAAAACATCTGAAAAATGGGAAATATTGTATGACAATTGTTATCTTTTGAACTATGTGAGCTTTCATTGAAGTACAAAATTAACAGTTTAATCACAGAAACAATGGAAACATTTGATGTAATATTGCAAACGGCAAAGATAATATTCACACTTCCACAATGCACATTTCAAACAAAAAGAGTAGAGGAAAAATCTATAAGAATGTTGAGATTGATCCAGGATAGTTCATCCAACAAAATGTGACTCTTCAGAGTGCACAAAGGACAGGTAAACAAATGCTGCTTTAATTCTCTTTATTCTGGGCTTCAGAATCATTCAGTTTCTTTTCTTCTAAAATGTTGAGGACAGGAATGTCATTCTAGACTGTGGCTTAATGTTCTTTAGTGCGATGTTGAAACCTTGCTAGGAGAATCAAAACACCTGCTGCACTTCTAATGCACATTCTGGAAGCTAAGGAATGTCTCTGCAGCTGCTGTTGTCCTCATAGCAGGGTGATTGAAAGATGAGTATTGATGCCCCAGGTTCTTAACAGCACTCCATGGAGCTCTGAGTTAGATTGCTGTGTGATATTATTATCTGTGTACTGTTAAGCTGGATTTTGCACTTAGCAAGTGGAGGGTTTTGATCAATAACAAGAATTCTACAAGAGAGACTCTGTGGATAGGCATTAAACTTACTGAAGCAACTAAAAGAAGTTTCAAGGAGTCTTGACAAATTACAGGCTGCTGCTCTTGTCACATTCTCAGCAGTAAACTGACTGTGAGAAAAGAACTGCCATCAAAGAAGGCCAAAATATACATTAGTTAAAACATTGCAAAGTGCCTCATTTTTCATTTCATGGGAAATATTATATTTTCCTATTAAAAGATTCAGAAGCTGAGCTCAAAATATGATGAAGAAAATGAACTGACTGAATACCATCCAAGATTAATATTTTTAGTATTTAAAAAGGGGGATTTCTGTTCCAGGCCTATCAATTAAAAACAAAACAAAACAAAAGTCATATTTCAATGAATGCAAATGATTCAAAGTCATGAGAGAAATATCAAAGGTGAAAAATTGAAATAAGGTAAAATTAGAGGATCACCAATGCTGGACAGCTATTTTGAATATAATTTCAAGGATTCATTAGATTTAGCCAAAAGGTAGATGAACGTTACTTGACTGATCTATTTACAGTCCCTTAACTTCATCTAGTAACGTCAGTATGGAGATCAACAACTTTGTAAAAGGCTATTTCATAATCCAAACAGAGGCAGAAAACTGAAAGGAACAAATAAAATTGCACTTGTTCTTTTCCAATAAAATAGGTTTTGTTATATCTATTCAGCCATAAATAAATAAATAAATAGAAATTTGCAAATCATGTTTTATATGAATGTTGTCTTAATGTCTCCTGTGCTAGGCACTGTTCAAGCACATACTGTTCCCAGATGAGGATGCAAGTAGCTGCAGCAAATGATGTTATGTCAGCAGATTTCCTTCTTCGTGGAAAAAATTCAATTGGTTATTTAAATTCTAGAAGTCAAAATGAAAAGCTTGTGCTTTACATGTAAGAAAGTTGGCACTAGCAGCTTGTCCCAGGACACATTGCTTGTCATGAGAAACAAACACAGCATATAAAAAAGACTTTGAAGTATTCTTAGTGGTGTTAGTGAGATTGATATTCAATAACACATGAAAACAATACAAATATTTTCTCTGACACATGCTGAAGCTCTCATCAGATCCTCTTTAAATGCTAAGCACTTTCCATAAAAGAGTGTAGGACTTGATACGTGCTTTTTCTGTGACATAATGTGTGTTTCTTGAAGAAAAAGCACAAGATCTAATTTGTTACACACACGATCCAGAAAAAGTATAGCTTTATCTGTTCTGTAAACCGTCATCTAGACTCTAATTTTCTGTTGTAAGAGAAAAATGACTTCTGCTTGTTTATAAATAGCAGTTTGAAAAGCTGTGAACTTAATTAAATGTCCACAGACTAATCTGATCACTCTGGTATATCTTCATAGTTTGTGATTTATAGATGGGCAAAAGGTCGTGGGAGCCATTTGCAACATTAATGGTGATATATGAGTACAGTCATTTTAGTCTGCAGCATTTTATTAAAAATCTTTAGGCACAGGCTGTAACAATGATGCAGGTTTATTATCTATCTGCCTCTGTGCATGTTGCCTCTAGAAAACAATAAGAAGCTTTTATTTGGTGGAGGAGGTCTGGGGCCAAGCCCAGAGAAACAGATGGTGTATTCATGGGAGCTCTGTGAAACAAGCTGGAAGAAAAATGAGGCTGCAGTTCTGACTGTGTGGTACCCAGGGTTAAGTCACCTATTTCCTGTTTCAAACAAGAAACCTGGAAGTAAACAAAACTGTAGATTCTTTACAGCACAGAAACCCTTAACTTAGCTGGAGTCACAGCCCGTCACAAGGTTTCTGGTGTTTTGTCTCCACTTAACTGGCCTGTTGAGACTGTCTATTGGATGCTGTTTTACATTATTATCTTTGGGTTAAAAACTGGCTGGATAACCAGGCCCAAATAGTTGTGGTGAATGGAGTTAAATCCAGCTGGAGGCCAGTCACTGGTCCCCCATGGCTCAGTACTAGGGCCAGTTCTCTTTAACATCTTTATTGACGATCTGGATGAGGGGATTGAATGCACCCTCAGTAAGTTTCTGGACAATATCAAGTTAGGTGCATGTGTCAATCTGCTTGAGGATAGGAAGGCTCTGCAGAACAATCTGGATAGGCCGGACCAATGGGCTGAGGCCAGCTGTATGACATTTAACAAGGCCAATTGCCGTGTCCTGCACCTGGGGCGCAACAACCCCAAGCAGAGCTACAGGCTGATGATGAGTGGTTAGAATGCTTCCTGGCAGAGAAGGACCTGGGGGTATTGGTTGATGGACAGCTAAATATGAGCCAGCAGTGTGCTCAGGTGGTCAAGAAGGCCAGCAGCATCCAGAGAAGTGCAACGAAGCTGGTGAGGGGTCTGGAGAACAAGTCTTACAAGGAACAGCTGAGGGAGCTGGGATTGTTTAGTCTGGAGAAGAGGAGGTTTGGGGGCAACTTTCTCAGTCTCTATAAGTGTGGTGGTTTTACCGTGCTGGGCAGCTAAACCCCACAACCGCTCTCTCACTCCCCCTCCTTTAGATGAGGAGGGGGAGAAGTAAAGCAAAGAACAACTCAAGGGTTGAGATAAGGATAATTTAATTAAAGGGAAATAATTATAATAATTAAATAAAGACTACCATGAACTAAACAATTTAACTAAGGGGAAATTAAAGGGAAAGGGGAAAAGGGAGGAAAACAAACAAACAAAATAAATGAAAGCTATATGGAAGTGCAGAGGAAAGAAATTACTCTCTACTTCCCACAAAAAAGCGATGATTGACCACGTCCTTGAAGCAAGGCCTCAACGCACGCAGCCGGTGTTCGAGAGGAGGACCGACGTTTTCTCAACAAGAGCCCACCCCTCCCCTCTTCTTCCTGTTTCCACCTTTTATTGCTGAGTGTGACACCACATGGTATGGAATATCCCTTTGATTGGTTTAGGTCAGCTGCCCTAGTGATGTTTCTCTCCTCACTTTTTTGCCCACCCCCTAGGAGGGTTAGAGAAAGGCCCAATGCTGTGCCACTGCTGCTAAGCAGTAGACACAACACTGGTGTGATAACACTGCTGTTCCAGCTACAAGTACAGGGTACGGCACTGTATGGGCTGCTGCCGGGAAAGTTAACATTCCAGCCAGACCCAGTACAATAAGTACATCAAAGAAGGCTGTAGTGAGGTGTGGATCGATCTATTCTCCCACATGCCCGGTGATAGAACAAGGGGGAATGGGTTAAAGTTGCAGCAGGGGTGGTTTAGGTTGGATATTAGGAAGAACTTTACCGAAATGGTTGTTAGGCATTGGAATGGGCTGCCCAGGGAAGTGGTTGAGTCACCATCCCTGGAGGTCTTTAAAAGCCATTTAGATGTAGAGCTTAGTGATATGGTTTAGCAGAGCATTTGTTAGTGTTAGGTCAGCGGTTGGACTAGGTGATCTTGGAGGTCTCTTCCAACCTAGATGATTCTGTGATCCCAGTGTTTTACAAGTGTATGTGTTTTTAGTTATACATGAAGATACTTGAGAAGCCATTTCAAAAACTGTGTCCTTGTTTTGTAGCATGGGTAACTAAAGAAGTTCATTACTATAGCTCATTGATTAAACTTACAGCTTTCATTAGCCTTCTTTTTATGTCTTTTTTTTTTTTTTTTGGGGGGGGGGGTGGTGGTGGTGGAAAGGTTCTTTTGTTTTGTTCTTTTGTTTTGTTTTTTTTTTTCAGTCCCCCTCTTTCAACTCTCTCCTCACCTCTTTAAGATAACATAGGTGACTGATTTTATTGACCCTGTTTTCAAGTACAATGTAAACAGAACAATACTGATTCAAATGTATCCACAAACACCCAGCAACTTCACTGAAAATGCTCGTGAAAACATCTTAATGTTCATGACTTAAGTTGTAGGTTATTCTGCCATTATGAAAGTCTTAAATTAGGTACTTATGTAGACAAGAATAATTCTGCTTAGGATGTTACATAATGTATGATATATTATCCATACACAATTATTTTCATACGCTTATGGCTCTTCTTCTGATCATATTCATATTACACCTTTAAAAGCCTACTAAGAAACATAATAGCTCACTCAACACAAGTGTACATACAAAAATAATCACTAAGACAAATGATATGAATTGTCTCCTTAAAATGCTTATTTCTGTCTGCTCACTACAGGGAAAGTGAACCTGGACACATAGTTTAGACAAGGAACAACACTCTTAAGTAGCTAAGATGAGACAAGTCCCATCCTCAAGACTTCACCACCAAATGCAATTTTCTGTGGAAGAAATCCAAACATACTCCTGTGCACAGATCAAAAATCTCTATCTGAAGAGCATTCCAAACTGTTGTGACTTCATTGCCTCAGTGACTTCACTCTCATAGCCACAAGCTTATAGAATCAGATTTAGTCTCTCCCTAATATGATGTTTTTCATCACATGATACCTATGGCAGAGTGTATATACTTGTCTGGAGTTCTGCCTTTTCTCTCTTCTGTCTTCCTTGAACTTTATCTGAATTTTATCTGCTGCTTTTGTTGTTGTTTTTTGTTGTTGTTTTGTTTGTTTGTTTTACTTACAGTTTAAGTTTTAATTTAGTTTCAGAAAAAGCAAGACTCTGATGTGTTGGATGTTCAGACAGATCTTTGAACCACTGGTAACTGATATATTTCACCATTTTTTTTTAGTTTGGAAAGTTTCCCATTACAGTAAAAACTGCTGTGACTTGCATCATGTCTGTGCAACTTCATGGTCCTTGGAACTTTATGGATGTAGGCATTGATTCAGTGTTTCTAAGATTTAGGAAAACACACCATTATTTTTAGTCATTGGATTTCTAAAGTTTTGTAGGGATTTCTATAGAACAACAATTTCTTCTAATGTTTGAACTGTTTGATACCATTTCACAGTTTGACAAGTTTTAATGACAAGGAGGAAATATCGAAAAAATGTTCATACTTATTTGCATGGCATCACTTTTATACACACAGTTTCTAACATTTAGAATCTCTAAGTATTTGCTTGTATAAAACCTTTATTTCTATGCACTTGTAAGTATAAATCAGTATTTGTTTACATCCACTAAAGCGCCTATGTATGCAGTACAGAATTCAAGTTATTTTAATGGTATAGTTATATATATTCCTAATCTTAAACACAAAAAGTATAAATATTAGTACAACAAAGTTATCTGGTATAAATTGCTTTATAAAAATGAAGCACACTTTAATATAATTTGAGAAGAAACTTTCAAGCAAACTTTAGGTTTTAAAATAAAACTCTACCTAATTATGTACATTTTTTTTCTGACATTTATTTTCTGATACTTTTAAGCATATATCACCATAAACAAAATGCTTGATTTTATTTTAACTATATTTTTCTGGTTTTCTCCACTCACAGCAGATAGCTAATGCTTGATTTATAGCAATTTATTTTAATTAATTCTGGACACCTGCAACCTGTAATTGATTTGGCACTGATATAAATTTCCTGACTTCAATCCAGCTATTACGTTGCTTTCAATCATATTCAACTACTCCTTTGGATTTGGAGACATGCCTTAGCATAGAATTAATGTTTTTTTTGCTTACTGTTTTTTAGCTTCTTTTTGTTTACATTCACTTCCTTATCTTAATGTTAAGAAATATATATATAACCATAAGATAAATCTGTGCTAAAAAATTGCACAACTGTAATCCTAGTCAAGTGTTACTTGCATATCTATACACTGAAATAGGGTAAATTTGTATATTTAAGGTCTCAGATTAAATTTGTTCTAATTTGGAGATTGTTTTCCTTTTAGGCATTAAGCCAAGTTCATCAACAAAAAAACATAGCCTGCTGGACTTTAAATATATATGTATATATATCTTCCATCTTACAATAATTTTGATTTTAATTGGCCGTTGTTAAAATTAGAATATATTGGTAGTACCGCAGCCTTCTGCCAATTACCTTCAAGTTCCCTCCTAGGTTACCGTATTCATCCTCAATACATTTAATTCCTCTAATTTTCTAGGTAGAGTAAGATAGAGATTTTTCAAAGATGTTGTTATATACAATAGTGATCGTTAGTGTAGAAAACCAGTAATGTGACCCCAATTTAGAGTAATGAGGATACAGTCTCTGTAAGATCATTGACTTCAGCAATTACCGGGGCACATAGTAGAAATTATCTGATACTGTTGTCAACCACATTCAGAAGAATGACCAAAAAATATAGAACTAATTACAAGTGCCATAAAAATGTCATCCAAGAAACTTAACCCTTAAACTACAAGCAATCTTCTCTTACATGGTATACACAAGAATACCAGAAGCAAAACAGTAATTTTCATTAGAAACCTTTACATGAAGAAATCTTCATCCATGTGTGTTACAACATGAAGCACCTGCTCTAAGTGTATGTTAATCACAAAGAATGTGTTCTTTATGTTCTGGAGCAAGTGATGGGGTATTTATATATATACAATGCCTATTGTACTATATATTATATATATATATAAGCTACCACATATATAACTATTTAAAATAATTATGTGTGAATTTACACATATTTTAATTTTTATATATGCATAATTAATTCTAGGTACCCAGTCATGGGCTTTTATTTCTTGCTACTATAATAAACATTCATGTGCTTTTTCAGAATGTACTGTCACGATTTATATATATACACATGTATATATATAATTTGTATATATATATATATACTCATATATACATACATATCCAAATTATATACACATATATATATATTTATGTATATATTTGTACGTATCTATATATGTACATATATATATACAAATTATATATACAAATTATATTATGTGTATATAATTGCTATAATATATATATACACACATGTATTTATATAATTTCGTGGAATTTTACATAAAACATTCTTAAAATGTCAGTGTGTGCTTCTGGCTCTCTGAATAAACAGATAGGAACTTTGGGAACTAAAATCTAACTTAAGCAAGGGCTGATGTTACTGAAGTCACTTAAATCATGATTAGTATAATATTTCAATTAATTTTAATATTTCTAATTTATTTTAGGCATTGATTGCTCATACAGTCAGAGCATTATGCAAGATGAAAGGGACTTTGGAAAGTCCTAGTTACCCCTCATCAAAGCAGAATGACCACTGAATTGGACTGAATCTGGCAGTGCTTTGATGTACTGTACTTTGAGTGCTTTTCAATAAATAATAAAATTAAGAGCAAACATTGTGAAAAAATCAAAAGTATGGATTCATACTGTCACAATAGAGTAAACTGAGTTTAGAGATTATCATCATAAAGATTACTCTTGAGATCATATTTTCAGAATTTTGCTCAAGTTCCTACACGTAGTTCAAACAAGAAGTTACAGCTACCTAGTAGAGGAGAGATCAGTTTTATTCTGTAGTAGACAGTTTATGATGAAAGATATAATGGTGTTATAGTATTTTGAGCCTGGTAAAAACTATTGAAACTTTTGAAGATTTTAATCAAAGAAAATATGGTAGACATTATAGACATTAATTTTTAACTTAAAAATATTTATGTTCAAGTTATTCAAATATTCTATGCAAACATGTACAATTCCTTTTTTCCTGAACAAGAAGACAAATCTGTTTCTAATGATTTTTGTAACTACTGGGGGGAGGGGGGCAGGGGCAGAGACAGACAAACAAACAAAACAAGAACCAACAACAACAACAAAAAACACTGAGCAGGTTTGAATATTGTCTATCTTGAAATCATGTGGAGTACAAAACAAATTGAGAACTTTGTTTTGATTGCTCACTGATTGTGTCATTTGCCCTAATTTGTAAGTTAATATGCTGGGATTGTTCCTGACAGATTTCATCTCTGTTCAAAGCTAAAATAGGGACTGTAAATAAGCTTTGAACATATTAGCCCAAAGTCTGTCCACTCATTTATCTTCTATAAAGTACACAGTCTCCTTCTCTAGTTTCTGGATCCTGGATTGTTATGATTTATTACAACAGGCATAACAGAAAGCAAATTAGGCATTCTAAGTGGCAGCACTCCAGAGTGAATAATCCTTATGTTTTCTGTTTCTTGTAGTGTTGGCAAACCACTGCCATCGCCTTCCAAACCCAATTCTGTTACAGTTGCAAGTTGATGTGTTTTTTTTGTTTGTTTGTTTGTTTATTTGCTTGCTTGCTTGCTTATTTGGTTTTCCATATATTTTTCTTTGTATTTTCTAGTCTGAAATAATATGACCAGAAGTTCTTATTTGTCCTCTGACCTGCTTGAGAAAGGCCACTGCACATCATGTTCCAGATTAGTGCACTTGTGCCTCTCCAGCAAACTTCCTAGGGCAAGTCAGCAAGTTAAGTCTTAAGTTTTGTCCGGATGGTTTTCTCATGGTTCATTATCTCCCCTTGTGCCTTCTACTGACGGGATTTTCCCACGTGTGGTGAGCCTTTGGGATTTCTTACTCTTACAATCACTGAAAACTGTGCTAATCTTCATGCATTTTATCCTTCACTTCAGTTTATACAGTGAGAAGGCAAATGGGTCTGTGAACCTTGTCTGTTCCTTTCTTGCAATATATGGATATATTTTTAATCTTCCCACTCCCTCGCACAAATATAATATTAATATTATTATTAATATTATTATTAATATTATTAATATTATTATTAATATTAATAATAATAATAATAATAATAATAATAATAATAATAATAATAATAATAATAATAATAATAAAATTTTTCAAGTGTGAAGAAAACTACTTCATATGTTTGGTCATGAATTTCTGTGGCAGTTCTGTGACTTTTTTACATAGTAGATGAGGTGCTCAGTGTCCCCTGAAGCCATCATGGACTATCAGGTATGAATAAAAGAAAATGGTACACTTGTGAATAATTATTCATATTCTCACAAATAGTAAGGATGCAAATATACATAAAGGCAATAGATACTTAAAATAGCTCTCTGTACTTGCACAGGAAGGACAGAATAACTGCTTTACAGGGGCACTGACCCAATTAACTTTAAAATAAAATATAGCTGATAAGAGTTACAAAATATGATGCAAATGGAGGTTAAGATAACATCAACTTAAGTGGATTGTATCATAAATGCTGGAAACTTTCATCTATTATAAATAAATATCAGGTCAATAATGGCCATACTGTTGTTGCTAAGTCAGTCATACGTAATAAGACATAAAATATGTTATTATTATTATTATTATTATTATTATTATTATATACCACATAAAGAGTAGTAACCCTCCTATCTTCATTTGGCCTACAATTAAATTAAAACTGTATTTTAATATATTGATTAGTTTTACTTGAGTTCAAAAATCAGACCTTATCTCAAGTTCTGTGTACAAAGGTGTTTTGACTTTCATTGGCATTTTTTTTAATAGAAATTCCCAGTGTCTTCTTCCTCTTAGTGTTGGTAGTATCTTCCTCTTTTTCTAAAGTTATTTACTAGTCAACAAGTTAGAATGCAGTAATGTTCTATGATCTAGCTTTCCCATACTGCTTTATACTTTCTCCTTTTCCTCTTTTATCATTGATGATTTGTGCCCAATATATCAGTGATGCATATTCCTAGGAATGTGTATATATCACATAATTATCCAGTTAAGGTCATCATCAAACTATATATATATAATAATTAGAGATAACTGGAAAAGAGGACATGTATAACCTAGAAGCTATTAATTTCTCAAAACCTTAAATTTCCAGGTTGAACAACATTAAACTACTGCCAGCTGGATTTTATCAATGGAATTCTTTTTACCAAGTAAATATAGTAAACTTTTTAAAGGCATTTGATCGATTTTTTTTTTTTCAAAATGTCAAAAAGCTGCAGTAGCATATATTTTGTTGTCTTGGGTTGCCAGCAAGGTTAGAATCTTCTCTTTTTATCTTTTTTATTCATAAACCATTAACATCCCTTTGAAAGGTAAAATAAAATAAAATTAAAATTAAATAAAAAAAAAAATAAAATAAAATCATGTAACAAGGCTGCTTTCAGTTAAATACCTTTTCAGTTCTGCATCTCCTGCCTTTTCTCCTTTATTTTCCATCAGAAGATAAACAGTTGATTCCACTGAGATGAAAATGATTTATATTTCATTAAAGAAACATAAAACATATATAAACATAAAGAAACATAAAACATACATAGAAAGGCACCTGAATATACCTTACTTTTACATGTTATGTATCGTATATGTTCTCACTATAACTTTCCATAATGTCTATAAGAGACAGGAGTAGACACAACTATATTATCTTTCTATCAGTCAGAAAACCTACAAATACCTTAGGAAGACAAAACTATCACTCTGAACGTCCTCCCCTTCCTAATTCTTTATCCCAGGTTTTATCACTGAGCATGAGGCCTTGTGGTGTGGGACGGTCTGGGTCAGCTCCTGGCTGTGTCCGCTTCCAGGTCCTTGTGCACCCCCAGGTACCTTGCTGGCAGGGCAGAATGAGGAGTTGAACAGTCCTTGGCTCTGTGTGAGTACTGTTCTTCAACTACTAAAACATCAGCATGTTATCACCAATATTGTCATAAAAATGCAAAACACAGCACCATGTGAGCATCTACAAAGAAATTTAACTCTCTCACAGCCAAAAACAATAACATGCATAGACCAAATAAGCATATTCAGCAAATTTTAGCATATTTATGAAAGAAGACAACATATGTTGACTTCAAATATAGTTACTGTGTTGAGTATTGCATTGTGATTTAGTGTAAAATGAAATAAAACAAAAAGTGTTTATCAGTTTAGTCCAGATCTGCTTTTCTGGTGCATTTTAAAATATCTAACAAATCTAGCTGTACTCTAATTTGTAATACATCAAAGGAGCTATTTACTATGTAGCTAGATAACAACTATCAGATTCAAAGAAGTATAATTTCCACTACATCAGCACAGGTTCCACAATAACTTGATGTGTATTGTAAATCTAGTATCAGTAGACAGGAGTCATCTTCTGCATTCATAGAAATAAAATGGAGCAGCTTGTCTTTTCACATGTTCATTAATCACTTCTAAGGGAGGAGCATAGATTCATTGCAAACAAGAAAATGCATAGTCTTAATTACATCCCTTTAATAGTGAATAGTTTGTAAATAGTTGCAATGTGACATCTAAAGCCAGCTGAGCATATACTCTTGTCGGTGCTAGTTGGAAGAGAAAAAATAACGATATCTGAATATTTCTTAGTTTTATAGAGGTTAAAACTGGGGTGGACAACTTGATAAACTTGTTTGAAGTGCTTTACAACTCAGATCCTCCTAATTCCCTTTACCTTGTAAAATAGTGTGTGGTTATAACATGTCTACTTTGAGAAAGGAAGCCTATATTTAATAGAAAAACATAAAAAGATGGAGAACTAACTCTTCCCATGTTTTGTTTTGTTTTGTTTTGTTTGTTTGTTTTTTGTTGTTTTGGGGGGAGGAGGGGATTTTCTTCTAGCAACTAATCTTTCTCCCAGCAAGAAATGTATTCTTCAGATTTTAATTTGTTTTTTTTTCTGCAGCTTCCTGCAATTTGCACTTTTAATCCCTTTGTCTTCTAGGTTATGTAACCCTTTGGGATTCAATCAACCTAAAAAGATTTCTGAAACAAGTCTTTTAAGCTAACCATGCTGAGGAACTCTGTTTTTCACTAAACAATGCTTTCTCTAGCTATTGATACACCTTAGAATTTCTTTTCTGAATCCTTAAAAAAAAAAAAAAAAAAAAAAAAAAAAACTTTTTACAATATAAATGTAGAAACATTAAATTTATAGAGTCACTGTCATTTGCAGGTATGACTTTTCCATGTAAACACTGCTCTCTTCTTTCTCTACCTATATGTCCTGTTAGCTAATCAAATTCAGAAGGAAATAAAGAAGTAACCATCATTGTGGAGCACGCTGCATTGTGCAGCAGCAGTACATTCCAAATCTGGATTTACTTTGGATTTACTTGCTTCAAGAGTGGAAAATGCTTGCACTTCCAACTTCACTATTTAATTTCTAGCTATTTTTAAGGGTTATAACATAATGCCACAGTGCTTTCCAAGTGAGAATGGAGGGACATGAAGCAGTACCTAGTAATTTTGGTAAAGACCATGGACTGGTGAGTGATAGCAACAGATTAGGGCTAAACTGCCCACTCAGCAGGATTTAACTGACCTATATATATATATATATATATATATATATATATATATATGTATATATCTTTCCTTCTTCTTAAATCAGCATACTCTCTTTGAAAACAGCAAACAAACAAATGAACAAATACTCCTAGAAAACATGGAGCATACTTTCAATCTTTGTACCATGTTCATATGTTACCCTGTTTGTCTTAGACCTTGTCAGATAACAATGGAATAAGATACTAGTACAATACATTATCTGTGCTCACCCTCTTTACTGGGTGATGGATCTCCAGTAGAAATCAGAGGCAGCAGAGAAATCTTTCCACTTATGCTCTAAAGTACAACAGATGCTGCTCTGCCAGTTTTCATTACACTAAAGTAGTGTGGCAACAAGATTGCTTCTGTTTTTATGCTACCAATTTTCTTACAGATTAGAACCATTTCAGATTTCTCTTTCACCTTTGAAATATAACACCTCTCAATAGTCAGCACCTCTGCTGTTCTTATATTTAACATAAATAAATAAATAAATAAATAAATATTACATCAAATAAATAAATAAATAAAATAGCACAGATTAAATTTTTAAGTGATTTAAGGACATTCTGAAATATCCTATGAATTGCGAATAGATTGCTATTTATAAAACAATCAATAGCTGGGGATTGATTCAAAAGCAGGCAGTTCTTAAGACTTTTATCTAATGTCCTCAGCTGTGCAAAGTTAATGAAGGTTTGCAATTACCATGAATTTTCACTAATACTCAGCTTTATTTTAATTGTTTTGTTTACAAAATGCATGCATTAATCACAATAATGTCATATTTTATCACTTTCAAAATTATTGGACAGCAGTTGAGGAGTTTTAGATAGAACAATCTTTCTGCTTTCTTGAGATGCATTATGAGAGATGATACAATGAAAAATTGAAATATTCTTCCATTTTCCATTTATTCCATCTTCTATTTATTCTTCTGAAGAGAGTTCGTAACAGGTTTATGGCATTAGATATTTTCTCAGATCCATCTTGTTACAGTGTTTTATGACTAAAACTGAAATTATAGTTATATAAACCTTTTATTTAAATGTTTCTTACAGGAATCTTAAGCAATGAGCAATCAAATGTGTTGTAAAAAGTGAAATCCTGTCCCTAACTATGTTAAGAGGAATTTAGCCACTGATTTCCGTGACTAAGTTTACTCTTGAGAAATCTATGGCAAAATACCAATAATAATTATATAATTATTAATAATTATATATAATTATTAATATTATATTAATTATTAATTATTATATTAATTAATAATTATTATTAATTATTATATTAATATATTAATAATTATAATTATGATTATAATTATTAATTATATTAATTAATAATACCAATATTTACTAATAAATCTATGACTATGATAATGAAATTATTATCACAGAATCACAGAATGGCCAATGTTGGAAGGGACCTCTAAAAAATCATCTGGTCCAACCCCTCTGCTGAGCAGGATCACCTAGAGCACGTTGCGCAGGATAGTATCCAGGCAGGTGTGGGATATCTCCAGAGAAGGACACTCCACAGCCTCTCTGGGCAACCAGTTCCAGTGCTCTTTCACCTTCACAGTAAAGTGTCCTCTCATATTCAGCCAGAATTTCCTGTGCTTCGGTTTGTGCCTACTGCCTCTTGTCCTGTCACTGAGCACAACTGAAAAGAGACTGGTCCCAGCCTCTTGACACCCTCCCCTCAGATGCTTATATATATTGATGAGGTCTCCCCTCAGTCTTCTCTTTACCAGGCTAAACAGGCCCAGCTCTCTCAGCCTGTCCTCGTACAACACATGCTCCAGTCCCCTAATCATCTTTGTAGCCCTCCTCTGGACTTGCTCCAGTATCTCCATGTCCCTCTTGTACTGGGGAGCCCAGAACTGGACAAAATCCTCCAGGTGCGGCCTCACCAGGGCTGAGTAGAGGGGGAAGATCTTGACCTGCTGGCAACACTCTTCTGAATGCACCCTAGGATACCGTTGCCCTTCTTGGTCACAAGGGCACATTGCTGACTCATGGCTAGCCTGCTGTCCACCAGGACTCACAGGTCCCTCTCTGCAGAGCTGCTCTCCAGCAGGTCAGCCTACAGCCTGTACTGGTGCTTGGGGTTATTGCTCCCTAGGTGCAGGACCCTACACTTGCCATTGTTGAACTTCATGAGGTTCCTCTCGGCCCATCCCTCCAGCCTGTCGAGTTCCCTCTGAATGGCAGCACAGTCCTATGAGGTATCAGCCACCCCTATTTTTGACCCAATTAACAATGTTTAAATCAATAGCCCCATGACATGGTGCAAACAAGCAGATGTCTGTGTGGTACCCTAAGAACCCACAGACGTGCAGACAAGTGAAAGGGAGGGCAAGATCAGGCAGGATCTCCAGTTTCTCCTGCTTTGTGTGCTTCCTTGCAAAGCCACAGATGTACAATCACTTTCAAAAGTGTTTGTACATGTGATAGAGACATTTATTTTCATAACTGTAGCAATTGATGTCAAACCCCTGGCAATATATGACATTCATTTTGAAGTATAGTTCAACAGCTTGATGTCATAGGAGCTGATTGAGCTGCATGGGCAAGGTGGATATCAGTTGACACTCAGACCAGTTGAAGAATTAAGTATAAGAAATAACTGACACTGTTACTGGCGGATGTAGAAGATACTACCTAGCACTGCCATTTCCAGTCTCATGTTTTTAATTCTTGTTTTCTCATTCTTGTTTTCCTTGAACTTGGTGGTAAATGCCAAGGTCTGTAATTGAGTTCCATCTGAATATGGTTATGTTAATCCTTTTACAAGGTTTTTTCCTTTGTACTTCTATCAGCAGATGAATTATTTTTGATAAAGAAAAATGGGGCTGTTAGACACATAGAATAGACTATAAAGACTTCGAGCTTCTTTCCTTTAATGTGCTTCAGTTTTTACCAGGAGGTATTTAACTGAAAGCAGTGTTTAATTCTCTTCTTTGTAAACTGGAGGGGAGATACTTGCCAAATGTTACAAGATCTTTGTCAATTAGTGCAAATATGGAAGAGCTGGAATAGAGTGGCAGTTTCAGACAGCAAGACAGCACTGAAGCATGCTGCTTTTAAGTCCTCTCAATTCTTTTCTATGGATCAAAGACAAATTCCACTGCAGTCATCTGAGCCTTGGGAGTAGCTGATATCCTTACTAAATGAAGTACTGGCACCTTTCTGAAGGTCCAACTTCATGCACTTGTCATTCTTCTGATTTTATTCATCAAGCAATCACTGTGTTTCTGAAGCATGACAAACAGTAGCAAAAGCCACTGCATGACCTTGATAACAAAAGTGGGAAAACAGAGAAACCTTGAAAGATGCTGCTTTTAGCTGTCTTCTTTAACAATTTAATAATTTAGTAGCTAGATAAAACTAACTAAATATGCTTCTTTTCAAAGTTATTGCTGAAAGATAGGGAATGTTTTAACCCCCATAGTAAAAGGTAGATTGATAAAAATGAATGTTTTTCCTCAGTGCCTTATAGAACTACTCTTAATATTTTATGTTGAAGGAGGAATCAAATTCATAAATAATAAATCTAAACCTAGGTGGGATACATAGAAATATAATGAGTTTCCATGGAAAATCACAGTTTTAATGCAATAATGCAGTGTTTTAATGTCATTTATAATCACTTGCCACCACTGAAAGAGAATAAATTGTCAGTCATTAATGTATGCATTCAAATGAAGATAATTACTATACTCTTCACTGATTTGTGCTACATAATGGGAATGTGAATCTTAGAGATTAAAAAAGAACCAATGCACTGCCATCAGGGGTGTCAAAATTTACAATGTATGATAACAGATTTTGTTTTATTTCATAGAATACATTTGAAAGTCTAAGTCATAATCACAGTTAAGTGAAATGAGGGAAGCAATCAGATAAGTAAATACAAAAATGTTCTCAGCATAAAATGTTGGTGACCAAGGCAGAAAAACAGTCACAAAGAAACCAAGATCATTTTTCCCTGACTTCCAGGGGAGACTACACAGCTGACTATTCCTTGTTTGTTGTTGTTTTGTTTTGTTTTGTTTTGTTTTTGTTTTGTTTTGTTTTGTTTTGTTTTGTTTTCTAGAGGTTCACAGTTACAGAGGAAAGAAATATGAGTATCATTAAGGCAAAGCAGGATTAGAAACATTAATTTTGCTTTTTGGCTGAGTTTACACACCTACCTGTCAGAAAGGCACCTTCCATTTTTGGGCTTAAACTCAAAGACAAGTTCCTAATATTTTGATTCTTAAATTTCTATATGAAAGTTCTAGTGTGTTGCTGAATATGAGAATAGTAAGATAGAACCCAGTTAGGTACCAAGGGTTTGGTAAGTTTTTGATAAAATACACTAGGTAGAATTTTGTCTTGGCTACCTGTGGCTTACTGCACTTCTTGTAGGCTTTTTGGATTATCATTCAAAACTGTTTCCAGTAACTTGAAAGAGTAGGATTTTTATCATGTAACCAAAACATCAGTTTGAGTGACAAAGGCAAAAAGGTTTTTTTGTTTGTTTATTTTGTTTTGTTTTAATTTCCTTTCTTTCTTATCCTTTATGATATGAAGTGGGGAGTGATTGGCTTCTTACTTGACTAACATAAAATATTGGCTAAAATTAATTATTGACATGGTAGAATAAGAAGCCTAACTTTGTCATCTCAGATAATCAGGGTTGGAGTTGAGCATATATTTGCAACATCTAAATTGGAGCCACATGTTTAGATAACTTCCACTTTCAGCTTTCTACCTTAAATCCTGGATCTACCCACTTTACTGTACATGGACTTTAATATCATATAGCAACAGTAAAAACACAGACAGATTTCTCCAATGACTTTGCAGAAGTCATTGCAGAAAAAGATGCTAGGGAAAGATTTCTTGATTGAATTAAGAAGTAGGTACTCATGAAGTCATTAAACATTAAGCTCAATTTCTACCAACTTTCACTTCAGCTGTCTGGTTGGCATTCTACTGATAAAATTTAGATTTTTCTCTGCATAAAATATTGGGCCAGCAATGGATGTGCACTGAATTGCCAACAAGAAAGGATTAAATAAACTACAAGCATGACCATTTGGTTAATGTCCTTCTTTTTGATTTGTTATCACAGACACTGAAGGAATTGATTTCTCTTTGAAAACACAGGTGTATAAAAAATATCCATATACAGATATAAATTAATTTACTAATACAATTTTTGAGATTCCTAGAAAGAGACTCAGAAATCTTTTACTATTTCAGGTTGTATATACAAAAGTAGACTCAAAATGTTCCAGTCCAAGTTGTTAATTTCTGTTCAGAAAGCAGTCTGGTGTAATGTATTTTCATGATGAAAAAGAAGTCTCACTGTCATCTATGGTAAATTATGGTAGGGCTGTTCCAGATATTCCCATTGTAGAGTTTACTACAATAGATTATTTAGAAACTAAGATCTAAAAAATATTCAGAGAATGGTTAGACATTTAATTGAATAATAATAATATACAAATTGTAGCAATATGTTTTATTTATAAGTTTTGAAAGAGTTTTGGAGCTTAATCTTATCTCTAATGTGGAATTTAGAAATAGACCATTATAGATTTCCATTCTTTTCTTTAAAAGCATTTATTGAGCACTACAATCAGAGATGAACTATTGCTCTGGACATGCCTGATATCTCATGTACCTGTTCCTATCTTAAAAAAATTTAATCAGCTTCATCATTCTGTATGCGTCAAGGCTCCTTCAGCTTTTCTGATCAGAATAACAAGGAACTGCTGGCATTCCAATAGCACTGAACTTCTTGTGATACTGTCTCTTTTTCATCAAAGATTTAGACATGTTAGAAAAGAACTCAGTTTTCCTTTTCTCATTTAGGCTGATAGGTATAAAGTACTAAGAAGTATCATGTATCCGAAGTTACTACTGATAATGGCAAATTGTGTGAATTATATATTTTTTTCTTTTTTTTCTTTTTTTTTTTTTTTTTTGTGAGACATGTTAATTATTTCATAAGATTAATTAAAAATAGTGGGGAAAAAAAAAAAGCAGAATAAAACAACTTTTTTGTTACTAAGTTATTTTCTATAAGCACAGATCAAAACTAGCTTCAAAATTTTAGTCTGAGATTCTGATACGTTTTACTGGATCTTTACAATAAGAAAAAAATTGACTCCTGTTTTTTGATAATGAATGTTAGTAGAATCTTCATTAATTGCCAGAGTTTCAGAGGTATTCTATTTTTAGAGCTCTGTGATACATAGGCTAGTTTTTGAAAGCATAGAAAGAGAGGAAGAGAAAAAGAGCAGTTCATAATTGCTAATAAATGCTTTGTAAAGATCTAATGTAGAAGTGACAAGTACCTTTTTCTGATGTTTCTGCACCTATTATTTTTGTAGCATGTTGTTACTAGCTTTCACCATTTGGATTTATGTACATTCATTTTGTCTTCGTTCAATTATGTCTAACATAATGGCATCTCATCCACTTTGTTGGAAATATTCCTTAATGTGCTACAAGATTTAGTCCATTGTTCATTATACTGCTTGTGATTTATTTGATTCCACAATGTGACTTGTTTATCACCATTATCTGTGCAGTTACAACCACACTGTTCTGTATCCATAGATTTCTGTTACTGAGTTAACTTTATAGGAACAATTTATTCAGTTTACTCAGCTGTAGCTGGCAAAATCATCTATATACCACTGCTGGGAATTTGAATTGGGATGCTTAGTCTTTGAATAGTACTTCTTTTTTATTCAAATAATAAATAAAAATGACTCTTCTATTTTCATGTTTGAGAATACACTTCATCAATTTCGTATAGTAACATTTTTATATTTCTTATGTGACAGTATAGCTCTTACTCATCTGTACATTGAAGAGATTGGAATTCTGGAAATACAACTTTTTCTTTTCCTCTTGTTTTAATCTTGAAATAGATAGGTGCTTTGGAATCAAAATGCTTCAGTGTCTTATGGAGGTAAAATATATGTTTAATAAATGTAGAAATTTATTTCTGTTTACAGGATCACACCACATATCTGCATTAATTACAAACATTTAAAACTAGGAGTGACAGTAATGACTAGGAATGACATCTACTTTTCTTCTCTTTCTTGTAATAAAGTGTGTAGAGAATTGTTTGTCTAAATAAGAAAGTGGATGGCTTTGTATGTTTACCTATAAAACATTAATTAAAAGATAACTAATGAGAAAAAAATATATAGTTTAACAAATAGTTGGGACATTCTATTGTAAGACATTTTAGTTTTTGCATGACTGAGTTCATATCTGAATTTGCTGTACCATGTAAATCTATATATAGAAAGAAGGCAAGCGGAAGGAAAAAAGAATATATATTGTTAGTCAAAGATGAAAGTATCAGATAAAGTCTTTGGGATTACCTTTGTCAGAATTTTTAAATTTACATCCAGCTACTTCAAGAGTTTTGTCTTTTTTGTCTTCCAAATTCAGGCTTCTCTGCACTTTAATAAGGCCTTGACTTGTTTCATATTAATAGTTATTAATAGAATCTGCAGTTAAATAGAACCAGGTGCTGCCATGGTTACTGCATGATGGACTGCAAAACTATATGTGAGCTACAGGATTCTCTAGATTCTCTATTTGCTAGAAAGACAGTAAAGCACATGAAGATCATGATGTTTTTCTAGCTTTCTTTTTTTTTTTTTTCCCCTATTGGCATATGCAATGAGTTCAAGCATAATATCAAGACTACTAAATAGAAGCAGGGTGACAGTCATGTGATCTGGCTGAAATAGAGATGTAATAGATTTCTCTATAGTTTTCCAGAGTTTTCATGGACTGGGCAGTGTCAAAGGGGAAATAGTTCACATTTTCCCCTAAAAGTAGCATTCAAGAATATTGTTAGATATAAATTAAAATACTATGTGGGCTTGAAGCAAAGTTTTCTGTAATATAAAAAGTATTCAAGTGCATGTGACAGCAACCCAGAACTAGATTTCTCATATTCATGACCATGATGATTGTCTCATTCCAGAGGGAGCTACAAAACAGTCTATAAAAGTAAGGTAGATGCATTACCAGTGTGCTACCCATTGTGCTTTCATACTGGCTGCATCTTCATTGTACATAGTGCAGAAGTTTTGTACATCAAGCTCTTTAGTAATAGAATCAGAATGTTGAACTGGTTCTTGTAATGGTGACATAGTGCTGATAAGCCAGTGTTTTAACTGTCACTGTTTTCCAAGTTTGAAACAGTGTGTCTATTTAGAAGACAGGTAGAGAGGAACAGAATAAAACTGGAAACAGTTATTACATTCATGGAGTAAGATATTTCAACTACTGCTGAGAGGACTTTCACTTAATTTTCCATCAATTCCAAAAAGCATATATTAAGGGAAAATTCTATTGGTATATTAAAATTAAATAAGATTTCTTTTATGTTAACATATTGATGTTAAGTAATATCTTTATTCATCCAAATTCCTGTTATCTGATACATAAGTAAATTAATTCCTTACATACACTGCATTCTAACCTATTTTGATAAGAGTACATCTGTCACACGTACAGGAAACTGGTTGATCCTGCCCTCTGGAAGCACCATGTCCCACACTGGTGATTTATTTTTTTGCTCTGCAGATGTTCTTCCTATGGCTGTGACTCACAAGAAAGTAAATCCATTTCTAGACTACTTGTTCTGAAACCAAACATGGTGAAGTGGTTTCATAAATCACCAAAAACAGTACAAAAGCAATCTACTGTTTCAGATCTGTTAAAAAATAAAATAAAATAAAATAAAATAAAATAAAATAAAATAAAATAAAATAAAATAAAATAAAATAAAATAAAATAAAATAAAGTAAAATAAAATAAAATAAAATAAAATAAAGTAAAATAAAATAAAATAAAATAAAATAAATAAAGACTCTCATCAGGTTTTATGTAAATGAAGTAAATTAAGTCCTCCTATGTTACTGGAAAGCCAATAAAAACATAAGGTTGTCATAGACTCAATAATGAGTTTAGGCTAATTGGATGAATCATAGAATGGCTCAGATTGGAAAAGTCCTTAAAGATCATCCAACTCCAAATGAGTTGGCCATGAAAGTGGCCATCCTTCATCTGTTTCAAATTTGTAGTGGAAAATGATCCACAGTTGCTGTAGAATAACAGACTAAAATACAGTGACAATAAGAATTAGAAACAGTTGTTTCATCTTCCTTCATAAGTTCCAGAGGTGAAAATAGTAAATTTGAATGAAAATATACTCCCACTTCATGAAGTATATTTAGCAATTTGTTGTTTCCCTTGTAAGCAGATCTGTTTACAAGCTCAGTTATCAATGTGCTAGCTTTCTTCATTCAGGTGTATGAACCTTTAAACTGAATTTCTGCATTTGTGATTTTTATTTTAATGGTTTCCTGTTAATAAAAATAAATGAAATGAAATCTTTTGGCTAATGTCCTAACACAAGGACCAAGAATTAGTGTAACAACCTGAAGTGAGAAGTAACACATTATTTAATTGCCAAGATATTCATTGTTTAGACACCGTGATTAATTCATTTGGCATTTACAAAGATGAAAATGGTAATTCTATAATACAGTAATTAGGCATATCACCTTGAATTAAACAAGAATGAATCTGTATCTCTGCATGAACACAGACTTAATCTAAATGAAATCCTTTAAAATGTCTAATATTAGTATCTTCAGAAAGAAATATCATATTTTCGTCCAACAGATGACCTGCACATGAAAATAATGTTCCAAAAGCATGTGAGCATTTCTGTTCTAGTAGTTGTGCAATATTTAAATACTTTTTTATCCATTAAACTGTTGATCTGTAAAACAAGTTATAAAAAGGAGGAGGTAAGGCTTGGCATTATTTATTTGGAAGTTGATTTTGTGACTTGTTAAAAAGGTTAGTCAAGTAAAACCTGTCAAAATAACTTTTAAAGAAAAAAAAAAGAGTTTTTTTTTTTATTTAATCCTTGATTAAATAATATAGTATTTTCCGTTTTTGTCATGCCATCTATTAGTGAGTACTTTGAATGCCCAGCCTGCATTTTAGATACTAATGTTTTCCAGAACACAGATTTTTATCGTTTTGTATATGTCTTAAGTGATGTAGCAAGTTGAATATCAAAGCTGTTTTCTGACATAGTTTTTTAGATATATGCTCAAAATTTAGTCACAATCCATGGAATTCTGGAAATCTGTAAACAAACAAACAAACAAACAAATAAATATTCACGTATCAAACTTGAATCTTCCAGAACCATGGAATTCTATTGAGTTAACACAATAGAGAATTACAATAGAGAATTATGTCTGGAATACTAGTATATCACCTAAATTTATATTTTCAAGTGCTAGAATATTACACTAGAATATAATGTCTTTTTCTGTTGAGCATATTCCTGTCTTCTTCACACAAAGAAAATCAGCATAATTTATATTTTAAACACATATTTATCCCATCATATTGTACTGGGTCTGGCTGGAATGTTAACTTTCCTGGCAGCAGCCCATACAGTGCCGTACTCTGTACTTGTAGCTGGAACAGCAGTGTTATCACACCAGTGTTCTGTCTACTGCTGAGCAGCAGTGACACAGCATTGGGACTCTCTCTAACCCTCTTAGGGGGTGGGCAAAAAGTGAGGAGAGAAACATCACTAGGGCAGCTGACCTAAACCAACCAAAGGGATATTCCATACCATGTGATGTCACACTCAGCAATGAAAGGTGGAAACAGGAAGAAGAGGGGAGGGGTGGGCTCTCCTTGTAAAAACGTCGGTCCTCCTCTCGAACACCGGCTACGTGTGTTGAGGCCTTGCTTCAAGGACGTGGTCAATCATCGCTTTTTTGTGGGAAGTAGAGAGTAATTTCTTTCCTCTGGACTTCCATATAGCCTTCATTTATTTTATTTGTTTGTTTTCCTCCCTTCTTTTTATTTTTCCCTCTCCCTTTTTCCCCTTCCCCTTTTTATTTCCCTTTAGTTAAATTGTTTAGTTCATAATAATCTTTATTTAATTATTGTTATTATTTCCCTTTAATTAAATTATCCTTATCTCAACCTGTGAGTTGTTCTTTGCTTTACTTCTCCCCCTCCTCATCTAAAATACGGGGAGTGAGAGAGCGGTTGTGGGGTTTAGCTGCCCAGCATGGTAAAACCACCACATATATCTAAGAATATTGTGCAAAGACAGGGTTGTTCTTAAAAATTCCAAGACCACATCTTGCTGGCCTACATGTTTCTCATGAAAATGAGAAAGCAAGTGTTGGACTACTGAATTCTGACTGAGCTAGAAATTCAGGTAAAGCATGAGCCAAATGTTTATCTAAAATTTCCTTCATAATGTACCTATCATGAAAGGGGAACATGGAGATTAATGGATGAAGTGGTCCATTAGGCAGGTGTTCTGACACCTGCCAACAGTCTGGGTAGGTTTTTGTAGTCAAAGTAGGAGCAAAGTTTTTTGCAAAGTTTTATGTTGGTGGTGGTGGTGTTTTTTTGTGTGTTTTCTGTTTGTTTGTTTGTTTGTTTGTTTTCCGGGGGGTGGGGGGGGGTGGGGGGGAAGTACATTTAGATGACTTTATCTTTAAAGGAAAAAAAAAAACAAAAAAACCTTTAGTTATCACATATTTGAAAGAGTTAAATCACAGCTGAACAAGATCTAACAACCTGAACAACCTGAACAAGATCTTGAGCACTGTCTTCAAAATTTCAGAAACCAGATTAGAATAATATTTAATAGATTAAACCTATTCAAAACCCCCCTTTCATTCCAATGAACTTTGGATTTTGAGTTCATAGGGACATGTAAAATCAACAATAAAAATACCCTATAAATATCTTCATTTTGACATGAAAATACTCGTAAAAGATGGGATATGTAACATTCCTTTATCAAAGCGAACATGAATCTTTCATCTCATCCTTTCTTTTTTGTTTTTGAATGATAGCATTGCCTAGGGGCTCTGATCTATAGCACTTTTTTCTTCAATAATGTCAACACTACATAGGCATTGATACTCTTCCTAATTTACAACAACATTGTGATTATTGAATCATAGTACCCACATTTTGTAGTTCAGAAAAGAGCTGGAGTTGCTCCCAAGGAAACACAGGTAGGGAAAACAAACAAACAAACAAACAAACAAAAAACTCTTCTCACCTTTTTCCCAGACTTTCCCCATTGTTGTTTTTTTCTGATGTCTTCTGTCCTCTCTATAAAGAACTCTTGAAAGGGCCTGGTCCTTATAAGAAACCAACAACAGAATAGTAGAGTTTCCTTGTAACTCCAATGTTATTTGCATATCTTTGCAAGAATGGCACTAATCTCTCTCTTAATTAATTCATTTGTTTAACAGTCATCAAACCTTCAGGTAAGGCATGCTTAGAAATTTAGACAATCATTATTTTCTCGATATACCAAATGTGGACAGACAAATTATAAATGTAACTTAATTCCAGCTTTAACAAGAAAAGCTTTTAGATGCAAATCATTAGGTAGAAACAGTATTCTGTGAAAGCGTAGTCAATGGACCATGGTTCATAGATGAGTCAGAGGTCCCATGCTTTTCACACAGGTATAACGATTGCTAATATCCCCTTTGCATGGATAATTACTGCAAATCCATATTTACCTCATGTTTGACAGTAGCACCAACTGATTAACAAACTGATTTATCTACTGCCTGAACCATTGCTGAACAAGTGGTGAGACAGGCTATTTGTTCTGCTATAAACTACAGGTATAAAATGTGTTCCCTTGTTGGATTATATCATTAGCTGCACCCAAGTTACTGAGCATTGATTCTATATTCACTGCTTCTCACTTTGTATGAGACAAAACCTATGGTTCTTCACACTGTCTTTAAATTAAGTTGTATCCTTTTCCATTGCCATAAGACTCTTCCCATTTTCTGAGTACAAAGGATATCTGTAGAAGATTGTAGTGATATGGGTAATGTTACTGAGTTAAGACGCTGAATTGAGCATTAGCTAATTAGAGTTATCTCACATACCTCCCAATTCATACCACCAGTTTGCATTTGAGTAGGAATCTCATTAGATCCAACACTTGGAATTATAAATCAGGCTACCTCCACAGTACAGATAAGGCCATAAACCTTATAAATGTCCATACATAAAGTCTGTAAATGATCTTGAAGCTTGAACTGCACCTTGAATATACAGATATTTGGGGTATCACATAATAAGTATTATCAAGGTCACCCACTCTGCTCCTTATTTAGATTCCAAACCACACCCTGTTCTCAAAGGGCTGTTTTTATATGAGCTTTGTAGGAAAGACCATTTTACTGTGTTCTCTTCCATAGACCTGCTGCTAACTGTTAGCTTAGGTTTCTATTTTCAATAACAGCAATAAACAAAATCATCATATAAAACAGGTTTTTGTTTTTGCTGGTTGTCCTTGGCTATGAAATCTTGAATTAAAGGAAAGGTCATTTACTCTTCACAATCTTCTAATTTTGTGCATGCTATAATCATATCCAAGAATCTAAGTGAGCAGCACTTCAAGGGTTAAAAGTTCAAACATTCAACTCAAAAATTAGGGAAAAAAAGGGTGAATGAGGTTACAGGTATAATCTCAGTTCGGCAGGAATGCACATAAGTGTGACAGAAACATGAGTCAAATGGAGTTTTGAGGATTTTTTTGCAACTTTTCATCCAAGTAAGAATCCCCAAAGCACCAAAACACTTTGAACCACAGAAGCTATAGTTTTTATAGAAGTGAGATAAAATCAAGAAACATCTTAAAAATGAAGCAAGCTTGGAGACAGAAAAGTGAAACTCTAAACAGATTATCCCTGTCCACTGTGTCCTTGGAAGGATCATCCTTCCCTTCAGGTGTGCCCTTATTTCAGCAATCTTTCATCAGGTTTCAAGAAACTCTGTATGTAGTCCTTGCTGGGTCCCTAGGAAAAAATATCTTTCTTTTCATCACCTCTGATCCCTGACTGTGTCTGTTCCCAGACTTCAGAGGAGAGGCAAAAAGAGATACTGACACAGTGAACTACAAAATGACAGGCAAAACTGATGCCATCTGTTCCTATCTGCTTTAAGGACACATTCACACTGATAGCTTTAGATATTTAGCTTATCCTTGCCAGGTCCCTGGGAATTAGTTATGTGGCTTAATAGAATGATTTGAGATATATAAGTACAGCCAATAGGAAGAGATCAGTGTACCTTTATATAAAGAATATAAGCCTGTGTGCAATATAGTGGCCATATAGTGGCTTTAGAGCAGCTATATAATGAACTATATATATATGAGCACATATATACATATGAGCTATGTATAAGGTCTCCACTGTTTTGGTACTACTCTCTAGCATCCTGAGAATTGGATTTTTCTACACTTGAGTGTAGAAAATGGAGTTTTCTACACTTATATGAATTTATAAAATGAATTAATCTGATTAGTATTTATCTGTATAACTATGTGACACAACTGTATGTCTGTCAGCAGGTTAACCCCAGTGACATTGTATCCTTTTCACCTTGTTTTCTATACTCTGTGTTCCTAGCTCTACACTGATGTTATTGATAATGCACTACCTTGGTAAGTTTAGGGAAGAAGAGAGGTGAGACAATGTGTTGCTCTGAGCAGGAAAATTTTCAGAGAAGAAAAACTGTGGAGAAAAAATGTGGAAGTAAGAAAATAGAAATTAGGAAAACAGTAAAGATGAATGCCCCAATGCCACTTTGACCTCAGACAACATGAGCCAATTCTTGGCATTAGAGCTTTCCATTACAATTCCAGCAGTAGAGACCTTGTAATGATGCCCACCCACCAATCTGTAGGTGTCACATGGGTAGTGCCAAAACTCACTCCTGCCTCTGAACCAAAGTGGGAGGTTCTTCAATGTCTCTTCTCAGCTAGTGGTATGGCACTGCAACAGTAACAGTTTATATCTTGAAATTAGTACCTGATCACCTTTGGTAGAGATGATCAGATGCTAATTTCATCAGGTGTTAAGATCCCATCAGTGGGCTGTAATGATGTGCACCCAAACTTAAAAAGATAAATATGAGCTTGGGTCCCCACATTCCATGAATCAAAGAGCATGTGGCTAGCAGCAGCAAGAGCAATATGAGTCTCAGACGTTCCTATGATGATTTTGTATGTATGAAATAGTATAGTCTTTAGTCTGCACTGCTATTCCTGATGAAGTTTTCTGAATGGTCAGATGAATTCCCAGTTTTGCACCAATAGTTTAATAAACTAGCATGTGTTCAGAAGAGCTGCTGGCTTTTAAGCACGCCACTCATGAAGGATGCAGTCAAGAACTCTGTTGGATGCGGAGGATGTAGAAATCTGCTAATGTTGCTGTATCACCAAATTAGATTAGAGCAGCACCATGGGACTAGTGAGGGAAGAGTGCTTGTCAGGTATATACATTCACTTCTCACATCTTTGTGCTGTTTGTTTCATCAGGCAGATTTCTCTGCTTTACTGCTCATATCTCAAGGTGTGAAGTCGTGTAGAGTGAAAATGGAGCTACAAGACAACTTTTTGCATCTAGCCTTTGCTTTCTTTCTTTTGACAGAAAGTGTAGTGACAGATTATTTAGATCTTTCCCACTAGATCTATATCCCAATAAGAATGATAGAAGAAAGAAGTGCCAGAATTTCCCAGAAGTGTTGTAGAACTGAGCACACAAGTGACAAGGATTGCCTCTGATTGCTCACAGCATGGTAATCTCTGATTAGAATAACCATAGGTCTAGCAGGGACTTGTTATGAAAAAGTACTACCAATTATACCATTCTATCATTACTATCAGTATAGTAATCTATGCCGTATTTGTTATATACAGTCTACAAAGATTCTCAATGTTGACAATTCCTTTGACCTCTCATGTAATTTATTTCAAAAGCTAAAATAATCTAAGACTAGAATGATCATGAAAACAGTATGCCAAACTAGACCATACTCCAACTGAGCCCCTGTAGTTATTGAAATAGGTCACTTCACGGAAGAAATGGTTAGAATGCCAGTAGTTCCGTGGAGCATTGTATCTTATAAAGAAATTTCTAAACAGTTAATGAAGAACTTTTAGTTATTGATCCATGTAAAATGTTCATCATGCTAATTGAGTCTTCGCACAAAGAGTTTATATCTCACAGAATCACAGAATTTCTAGGTTGGAAGAGACCTCAAGATCATCAAGTCCAACCTCTGAGCAAAAATGTACTAAGTGCAGGCTTTGCACTCCTACAGAGGCAGGAGGAGGATGAAAGATAATAGAAATATACTTAGATTTCTAATATATTAGAAATAAAAGAAATAAACTTAGAGCTTACAGTCAGTTTGATCATAGGACGTGATAGCTGTTCCAATCTTCATCTGTCCCATCAGTTCTGGGCTCCCGGTAAAAAAAAAAAAAAAAAAAAAAAAAAGGGATCTCCTGGAAAGAATCCAGCAGAGGGCCACAAAGGTGATACAGGGCCTGGAGCATCTTCCCTATGAGGAAACGCTGAGAGACCTGGGTCTGTTCAGACTTGAGAAAATAAGACTGAGAGGGGATCTTGTTAATGTTTACAAATACCTTAAGGGTGGGAGACAGAAGGATTTGGCCAACCTCTTTTCAGTGGTTTGTGGGGACAGGAGAAGGGGTAAAGGCCACAAAATGGAGCACAGGAAGTTCTGCACCAACATGTAAAAGAACTTCTTCACTGTGAGGGTAACAGAATGCTGGAACAGGCTGCTCAGGGGTGGAGTCTCCTACTCTGGAGATATTGAAGACCCGTCTGGACACCTTCCTGGGCAATCTGCTCTAGGGAACCTACTTTGGCAAGTGGGTTGGACCTGATGATCTCCTGAGGTTCCTTCCAACCCCTACAATTCTGTGATTCTGTGATCTTTGAACTACATTGAGATTACACATTTCACATTTTTGAAAAACAAAATTTTGTAAAACAACCTCAAATTCAAAGGTGCTAAATGAGAAATTAATAGAATGATATACCAACAGCATTTATCAGTAGATCATTCAAATGATCTCAGTCTTCCCATACTGTGAGCATACTCATTTCATCTTAGTGTCTGTTTCTAGGAGAAATGATAGACAAGAACAGGTGCATATTTTGTGGCTGTTTGGATGTATTATATCAATGGGACATAGAGCGCATGTATTCAACTTACTGCTTTTCAGCACTCCATGCTGGGATTTTTAGATGGTTCACAGCTTTTTGCTCTTTTGATTCTTATCTGTTGGCCACCCTTGCAAGAAATAAGCAGCTGCTTTGGCTACTGGTCTATCTTCCTTGGGATTATGCTTCCATTGACACCCAAATAACTGACTGCCTGGGTATGCAAGGTAGAGATCACTAGAAAGTAGAAAACAGATCCATTGGGGCATTCTTAAAAAATGTAAATTTAAAAATTGTCAATTGCATTGACTTTTCTTTTGCACTGATATTCTGATATTCTTTTTTTTTTTTTTTTTTTTTTTTTGAGAGAGAGAGAGAGAGTGTGCATGAATTCTAAGGAAAAGGCTGTCAGTTCTTCCTATCTACAAAACTCTTCTATTCGCATGAAAACAGGAACTATCTCTAAAAATAATAATAATTATTATATTTTTTCAAGGAGGTGGGGAAGATTTAAATTCAGTACTTTACTATATGGAGGTATAACTTGAAGTTAGTATTCTAGTAGTGTCATTGCAGGACATGAATCAATGTTGAAAAGCAGGTTCCATCTGACTGGGTGTTACTACAAAGCTTACAATAATAATGCTTTAGCTAGATTACTGCTGCCCCGAGCGTACAAAAATTTTGCATATAAACATCTAATTAACTGTCTTAAATCAAATAATCAAAACAATCTCATTTTAATGAAATTAAAGTTTAGTGTGCTACAGGTTAATATGAAAAATATTTCTGCTATTCATATTACATTGCTGAAGTTAATGTTAACACATCAGGCATAAGACAGTTTGGCTGGTTTGAGTTGTGTCTTTAACCAGTATAAATTAAAGCAGATCCGTGTGGCTGAATGAAACTGTCATTTTACAATGACTAAAGGTTTGCTTCCTTGAGTACATGGTCTATTTGTATTTTCACTTTTGCATACCCAATCTGCCAAGTTGTCTTTCTAATGAGTGAAACACAGAAATATCTTAAAGTAACTAAAATTTCCCCATGTATTTTTCTTTTTCCTGAGGGAATTATGAAGTCCTACAGGCACATGATTATTTTTAAAGTTTCTGAGAAAAAATAGGGTAAGTTAATAGTTCATTGTTGACACCTAGGAAGAAGGAAAAAATTATTGTGACAAAAGTCTTTCTTGAAAAACACGGACTTTTTCTAAGTAGCAGAATATTTCTGACATTGAAACAGTGTAAAATAAATAAATAAATAAACTTAATTATTAGAAATATTAAAATATTAATATAGATTTTACTTTTAAATGCATCAGGAGAACAGTATGGTAAGAAATACAAAATAACATTTTCATACTTTTTTGAGTTATTTCAGCGTGTTTGTAGATATATTGTCCTAAACCCAACATATTTTATAAAAAGGCTTTTAAAATAAATTTTTGACTATAATGAAGAACATAAAGACCTTAAACAGCCCTCCCTACTCTCTCAAACACTTTTTCTGAGATAAATTCTGATAAATTCTTCCAGTTTTTCCTATTCATACAAGACTAAACACATTTTGAGGCATAATATTAGAGCAGAAATGCAAGGTGTCTGTTAGCAAAGTGATGCTAAATTTTCAAAATACAAAAACCGATCTTTCTTACTTAAGAGTATTATTGAAAACTAGAATAATGACGTGTTTTATTGTTTGTTTATTTTATATAGGTAACAGATCTCTATTCCATTTACAGTTAGGTTCTGAATGAGTTTAATACTGCAGATATTTACATTTTATGACATTCATGTCATTATTGACTTCAGTTATTAACAGGGTCTTTAAAACGAATAGAGTACTGAAGTACCTGTCTGAAATGGGGAATTAATAAGAAGCACTGTTAAAATTAAAAATGACCAGCCCACTCATACAGAGAAAAAAACACTTCAAGAGACCGTGTTCATTATGACATATCAGTGGTTTCTAGCCATTACTGTTCAGCAACAATGCAGAAATTGTACATATTCTCTGTGCTTAGAACAGAAACAACATTAGTTAGCAAAAGCTGTCTTGTAATGCTTGTCACCTGAAATTGCATGTACCTATGTGGACACCATTTGAATTGTTAAAGTCAGTGCATTTGCATACACAAATGTTTCAAGGACAAAATGATGGGCCCACTTGTGGCTCCTTTGAAAAAAACTTGCCCTGAGACAGTTTGCATAGATTGGATTAAATAGAGCTGGAAGTAGTTTATTAATCATAAATCTTAGCATATTCCTATGACCTAGCATATTACACACAGGAGTTACACTATTATAAATGTTTGAAAATCTGAAGAAAATCCAACTAATATTGTATCCTGCTAAGGGATTGGGCCAAACATCACCTTTTTTTCTAATCAGATCAACAACATTAAAATAAAACACTCCATCTAGCGTGATATTATAAAAAATGTATATAAAGTATTCTGGTTATTTAAGTGGTTTTACTATAATAATTCATATTCATTTTCTGTGAGATTTAGAGGCTTGTACATCTATTATGAAGGAGTGAGAGAAAGCACAGGGAAATGAGAGAGCTCACAGTCATTCAAGGAGAAATAAAAGTTTCAGCTATTTACAAGTACTTGTCCTGATTCCTTGTAATCTACATTAAAGAATACTGACAGGTCCCATATCCAAGCTAATGTGAAATGACAGATTGCTCAGATCCAAACATTCTAAAGGGCCACAGGCTAAGTGAGTCAGAGCAGCTTCTCTGCATTTGCATCTTAAAGGTTCTTAATTCCAATATACACGCAAACCAATTTCATACTTCTTTTTTAGACCCTGCTGTGAAATATGGGGGAAAAAATTCTAACCACTTGAATAACTTATAATCTTCTTTTACCTATTTTATGTGTGTTCAAGTTTACAAAACTGCTGACTAAATCTTTAATGAATTTCTCATTAATGCTCCCCTGATTGCTTTGATTTTTATTAGCCCTATAAAAATAACTTTAGTGTGGAAGAATCAAAAGCACAAAATAAAATAAAAAAAAAATAAATAAATAATAGAAATACAGAAAGGCAAAAGTAGGCATAGCTTAATCAAACTACTCATTGCTACTTATTGCTTTTCATCCCCTATGAAAAATGCCCACACATTTGGCTTTTTATTTGTTTGCTTTTTTAATATATATATGTATATATGTATATATTTCAAAAAACATAAAGCTCCAAATATAATCTGCCTGGCTTTCATTTTTATCAGTGTCCCCTCTATTACTCTCCAATAAGATTCTAAAGACTGTATAGTAATTATAACTTTTTCTGTGTTCAACCACTCATCTCCTTCTACATATGGACTTCAGGGTCCATAACAGAATTTAAAACAAAACCTAGCCACTGCATCAGTACCTCTGTTTTTGAGAATCTGTTAGGAATGATCCAACAGAATCAGAGTTAGAGTTTCCCCTTCTCATTATCTTAATCTTGATAGAAGACTCTGCTCACCAATTTTACATGTGATAGGAAGAACAAATGCACATTCTGACCCTGGTGAATCAAGGTAAAACTGTCTCTGCTGATAAAGACGGCTGAGATTTTCCACCCTCTAAACCAGTATATCCTCTATTGACTATAGATAATATCTGAGAACTTTCTTACTGAATGGTAACAGATATTAACAAGGAAATATATTTTTTGAAGCACAGCAAAGCAATAAGAGGATCTGGACTATTAATTCATTTCATTTATCCTTAAGAACTTAAAGGGAAAATAATCATCAATAAAATAACAGGAAGAATAGACCTCCTTGTTTTACATGAAGACAGTGATGACTGCATGTCCTCCTTCTTTATCCTTTCCCTCAAAATAAGGCAAAATATTACAGCCACTCTCACAAGCTTGTTTTCTGTGAATAAAACAGCTGTAAGGAAGAAACTTGGAATTTTTAAAATCAAAACACTGTAAAATGAGAGAGACTTCTTTATGCCACACTAGTACTTCTGATATGAGCAACTCTTAAACATTGTTTTACACGGTCCTCTTTGCTAAATCATAACGCCTGAAGGAGCCTGAACTTTGTCATTCACATTTGTGGGGACCTCATATTCTGTTCATCATCAGTTTTCTCTACCTCTCTGCCAGTCAACCCTGACGGCATTTCTAGTTGGCAAGCAGAGGACTTCCAAACACCTTCAAACATCTTCAAGGAAATATCCAGTATTTCCTGTAACTATAATTTATATTCATCAGCTTCTTGGAAGACAGCCTCAAATAATACCTTTCTAATCACCAGAACAAATAAATTTCTCACATGCAAATGATATGAATGTTCATTCTTCCAAATAAAAAAGCACATCTTTATAAAGTACCTTACATTCCCTCATATATACTTTATTGGTAAAAGAGTAAAATTGATGAAAGGGTTGATCTGTGCGAGCTAATGCATTTTTGTTTAAAAGAATGTACTAAAAATGTTTCCAATCTTAAGTGTTACTGCTGAACAGGAGCTTTGAATAGATTGCAAATGTTTTTACAGTGAAAATATTCAATTGAAAATATTGTCTGAAAACTATAATTACTGAGCATTTTGCAGCCTTCCAATGTCAATCTAAATCCAATCCTGAAGCCTTAAGAAAAAAAAAAAAAATTACATTCTTATGCATGCTTTTATGGTTTTATAACAATTCTCAACTTAGTTTACTGAATTATTCTGTAATTAACAAATTTACTTTATAGAAAGGCTATATGTATAGAAAGGTTAATATGTATTTCCAAACTTGTTGATATTCCAGACAAGAAAATCACAGGCTTTGCAAGCTGGGCACTCAATGGCTGTAGTACTTCAAATAAAATCATAGTGGGAAAGTATAATATACACAGACATCATATACACTTAGAAAATCACATTCAATTTCAGTTAGTTCTTTTCATTATCAATCAATATCTTTAGCTTCATGGGTATACAGTATGCTGTGAAGCATGTGGTTAACTGATTTCTGAGAGAGCAGGTGTTCAAGTTCAAAGACCAGCATCATATTTGGTACTCACCACCACCATCATCATCAGAATTTATATGCTTTAATTCTTCAGACTGTCTCTGAGATTACACCACCTATTTAAGTCATCTGCCCCTCCCTTTCTCTCTCCCTCCCAGATTTCTACTGCCCTTTGAGAGTCCCTATAGTACCCTGGATCACATCCAGACTTCCAAAAGACATGGTTACACAAACCTATATGTCTGTGCCATAAGCAGTTAAGTCATCTCATAGGTTTTGTATAGCATTTCTCAGCCCTATACAGGTGTCTTGGATACCCTTGGACTATTTCACTATGAATGAAAAGGAGCAAGTTCACAGAGTGTAAGTTGCCACTGTCCACAGTGCCTAATTCAGGGTTTCTCTTCACAGTAGCTTTATTCCCATCCCATGTCTTGGATGCATATTTGTTGCCAAAAACTGATACATTCTTCAAGAATACCTCTCAATTTTGGCTGAAAGTTTAGTTCATGAGTTTATAGACTGCTTCTTGATAATAGCCAAAGCCAGAATAAGGGGAGGAAATGGGGGAATTCACTTCCGAACCACACTTTTGATGTAAACAGCAGTTGCGATTCTGTGCCTCACATGATGTCAGGTGATAATAGGCATTTATATTTGGGGAACTTTCTCAAGATCTGAGGGTGAGATTCAGTTCTAGGTCGAGATATCTGAGTTTATCTAAATCTATAATATGAATTACATGTGGCATTTTATTACTGTCAATAGAAACAGTACTGATTCTATGTGAAAGATCCATGAATTAACATGTGCTCATCTAACCTTATCTTTCATTTTATAAGCATCTTCCTTCTTGGTTATCCTGATAATAGAGCTCCTGAGTGCTAGCTCTATTAAAATTAAGATTTCCGAATAATTATGATATTAGTACTGATGTTTGACCTATATTCCAGGTTACGTTTTCTCAGTTCCTTAACTATAAACACTTCCATAATGAGCTGCTGGTTAGTATCTACTATATTCTAGGGTTGCATTTACTTTTGTTGTATAGTACTGTTAGTCCAGAGCAACATCCACTACTTTTCTATGAATGTAATTCTCAGAGTCACCAAAGCCCTCCTGTTTGATACTTGCTGCATCAGTGTACTGTTTGTTTCAGCAAATTTCTAGCATCCTTCTTTTTGTATCCTCGTCATTATGAAAATAGGATGATATTTCAAAGACCCAGCTCTCTTTCAACAAAATTGATTTTCCTCTCTTGTTCAGACTGTTCCTTAACCATCTTAAATTTCTGTATTAAACTTGTTTAAACAGTCATGTGAATTCCAATAGCCTCATCAATGAACACTTCGAAGACGAAATTTGCATTCACTTTCTCTAGAAAATATTTCTCTTATTAAATGTTATAATAATTTTGTCTTGCCCTGAAGTTTTATGTTAGTTAAATCATGTTGAATTTTATATCCTGTTCATTTGCTGTTATTATCCCAATTATTCTTTTTACTAATATTATTGCTAAAAGTCTTTTTTTTTGATTTTGGTATTAAACCAGCACATTTACTGATTCCAAGACATCAATTCTCATATCTTTTTCTCCACATTATTATGTAGAAAATTTTTTCTACAGAGAGAGTAAGATTATATGCCAATTTTTTTCAGAGTCCCTGGATGGACAACACTTATCTCCATTAGGTTTTGCTTAAACTTAGATACAATAATCTCCAAACTATCACCTTGATCCATCCCTTCTCTATACCTTCATCTATAATCATAATCTTTCCCTCAGTTTATAATGTGTTGTTTTGTGTGTTTTGTTTGTTTTTTTTTTTTTTCCTGAATTCTTAAATTGTTCTTAACTGTACTCCAACCTCATTTCTTCTCTCTTTGCTACCCTTCTGTTTATAATGTTAAAAAAAACTTTTGCTACAGAATTTTCTTATTAAAATATGTTGACATACTACACGGGTGGTGTCTCCATGACAGATATTTGCAGGGCAGGAGGGAGAAGTCTGTGTTTCTGCTGTGTACAGCAAGTGTTATGTGAATAAATAAAGCATTTCAGTTTTCATCATAACTAAACCCTGGCCTTTTTCCCAAACACAAAAAGGGAGAACAAATGAATGTTAGGTATTTTAAGGAAAGTATTAATTTCTGAGTCAGATAATTCACCAGCAAATGTGTTTGCAATTCCTTTGATTGAGCAATTATTCTTTTCCTCATGAAAGAATAGAGAAGAGCTTCCAAGAGCTTTTAGCTGAATAGAATAGTAGGTGATTATATGTATAAGATTCATTCATCTTCCATATGCATCTAACTTTCTTTTCTTCTGAGATCAGAATGAAAAACAGTTTTATATCATGACTTATGCTGTGTATAAGCTTTTATAATTTGTAAGCATTGTAGGAGTGTCCTTTCACTTGTCTGATGCTGACAGTATGACGACAACTATTACTGTTCTGCAAAGGCTACTATCATACTAATAATACAATGTCCTCAGAGCATTGATCACCAAGTATCTTGAGAAGAAATATACAAAAGACTACTTGCACCAAGAAGAAAAGAAGGAAGCTTACACCCCAATCAGTTCTTAAACCAGATACCATTCTAGTGAAACATGTACTCCTTTTTACTTCAGATGTGAAACCAGTCACAGGTGTGAAATATTGTAACAAAACTTTCCCATTTGCATTAATAAATAAATAAATAGTTAGATAAAAGGAAGCTCAAAATTCTGATACAAAGCAGTTATCTAATATAATTTTGCTTTCTAAAAAATTACTTTTAGACAAGTAATATAACTCAAAAACTGATATATATTAGTTTAGGGTAAGAGGGGACATAGAGCATCATATTGTACTGTGGAATTTGTTGACGTCTTTTCTTTGCTCCATTCACATTTGAAGCTATTTAGCTATTATTATTATATTTTTTTGGTTAAAAACAGTAAGTAGTTTTACATCTGAAGTGAATAACTGTACATTCTCTCATGAGAATAAAATTCTGTTTTCTCCACCACTATTTCTATAAATGTCATATAATAAAACACCAAAGTCAGAGAATGGAGTGTTGTTGTTGTTGTTGTTGTTTTTCCTGACAGTAAAAAATAATATTTTTCATTTTGGTGATTTTTCTCATATTGGTGATTTGTTTTGAACACATAATTGAAAGTATTTATTTAATCACTGCTAATTTAAACAAAACTCAGTTTTGCACTTTAAGGTGTCCAACCTACAAAGGGAATTCCTTCCATATATTGTTTGTTGAAGAGCCCAACACAGACCTCTTAATAAGGGTGGTGAGAAATCCTTACTCCTGGTGACAAACTTTTCTATGAAGAATAAACTATAACACTGCAGTCTCCGCTATTTCTGACCTCAACACAATATTCCCAGCAGAAGGAATATTAGTCACTACTTTAACAAAAATCTTTACTGTAGAGGTGTATCTAAAAATCCAGCCATCATTGTGAAAGGCCACCTACCCACTTAGATACTTTAATACAGCTAGAGGTCTTAATCTTACTTTCAAAATACAGGAGAAGGAAGCACTCCTTCACTTCCTCCACTTCTATGTGATACCTGAAAGCATTTACTGAGAATTATCTTCCTTCAGTGTCCATGCCTGCTTCCAACCCATACCTCCTATGTTCTTTGGAGAACCCTAACAACCACCCAGCATATTAATGAGTCCAATATCTGCAAGCAGGGTTTGGCTTAATTGCCATTTAAGATATGCCATTTAGCCTTGCAGTTCTCTGTCAGGACAGAAGTAATGTTTTTATTATTGTTATTGGGTTTTGTTTGTTTGTTTTGTTTTGTTTTAATGTTCTTCCAGGGCTGCAGACTTAACATAAATTCTGTGGCTTTTTTTTCTTTTAGATCAGTTAAAGCATGTTAATTTGTACTTTGTACAGCTTAATATATTTTATGACTAATACAGTGTAAGCAAAGACAAAATCTGAAATTCCCAAGTGTAAATGGCTAAATATTTCTCATGAGTATATTTCAGTGAGGTTATTCAAATAAGAAATGTGGTGAAACTGGAATAATACTAGACTCAATTTAAAAAAAATTCTAAACTACAAAAAAGTGGAGATTATTTAAGTGTCTATGCTACACTGTCTAGTAATGTCATCAATCATACTTTGACTAGATATAATTAATTTTATGTGTTGTTTTGTTTTTGTTTTTGTTTTCTTTTTCCAGTTCTCTTTTACATTTTGCTTTCCATTCTTCTTAGATTTGGTTTATAAGATTTTATTTTATTTTAATGAAATATCTTGTGGTTAATTTGACAAAATATAACAGTGAAACTTTAAACACAAATTATGAAGAATCACCTTTTTACTCTTTACAAAATATTAATTAATATTCACCATGGATATGTGTTAAAAGATACTAATCCACTGATGGCTCCTTGTAACTTTATGAATTAAAGAAAAAGGAGTAAAATGGGGTTATTACAAACCTTTTGAAACAGGAGATTATCACAATTATCATCTTCCTCATCCCTAACTACAGAGGCAGCAGGCCTTAATCTTATTTATTAGCTGTAAAATTTATCATCATGAACTTTGGCTGCTGGGAATGGAGATATATTTATGTATTTTTCGTTTTCAGGATAACTATTCTTCCACATGGGAGCCTACGAATCCTGAATGCTTCTAAATCTGATGAAGGACGGTATTTATGCCAAGGTGTAAATGTATTTGGATCTGCAGAAATCATTGCATCAGTATCTGTTAAAGGTATGACAAAAAACTTTGATGTTATTGATGATATCTCATGGCTAATATTTGCATACATATTAAATCAACCAGATCATCACAAATAGATCCATAAAATTAAAAAAAAAAAAAAAAAAAAAAAAAAGAGAGAGAGAGAGAGAGAGGAAGAAAAAATAAAAATCAATATCCCCTTTAACATATTTTATCTTTTGGGATCTCACTTGCTTTCTGAAGAGGGATCCCTTTTCTAAAGAGGATTGAATTCTGAAGGAAAAAAAAAAAATTGCATCAATGAACATTCTAAGGACTGAGTCACAATTAATTTTTAAGCCACATTTTTTCTCACTTTGTAGGTGACTTCTTATATTGCTTTTCATTTTAGATGTTCAATGGTCATCTTTGTATATTTATGCCTGGATTTTTTTTTATTATTTTTCATTTATTTTTTACAAGACAATACAATCACAAGATTCCAAGTGTTACAGCTTTAAAAGCAAGCAAATATATACATATATATATATATGTATGTATATTTCAGTATTTAGCACTATATATTTGAAAAAAAAAAAAAAAAAAGAAAAAGGGAATAAATGCAGGGTCTGAGTAAACCAAGCAGAACTTAAAAACATTATATTGATGCCTTGCCATAACTAGACTTCCATTGAAATGTTCTTTATTCTTCTATATTTCAAGAACCAACAAGAATAGAGCTGACTCCCAAGAAGATAGAGTTAACAGTTGGAGAAAGCATTGTCCTCAGTTGCAAAGCCCTTCATGACAGCACACTAGATGTCACTTTCTATTGGACACTTAATGGGCAGCCAATTGACTTTGATAAAGAAGGTGGACACTTTGAAAGCATCAAGGCAGTAAGTGATCATACGTATGGTTTTATGTGTGCTGCAAAGTGATAAAAATTTATTTTACATGTTTTTTACATGATTTTTCATGCCTTCCATGTACAAAAGTCTAACAAAATTGAAAGATAACTTGTTTCACTAATGTTGGAAAGAAATTACAGCTAGAAGAGGTAGAAACTTCAGGTTACTAGAGTTAATTCTTCATCTGTTAGTATTAGTGAGGTACCTGTTGATCTTTGTGAGGGAACAGAAAGTAGTTTGAATCTAACCTTCCTTACATAATTCTATTGATTTCAATACAAAAAGGATGCTGCTATAAACTTTATCTTTCTTACAGATAGTATGGTTGTTGGAATGCCCTTACCTCCCAATGTTTTTATTTATTTAGCTCATATTTTGTTATCTGAATAACAAGGACTATGTTTTATTCTCCAGCCTTCTCTCTGCCACCACCATCCCTTGCCCACCTCTCCCCCCCGCATTCCCCCCCCCAAGTAGATTCTAGCTATGCAACTGCTATTAAAGTTAATAAAAATCATATGGAAAAATATGCATACAAATTATATATACTAAAAACAAAAATAATTTAATATGATCAAATAGTATGATAAAGTAACACGAGTCCGTCCCATGTAAAACTGTTTGAACTTTTCTTAGTAGAAAGAAATTTCTTAATGTGAATGAGTATGGAAATAAAAGCTACAGACATTTACTTCAATTTAGCCATTAATGAAATGTAAATCAAAAGTCCATGCTATGTTAACAGAATAATGAACCTCACAAAGGTCAGGAACTTTTAAAAGTCAATGTGTCTAATTTGAGCACAATGTAGTAAAGTTAACTTTGCACTAGAAATCTTGTCAGTGACAATCAATTTGTTCCTCTGCTTGGCTTTATATGTCATACCGTATCCATTTTGTATGCGTGTTGGTGGTGAGGGATTTGCTTTTTTGTTTGTTTGTTTTTGTTTTGTTTGACTTCAATAAGCTTTGTCATTGAAAAATATTAGTAAGGTGTGAAGGTTCTTAGCGTACTTTTCTTCATCAAAAATCCAGTATTCAAAATCCAATACTAAATATTTAAGAAGGAAAAACTGTAACTTCCTTCCTTTTCTCTCTTTCTTCCTTTTTTCCTCTTTTACTTCAAATTTAAAACATCTTATAATTCAAGAAAACACCTATCCTTACTGTTTAAATCAAGTTATTTCAAAAAATTTGAAATCTAAAATGTATTACACAGATCCTTTAGTACATTTGAGCATCTTCAAGTCTGTAAGTTATCTTCAAGTTATAATCACCAAGAAAAATCCTCAGGCTAGGAAATTACCAAAGACATTTCTCCTACCAAAGTAAAGCAAAATTAATTGAATTTATTTTATTATATGAACACAGGGATTTGTAAATCTTTTAAGAGTTCTTTCATAATTTCATTTCCACCACAGACAGCCGTCAAACTGATAGAATTAGGGTCCATTCAGAATGAGAACCTGAAGTAAGACATACTAGGACATTTTCAGAGAAATATTCATGCTGTCATAATGGAGTCAATGTTCAATATCTAAATGCCTAAGTGGATAAAAAATGGTTGCATAAGAAACAAAAATCTGTCATCTTTATCATCAGAGGCACAGAACCCTAACCATTTCCTAAATGCTTTTGTAAAATTTACTTTTTTTTTTAACAAATTGCAAACTTCAGCTGATCATAAAAGAAAAACAAGCTGAAGAGAAAGAACATATTTATTTTTTTTAAAACAGATGAGGGTCTACTTTGTCCTTATTAAGCCAGTGTTAAAATAGTGAAATACTATAAAGCTTTAAAGAAATAATAAAATGATGCCAAAATGATTTTTATTTATTTATTTATTTATTTTAAACTGGAGTAGCTTGATTTGTCTTTACAAGATTGCTCACACAAGAGATTGTCAGGCCATGCTTCATTTACTTGCATTCCTAAGTCATTTAAATGTCAAGACATTTCTCTTGTTTTTTTAATTAATTTATTTATTTTAGAATAGTAGTTTAGGCTTGGATGAACTAGAAGAGGGCTACTGACTCATAGTACTGATACCTACTGACTCATTACAGTATGGGGATAGGAGAAACACTCCTTTTCAGGACAGATGTACCAGAGCATGACCAGTTAGGACAATCCTCACTACAATTTTTTGAATGCTGTTGGAGATATCTGACACATCCTTCTCCCACTTAAAAAGTAGTAGTAAAAACCTGTGCAGATCTCCATTTATCAAAAGGCCTGCCTGTGTTGTCTTGAAATCAAGTTGTATCATAAGGTGCAAAACTCCAAAGTAATATTTGTGGATATAAGAAACTTTCTGTGTTTTGACAGACATTAGGGGGAAAAAATAATAAATAATAATAAAAATAAAAATTCTCATACCTATTCATTTCCAGAGCCTAGTTAATTATATCTCATTTACCTTTTTGTTAACTACATGAACATGTAAAATTAATCAAGAGGTTAGAAAGATAATCCTTTACTTAATTGAAACCTAAAGAATGACCATGTACTAGGGGAAAGCAACATAAAAAAAACCTCTTCTGTTTATCCCATCAGGTAATCCCATCAGGTAATCCCATCTATCCATTCTCAGAGTGCTACACAATGTGATAAAGACACTGCTTTAAGAATGCAGACTAAAGGAACTTGAACACTTGAAATCTAATAGAATTCCATTTATATCCCTTACTTTACATTTTTGGAAAAAAAAAAAATGCATGAGTTGATCCTGCACAATATGCTTTTATTTGAGTACATCTAAGAAAAATAATATACTTTGTGTGCATGAAGTTCTATACACCCATTTTTACACTGACTCTTCATCAGATTAAAAATAAATAAATTGCTCGGGTTTGCTTGGGTTTTGTCTATATGTTTGAAAGCCTGAAAGATTGAACATTATTTGAATGGGGACTTTGTTAATAACAAAACCACTATCAGCTTCACAACACCAGTTGCATTGCTCACAGTATCACTGTGACAGCTCCAGGAGTTAAGTATGACAAACATTTTGATGCTTAATAAAGTGTTATAAAAGCTATAACCTAAGTAACATTTATTTGGATCATAGATAAATTTCCATTTGCTAAAATTGCATGTTCCTTACTAATTACAGTTAAAAGGAAAGGGACAAGCTTCTATTAATAATACATATTACTTTGCTTGGTTTAAAATTGCATTCTTAAAAAAAAAAAAATCATACTGAGAACTATTTTTTATACAAATTAAAGGTGTTTTTTCTGTTATTTACTGAGCTACCAAGGATTTCATACCTATGGCAATTTAGGTAGGATAAGTGTTGTAAGGATGTCAAATTGAAAAAAGCTATGCTTGAAGGGAAAGAGGCAAAAATCCACTGGAGCGACTGTACTCTAGGACAGAAAATGTGCCAAATATTTTGCATGCATAACTCTACAACAGGCTCTGTAGCAGAACAATCATTCAAAGGGATACATATACCAAGAGTCCTTTGGCATCAGAAAAATCATATTTTGTCAACCAAAAGACTTGATAACATTTCAGGGTCTGTGGGGAGGTAATCTGTGTAATTAAAAAAAATTATGTTGAATAGAAGTTGAACTGCCAGAATTTCCTTCCAGCAACACCAGTGAGCACTTGAGCACAGAAAATATAAACCTGTTTGCATCTGTTAGGGTAACTTTGATTTTCTATCCTACTTTTTTGTTGTTGTTGTTGTTAAATCCAGAATTCCTGTTCAGAATTTTCTGTTTTTTGAGAAAAACAAAACAAAACAAAACAAAACAGAATTTACCTTATTTTTCTAGAGGAGGTATCTATTTTCTAGTTAAAGACATTTGATTTTATGAGTTGATTTTCAACCAGCTATCCTTATTCCAAAGCTGTGTTTGAAAGCTGACATTGTTTTTATGGCAGCCAAATAAAATAATTTATTGTGTTCATCTACATAATGGTAAGCAGCAACATTGCTCTTAGTGTCCCTCACCTTGACCTGTATGAATAACTTTCAGACTGAGGAAAGTGATTTAGTCTCAATATCTTCTTGGTCTTTTACCTTAACTGAAACTGCAACCATGGAAAGACATAAGCACAAATTGTCACATTATATTTTACTGCTATCATTTTTTTCCACATAGAAGTGAATTAAAATCCACTGTTTCACTTAGAAAAGGCTAGTATATATAAACTGGACAGTACATTAACCACCTTCTAGCACTGGAGACTTGAATATGATAACTTAGAACCTATGAGAGCATAACTTTGCATCTTTCCCTACATTTTCTAGTCTCTCCTTTGTTTGTTGCCTTGTAATGATCTTCCAGAAGATTAAAATTTCATTACCATTTTCTAAATAGGAAGCACTAAGTTCTACACTGCATAGTATCAATTAAAAGAGCAGGCTATTAATAATAATATATCTGCTCTTTATTTGAGATAAAAGCCCTATTGAATTAATCTTGTTTGGTTTTATTTAACACCCACCCATAGAAAAAAAGTAATAGTTGCCAAAAGTCTTGTAGAAGAGATATGCTTTATGAACAGGAGTTTTCTGTTTCTTGTAAACTTCATGGTCAGGGTGGGGTGAGGAGGTGCACACACAACAGAATAAGGATTGCATGTCAAAAAACTTTTTGTTTTATGACTGGTAGCTACTACTCAAAATCTGAACACAATGAAAACCATTGTCTGATACAAACTTTTTCCATGTGCTGCTTCCAGAATAAAACAGTCCCTGTGAACTGATTAAATTTACAGACATACCTGCATGATGCATTAAAATGGGACACTGAGCATTTCCCAAAATCAACAGTGTGTGAACTGATATGCCCAAATACTTGTAGTTTTGGCTATGAATAAAGAGTAAAAGAGAGAAGATGATAAGTAACATCTCTTACATTTCATTTTACTTTGGAACAGGGAGATAACTGAACATTTTGGACAATGTGACTAAATATCCTTGAAAACTGATTTCTATCAGAAAAATGATCATCATAAAAAAGTCACATCCTTAAAAAAAAAAAAAAATCATAACCTTATTCCATTAAAGTATTTCTGCCTTCCCTTGTTTACAATAAATTTATTATATAAAGGACAAAAAAAAGGGGGGGGGAGTTAAATACCAGATATTTCACAACAGCCCATTTTTTATTCTTTCCTCTCTTTCTTTGCAGCTGTTGCACCATTTAACTCTGTTTAGCCCAGTATTAATCTGGGCTGTAACAGCACCGCTGATGGTTTGAGCACCTGATCAATACTGTCTAATTTGAAGGCTCTGTGTAGCCTGTTTTTCACCTGCAGCTCTGCATTCTTGCTCCCAAGCTGTTGTCCAGTGTTTTCCAGAGCACCCCTGGCAGTATCTCTCCCTTGCATCATTCCTTATGCTGCTATTCACTTGTTCTTGTTCTTATGGCCTTACACTTGCAAACCCCAGTCAGGTTGCTATGGCAGGGTCATATGGAAAGCTCCCAGTAGTCTGAAAAACATCCCTCCTTTCATCCTCCTTTATTTCTTTCCTGTTTTATAGATCTTGATTAATATTAGGGGAAAATTAAAAAAAAAAAAAAAAAAAAAAAAAGAAAAAAGAAAAGAGGGAGGGAGGGGAGAACAGTGTGAAGTAAAATAAATATAAATCACTTAACTACTTAATAAATATTATCTAATGTATGTCCTGAAAAGCTTAACAGTCAAGCTGGGTACAACATTGGCTGTTAATTAACATACGCCAATCAACATTAACCAATTAACAAGATGAATGAACAGGTCTCAAAGAAAAGGTTAAGGCCAGGGGGGGAAATGGCAAAAACTAAATCTCATCATTGTCTTCTCTGTCACCTACTGCACTGGAGAGAACCTTGAGAGGACAAGGGTTTCTCTGGCTGGCCACCAGGAGAAGTATTCTCTTTTCTTTTCCCTTTCTCTCTTTCTCGTGTTTTTTTTTTGTTTGTTTGTTTAGAATCATAGAATCATAGAATATCCTGAGTTGGAAGGGACCCTTAAGGATCATCAAGTCCAACTCTTGACACCGCACAGGTCTACCCAAAAGTTCAGACCATGTGACTAAGTGCACAGCCCAATCTCTTCTTAAATTCAGACAGGCTCGGTGCAGTGACCACTTCCCTGGGGAGCCTGTTCCAGTGTGCAACCACCCTCTCTGTGAAGAACCCCCTCCTGATGTCAAGCCTAAATTTCCCCTGCCTCAGCTTAACCCCATTCCCGCGGGTCCTGTCACTGGTGTTAATGGAGAAAAGGTCTCCTGCCTCTCGACACCCCCTTACGAGGAAGTTGTAGACTGTGATGAGGTCTCCCCTCAGCCTCCTCTTCTCCAGGCTGAACAGGCCCAGTGACCTCAGCTGTTCTTCCTACGTCTTCCCCTCCAAGCCTTTTTTTTGTTTGTTTGTTTTCTTTTGATTTTTTCTTCTCTTAGGTGGCTTTCTTTCCCAGAGTTAAGGTGTGCCATCAGCTTTGAACCCAGCTAATAAATCTCTGTTCACATACAGCTGTCGTAGCACCCTTTGTGGTGTATGCTAATGAAATCCCAGTCATGTGTCTGCTCTTCATGTTTCCTGTTCTGATGTTTCCTTAAAATGTTACAATTGTCACAGCTGGATGCTATTTTCACTTCTATCATCTTCATCCACCACTAACACCACATCCATCACTAACACCATCACTACCATCACAAATTTTCAAATATTCAAATTTCAAATTTTCAATATTCAAATAATATATTTAGCTCTACAGTCTTCCTTTTTTAAAAAAATAAAAATAAAAAAAATAAAAATAAAAATCTTCAGCTTTAAACAAAGCACAAATATTCTATGTACTTCACTCTTTCCTTCCTGTTAATAGTAACTTCAGTACAGAAAACAAATTGGGGAATATGAGAGTAGGGACATTCTCTGTCCTGAAGATTTTCACTTCATATCCCAGCTTTTTTTATCACTTTTTTCCATTTTTAAAAAATATCTTATCTGCTTTTTTCCTTCTAAACTTCACAAAACTATACCAGTACCTGAGATATTCCTGGCATGCATTTAACTTCATCTCTTCTGTCTTTTCTCAGATACTATGAACTGAACTAATTTGCAGCAAGTCAAGCAGTACTGTAAAGTCCATTCTGTTCACCCCAACATCTATTCCTAACCAGCAGTGTTCACTCTAAACAACACTTTTCATTATTGCTGATTTCACTATGCACAGTGCTCAAAAATAATGTTACTAGAAAGTTCCATATTCCCACTTGAAGATCATCATGGATCCAAAAATCTGAAACTTTGAAAGCCACCTCTTTTTACAATTTCTTATAGATAGGGATATGTGGTGGTTTTACCGTGCTGGGCAGCTAAACCCCACAACCGCTCTCTCACTCCCCCTCCTTTAGATGAGGAGGGGGAGAAGTAAAGCAAAGAACAACTCACGGGTTGAGATAAGGATAATTTAATTAAAGGGAAATAATTATAATAATAAAGACTACCATGAACTAAACAATTTAACTAAGGGGAAACAAAAAGGGAAAGGGGAAAAGGGAGGGGAAAAGGAAAAATAAAAAGAAGGGAGGAAAACAAACAAATAAAATAAATGAAGGCTATATGGAAGTGCAGAGGAAAGAAATTACTCTCTACTTCCCACAAAAAAGCGATGATTGACCACGTCCTTGAAGCAAGGCCTCAATGCACGCAGCCGGTGTTCGAGAGGAGGACCGACGTTTTTACAAGGAGAGCCCACCCCTCCCCTCTTCTTCCTGTTTCCACCTTTCATTGCTGAGTGTGACATCACATGGTATGGAATATCCCTTTGGTTGGTTTAGGTCAGCTGCCCTAGTGATGTTTCTCTCCTCACTTTTTGCCCACCCCCTAAGAGGGTTAGAGAAAGGCCCAACGCTGTGCCACTGCTGCTCAGCAGTAGACAGAACACTGGTGTGATAACACTGCTGTTCCAGCTACAAGTACAGAGTACGGCACTGTATGGGCTGCTGCCAGGAAAGTTAACATTCCAGCCAGACTCAGTACATGATAATACAAATACATCAGGTATTCCTCAGTCAACCGGCACCAGCGTGGATACTATTATACCACCATTTTTGTACTGTTATATACCAGTAATCACAACAAACATTGACAATAAACTAATCTTTGTTCTGAATTTGTTTATATGATTAAATGATAGAACACACATTATAATTTTCCATGATCCTTATATCAACACAAAAATCTGTTGCATTTCAACACATTAAATATTTTCAATTCATAAACATCATGAGCAACAGGCAAGTGGTTGATATGCTAAAGCTAAGAATTTGCATAAAATGGCACCTTAATGTATTACGAACAGAAGTTGGCTTGAAGCCAACAATCCATCATAATGTACATTTAAATCATCAGTATAATTTAAAATAACTTCATTGTATTGTTATTTTTCATTTACTGTTGATGGTATAAAGCTAACATAGCCATGAGGTTGTTCTGTAGAATCATTATTTTACTTCAGATAAATTCACCAAAAATAAATTCCATTGCTAATCAAATATGTCAAACAAGCAATATTCAGCTGTGAAATCATTTTTTAATTTAGTCTGACTGAATTTCATTAATAAAGACTATTCTGCTAAATCCAATAATGTATGAGTCAGGAATTCACCTGTGTGTTAGCTGTAAAAATAGCTGATATATTTTAAATAAACTGAACAAGATAACATTAATAGCTGTGGTCTTTATTATTTGGGATCAAATCTCTGTCCCATTTAATTACAGAACACTGTTTTACTGATCTAAGCTTGTACAGAAGATGACTTTACAAAATGTTTATCTACTTTTCAAGCTTTTTATACCTCTTGATCATTCTCTTCTATGCAGAAACAATTTTTTCAGGAAAGTATCTTCACACCTGACTGTCAAGCAAGTGAGATGACATACAAATAGCCTCAGTAAACCCCTGCAGTCATTGTAAAGAACTGACTCAAACATGGGTTAGGTTTTCAACATAAAAGTTTTCCTGTAATGGTGATTGGCCCACTCTTTTCATTATTGATTTAACCTTGTGTTTTCTCATGATCTGTCACAACAGTCTCACTACCTTTTTACATATGTTCTTCCCAAGCAGGGAGACAATTTTCACAGCGTGGTGGCCAGATGGAGTTCCCAAGCCCAGTCTTCGACACAAGTGATAGGCAGAGTTTCTAGACCCCAGGCCCTTGCAGTGCAGAAGCTGTGAGCTGCAAGTTGCCAAATCATTTCAATTGACTACCTAGGATTTTGAACTACCTTGTCTTTTTGTCCCTTTCGCTGAGACAAAGCGGGGCTACATTTACAGAACTGCATCTGGAGTGTGGAAGGGAAGTATTATAACCAACATAGAAAATTAGAGGCATTAGAAACAGGTGAAATGAATGCTAGGATTCTTTCATGAGGAGAGAGTAATGTAAGTTTCTTTAATGTATATTTTCCACATATGATTCCGTAGTTTGAATAGATGTAATGAGCTTTTTAATTATCAAACCAATGTTTAATTCTTCGATGGAAGAGATAGGAAGTGAACAACAGACTTACTGGATGCTAAAAAACGGCTTGGCTCTGTAACCATGAGCTCCATTTCAAGAAGGTAGATTAAAGATTGTTCTTGCACAAAGCCTTTAAAAGAAAAGGTGGGATACTGAATGAACCACCTTGGTTTGGAGATAAAAACACAACAAATGAATGGACAGATTAATGGGGAGGTTTCCTAGCAACCAGCTCAAGATAATGAACCCAGTCTCAAAGGAAGAATAAGTATAATTCTCTCCACTTTAAGAACCATATGTAAAAGTTGCTTCACTGCAAAGCAACTCACAGTCTCTTAGGATTTATGAAACAGAGAGGGAAAAAATCCACATACAGCTTCCTTTCAATAGTGATGTGGAAAGGCTGAAAACGTATTAATTCAACAACAAAAAGTTCTCAGCAAGGCCTTCCCCTTCCTCTTTCCCTTTCCCTTTCCCTTCCCCTTCCCCTACTTTAGGGCAATGGGTGCAAAAGACAAAGGATAACGCAAAAAACAGGATAATGCTCATTTAACTAAATACAAATATTACATACTCCTTGGAAGTATCTCTATACCAAAAGCAAATGCTATGTAGAGGTTGCATCAGCTTGTGGGAAAGAAAAAAAAAAAAAAAAAAAGAAAGAAAGAAAGAAAGAAAAAAAGTCAATACTTGTAAACCTAAGTAGATACACTGAAGACATAACTATGACCTCAGATAACATATCACACTGGAACAGTAAGAATAATAGATTCACGCAGTATTCATCACTGGAGCTACCCAAAAACTGATGAATGGAATACTCTGGAGCATAATATAAATGACACAATAATTTGTTGTCCCAGAAAGAAGAACTATTAGTCATGACAGATAGCATAGTAGCTGTATTATTATTTATTTGTTGGTTATTGAAGGCCCCAAAAGTGCTCAGTGTTGCAGTAAGTGCCCAGCTGATGTTGGCCTTGAAAGTTAATTTTACCTTTCCTTAAAATCATTAGAAGTTGCCTAATAAATGTTCCTTAAATTTGTTAAAATACAATATATATTCCACACAGTAGAAGTTTTTACTGAATAAATACAAATACTTTTGATACTTGGCTAAATGGGTAATAAATGATATTCAGAACAACAATGAATATAGATTTTTTCTAATTAAATGCTTCTTTGATATAATGCATGTATTGCAAAATGTGCTCTGTTGAAGAAGAGCATAAAATTAGTGGAATTAAATGCAGCTTTCCAGAATGTACACTTAATAAATTGGAAATTTAGATATTGACAAAGAAATTTAGACACCACTAATTTTGGCTTTCGTTATATTAAAACCACGCTGTCACAGATAACTCAGGCTGTTCTGAGTCACATAGTCAAGATGCAAACTCTTTCTACACTACTTGTAATCACCTGTTCTGCATCTTCCCTAAAGAGGAGGGCAAGGCTCTGCTTTTGCTGAAGCATTACATGCTTCCCTGCTTAACAGATTTTTTAAAACTGGATTGTCATCATTCAGATTTAAACAAGCAACTCCAGTGACATGTTATAGAGATTGTCTTAAGATATGGAAAGCCAGCACATCAGTTTGACCACCAGAATTTTTTTGTAGTCTTGAACTTATAACAGGATAAGATCATCAACAAAACGATACATGAACCTTGACCCACTGGTATTGTAATGTCTTTACTTTCAAATTCTCATTGTTTTTAATCCAGTCTAAAACTCTAGTCCGGTCTTACATGTGCCAACTGTTTGGCCACAGCCTCTTCTTCCCTGGCTTTGTTCCAGGCCTAGGGAAGTTCAGATACAAAGCTAATTTTCAAAATAGATACAACTTATGATTATCCAAACAATTCTCTATTGACATTAGTGTAAATAATCAACCAGATAAAAGGGAGTCTCTATAATAATCACCACAAAATAATGGCCTATTACTATGGCTTCTAATACTTTTCCTAAATAAACAAATCCTTTCATTCTCAATAATGAGGGCTGCTTTAAGGGTCAATATGAAAGTCCTTACATTCCAGTAGACGAGAATGAGCATAGCAACAGCATAGCAACAATAGTATAGCTCTCTTCTACTTAGCCTTTACTTAGTCTTTCTGTATATTGTGAAGCCTTTGTACAAAACAAGGATAAAATCTAGGAATACTTAGAGTTATGAACTGTTTTATCCCCAGAGTAAAGTTAAATATTGCCAAAATCTTACTATATAATATTTTTTTTTCTAAAATTTATATATCTTGCATAAAATAGGAGAAACCTTAAAATTTGTAAAGACCCTTGATACCACTGAACAGCAAATAGTATTTTCTTTTTTAGAGGTCTTGGTCAAACATAGTTCCTAGTTATCTAAATGGAATCTAAAATGTCTCATCATTTACCATGATAATGAAGCTAATGTCTAAACATATATCCATCTGTATTAAACATACCAAATGTAGTATTCTTCCACTTGCACAAACAATGCTGGTTGTACATTCTGTTGTGCTGTAATAAATCCAAGTGTTTCACAGGCTTCCATTTTACTGCACAGCTCTCTACTTAGAGCGATGATTTTTCCAATAGCTGCTTGCCAGCCCAGCTACACAGGTATGCATATGAAATGCATATATCTTTCCTGATTAAGAATATTATGATTCATATTGTCATGAACTCTCAGGAAGACAGTGACAGTCAGGTTTTTTAAGAGCTTATGAGCAATGAAACCAAATAATTGCTACCTATAATGTTTTTCTCCCCACTTGACAACAAAACACATAAATTATATCCAAAGAAGAGAGAACAAAAGTGGACTGATTCTGGCCTTACCTTTCTAATATTGAAGGCTTTGTACTAGAATCATTAATCATCTTGAGCAACCCATTTCATTGGCTAGTAAACTCTGATGTGCTAGAAAAATGTGTATCCTGAAGTTGACTCCTGGTCATGCATGTGCTTTTACAGCTGCAGAGCACTCATCACTGTGATTTCTGGAATGCCAGAGCAAAAATACAGGAATTGTATTACGACCTGGTAATGAGTAGCTTGCTTCCAGCAATATCATTCTGAGGACACTTCAGAAGGCAAAACACTACCATTATATACACACTTCTTACATTTACAGGGTTATTGAGCCATAGATCATTCACTCTGGTGTCAGTAATGTTCTTGACCTGCTTCCTCTGTTTTCCTTCCTTCCATGTGAATATGCTTCAGTAGGGATTTGGCCTTGGTGCTGTGTGGAATACAACAATCCCACTTCCAAAAATGTAAATGAGGAGAAGATTAGTTAGCCCTGAAGTGGGCAGCTGGACTAAATGATCCCTTGAAGGTCCCTTCCAACTGAACTATTCCATTCCATTCCATTCCATTCCATTCCATTCCATTCCATTCCATTCATCAGCTAAAGAAGATAAGGCAAGATATTGTCCTGAAAAGGAGCTGCTCTTCCCAGAAAGGAGAAACTAGCTTTTAAAAGATAGATCTTGGAATCGATCTTATTTAACCTTGACATTGGCATAGAAGTACAAGAATGTGAATGACAATTGCGTGGTACAAAATTGCCCAAATTTATTTGTTTATTTGTTTATTATATTACCAAAACAACAGATGACAAAAATATCGCAAAAGAAAAATTAGATGGGTTTGAGAACTGAAGTCATAAACATAAATTTAATACTTCAAAGTGCAAGGTCAGATACATATGGGATGATGGTTATAAAGTGAGAGCTCATAAAGTGAGAGCAAATGAAGATCTGAGTGTACCTACCTACCTGACTGCAGAATATGTGAAGAAAAAAAAAAAAAAAAAAAAAAAAAAAAAAAAAAAAAACAGAAAGAAAAAACAGGCAAATAAATACAACTTTAGTCATTCAGGATAAAAGTGACTCAAATTAAAACCTGGGGAAACTGTCATTCAAGGAGAGACTGACAATCTTTTCTTGGTTAGCAAAGTAAATAAAATCTGAGAAGAGAAATACTCAGTAAATGTTTCTTAAAGTGAAACACCGAAGAGAAGTATATAAACACCTGTACATAATATATAACATATAGTATTATACCATATAAGGCTATATTGCACTGCATTACATTATACTACTTTATATAAAAATATATAACTATATATGAAAATCTATTACTCTTAATATGTAATAATTAATATGCAATAATGTAAATATAATTTAACATAACATAAATAGGCAATATATGTATATGTTGTATGTATTTATTATATATTATGTATATTTGTTATACTATTGTAAAAAATGCAGTGTACATGATGTAATACATTTTATATAGCATAGTGATTTATTATATAAACTCTACATGGCTCAAGAATATAATAGCAGTTTACATAATAGCTTATAATAGGAATAGTTGTACTTAGTAAAACTATACATTATTTAATTGTAGATTATTATAGATTATGTATCATATAACTTCTGTAATTATTAAAATGATATGTTTTATATGATAAGCAGTGTAATTATAATTCTATTGTACATGTTAGATTTACATATCATACAGAGTAGCAACAACAAGAAAATTTAGAGATATCTAATATGTTTTAATCTTATATTTAATCTGTTAAAAACGTTTCTCTTTGACTCAATAAAAAATATTTTGACAGGAACAAAAATATATATGGCTATTAGCTATATGTAGCTAGCTAATATATATGTACATATTGCTAATGTTTACCTTAGAATTACAAATTTTTCAAGTATTTTCAGAACACAGAATTGAGAAAGTAAACTGTAATTGCTACATCATATCCTCAGGGTGACTTCTGTTCACCCTTACATGATCTTTCCTTAAGTAGCTACAGTATTATAACTATCTGTGGACTTGAGCTCACTACATCTGATGGAATAAGATGGAATGACTAAAGTAAATTTTGGATATAAATGATTTTGTATATGTAAAATCTAATATTATCACTTCCATTTACGAAATAACACAGAGATTCTTACCTGTTGTACTTTTCAATTTTCTGATCATGGTTTTGGGGCATTGCAATTACTGTTGCCTAGAATGATGAAAAATAAAAATCTGAACTGGTTCTCTTTGTACATATATCTACGGATTACATGTTTTAGATTTAAATATATATAAATTTCATCAGGAAAAATGAAAATCTGTTTATATTTCTTTGGTCTTATTTAGTATTAATTTCCTCTTGGTCAATAAAATCAATTAACATTTTGTTTCAATTTATCTTAATTTCATTAATGTAGAGATATATACTCCTAATGTCACTGCATTGTAGGGAAGAGGAAGAGAGAGTCCTTCGTTTCTAAGACTACCTGTTCAATGTTAAGGATTACATCAAAAAAAAAAAAAAAAAAAAAAAACTGTTTGGCTCCTTAACAAATTTCTTTATATTAGTTTGGAAGCATTTTCTTTGAGCATGCAAATATTCACAGAGTGTTTTAAGCAAAGTCAAAGTTATTAAAAACATGAAATCCTCTTCTTCAATCCCTATTAATAATTGTATAAGAAAAGTGTTCTGATAATCCTCAAAGAGAGTATTAAGGCACACCAGTGTAAGATGAAAGTTGCAGCTGTGACTTTCTCACACTTCACAAAACACCTTTATGAGGTACCTTGAACACAGAGATATACTAAACTTTAAATGGACCCTTCATCCCTGTTTCAGCAAGCGTCCTCTGCAGATCTGATGATCAGGAACATCCTCCTGATGCACGCTGGGAGATATGGCTGCAGGGTCCAGACTGCAGCAGACACCGTGTCAGATGAGACGGAGCTGCTTGTTAGGGGTGAGTAGCCTCACAGTGCCCTCTGAATATGCAGGCACCAGAAATCACTGTACCAGGGAATTAAAATATGTGGGCTTTAGGGACTGCACGGTATTGTGACCACCAAAATTTGGCTACATCTTTAGGCCTGGGTAATTTTTTAACCTGAATGTTAAATTCCACTGAACGTTCCTGATTACATGCAGGAACGCATGGTCGATGTTCTGCAGGATCTCATATCTTAACCAGGACACCAATTGGCCTGCAATAAAGCCAAACTTTAGCATAGCACCATATGTATATTCCTTTATGCTGAGTATGTCTGCACTCTGTGTGTGCATGTGTATGCTCAGTGCACAACAGGAGCTAAGGACTTCTAGTCCACTTACTGGCAATACAACTGGGGAGTGTTATAATGACAAAAGGCGTGGATCCCTGCTAGGTAGCACAGCTGGGTAACCTCGCTTGGAGTACACGGGTTTTGAAAGTATAAATTGAGGTAGATATTTCATTAATATTTGAAAAACTCTAGATAAAAATAAATCAAAATTATTTAAAGATTATAATCTTTCAGAAATATTTCTTCTATCGCATTCCACTACTTCTTTAGTTTTGATGTTTTCATATATATCACTTTTAGGATGAATATATGCTTGAAATGATAAAGAATGCTTCTGGCTGATGCAGGGCTTTTCACATTTTTATGGGAGTAGCTGCTAAATATTTCCATAAAGTTACTTTAAGGACCATCATCTTTCTATAAGCTATGGCATAACTGGGCACTTCAACATAACGCTGGTTTAGCTGCCTGAGGAAATCTGAGTCATCCTTGTGGGTTATGCAAAACTTGTGTGTTACCTTTACCTCCCTGAGACAAGACGAGAAAGCTCTATGGGTAAGCAAGGCTATCTCAACTTTCATGTCACTGAATTTGTTAAACAATAAAAATCTTTTAGCTTACTACTATCTAGGACACTACAGACCAGCTACTACATTGTTTTATTGAAGAATACCAGTTATATATATGAGTTTCTTGAATTTGAAGTAGAAAATAAATATTTCTCTGAGGAAGAGGTTTGAGATGAAAGTAAAGTGCATTATAAGCAGTATCAGAATGTATGTACTCAAGTGTCTCATTACCGTGCCACCTTGTTGATGAAACTAAAACTATGATGGCTTTGTAATAGAATTTATATTGAAATATACTTTAATTACAATGTTCTACTTCCCTCATTTCTATGATTGGATAATTCTTTTTCTCTATCTATCTCAGCTTATACAGTGCACTCAGTAGCCTGCAATTTGACACTCTCTGATGATCCCAAATTTCAGCACCTTTCAAACGTCTTTAGGTTTAGCTTTTGGAGATACTGGGCATTGCTGAGCAAACAAGATCAGTAGCAACAGATGTTTCAACAAACATCTCAGTAAACTGAAGAATTTCACTTTGCAGAGGAAGACTTCATTTATGAAAACACTGCCACTATGCAGTAAAGTCAATGAAATACAAAGCTATATATTCTTTATTTACAGTATAGTTTCCAGTTTAAAAAATAATAATAATAATAATTTCATTTTATTCATATCAGAAAACATCTTCCTGGGGGACGACCTGCTGGAGAGGAGCTCTGAGGAGAAGGACCTGGGGGTCCTGGTGGACGACAGGTTGACCATGAGCCAACACTGTGCCCTTGTGGCCAACAGGGCTAATGGGATCCTGGCGTGCATTAAAAGGAGAGTGGCCAGCAGGTCAAGGGAGGTGATCCTCCCCCTCTATCCTGGTCAGGCCTCACTTGGAGTACTGTGTCCAGTTCTGGGCTCCCCAGTACAAGAAAGACAGGGATCTCCTGGAAAGAGTCCAGCGGAGGGCCACAAAGATGATACAGGGCCTGGAGCATCTTCCCTATGAAGAAAGGCTGAAAGACCTGGGTCTGTTCAGCCTGGAGAAGAGAAGACTGAGAGGGGATCTCCTCAGTGTATATAAATATCTGAGGGGTGGGGGACAGAAGGATGTAGCCAACCTCTTCTCAGTGGTTTGTGGGGATAGGACAAGGGGCAATGGCTGCAAGTTATAGCACAGGAAGTTCCACACTGACGTGGGAAAGAACTTCTTCAAGGTGAGGGTGACTGAGCATTGGAACAAGCTGCCTAGGGAGGTTGTGGAGTCTCCTTCTCTGGAGATATTCAAAGCCTGTCTGGACACCTACCTGGGCAGCCTGCTCTGAGGAATCTGTTTTGGCAGAGGGGTTGGACCTGATGATCTTTCGTGGTCCCTTCCAACCCCTACAGTTCTCTGATTCTGTGATTCTGTGATTCCTACTTTAAACGTTACAGTCCATGGCCAAATCAAGATACCAGAAACAATGAACTTTCAGAAGTGCCAATATTAGCAAAGTTCCAGCACAACCTTGTTCTGACCTTACTTTCATTTTACTTCTACACAAAATACCAGTCTTGAGTGCTGACAGTAACATACCAGCAGCATACAAAAATATTTCAACCATTAGTTGTACTGTAAGGTTCATCTGATATTTTTAATGTATCATTGTAGTTTTTGACTCAAAAGATTGTTCTACAAACACCGTTTCCTCAGGAAATAAATTGGACACATAATAATTTAAATGAAAATCATGTAATTTTCCCTCCTTATTATATTCAGGAATTATTGCTATTAGCAAACTAATTGAATTTGCATTGAATTATGTGTTCAATTCATACATTGTTTCCAATTCAATGCATTTTTTCTAGAACTTTATTGTAAGTAACTTGGATGACAATTAACCTTGCTGCAGCTCTTTAGATGGACAATTTTGGTGTCTCATTATCTTTTATTGTGAAGAAGCCATGGACTATGTTTTAAAAATATATTTATTTTTTTTGTAAAACCATATTTGTGAGTTGTAAAGTTGGAAGATCCCTTGAACATAACCCAAAGAACTAATCCTGTCACTATTTTTCCCATTTTACAGCAGTTCCTCTTTGCCCTGTATTACACCGTAGAAGTTAAATTCCAAAGATGTCATTAGTAGAGGAATATCAGAAGAACAGATAATGAATACTGTCAAGTAAATCTCAATTCTTCTAAGTTTAATTACTTACAAAGAGCTAATTAACGGTGCAACATTTCTGAGTTTATTATGTGTGTGTGTGTGAACTGCAAAAGAAGTTAGGACAGCTGCAAGTTTTTATACTGCAACTTTTTACAATGGGTTATAGACTTCTAAAAACATTTTCAAAATATTTTCAGAGTCACTAATTTACAGATCTTGAATTTAGTTAAGCTGCAATGAAATACATGGCCAACATTATTTTTGTAATGATTTTTATCTGGTGAATTTTTTTCAGGAATACTTCAAAATTACATTTGAAAAGATGTGATAGACCATGTTTGGGCAAAATGAAGGTTGAAATCCCTTCAGCACTTACTGCTCAAAACAAAATTAAAATACTTCCCTAAGTGCTTTAAAAATGTAATTAAATTATGTATATTAAAGTAAGAAACAACTTTTTAGTGATCTCTAGTCATTTCTCTGTTCCCAAAATGCTGTTTTCAAAGCTCAAATTATTTATTTTTCCCTTTTTGTTACATTTTTTCTAATATCACCAAGAATGTGGATGTCATTAGGAAGAGATGTTCTGTTGGCAGCTGGACCTGTCAGGCAGTACATTAGCTTTCCAGCTTAAATGTCTTGCATTTTAATCTTGATATGGAATATGAATGACAAATACTTCATAGTAGTCTCATGCTAGTTAACAATGTTCAGAGAACAGCTGTCCTGGCATACTTGGCATGATCTGTTTATATTCAGGTAGGCTACTACCTAACTTGGCAAGAACATTTCTTCTTCAAAATAAGCTTCTATGAAATTCTCTGCTATTCATCATCACAAGTTATTCTTATTAGTAGTTACATGAATGAAAAAGTCCTTCTTGTTTGTTTGTTTTTCACTACTTATTAATTTTATTTTATTTTTGTTTCATGGTTTACAGCAAAGTATCTTTCACCACCTCTGGCACGTAAACCCAAGAAAGTTCACATTTTGGTCACCAAACACAGTAGAGTCATCTGAAAGGTCACAGCACTCTCACATCCATTGTGTGCCTGAGCCTTAAATATTTGGATTTAGGCTTCTGTGTGCATGCAGAAGCTCCTCATTTGGGCAGTGTCACCCATCCTCTCTAGATGAACACTTTAATTCAATGGAAGTCTCCAGAGAGTTTTTTTACCCTCTGAATGTGGGGAGGATGAGAGATAGGATTCAGCTCAAAACCCAGGTGATGTGGGCCATTGATTCAATGAAGAAGAGGTGATGCACATCACTTACAGCCAAGTTCAGTAACTGCAGTGCTCAAGTGCCGGAAGGATATCACTTTTGGATGCCCTCAGACCCTGCTTCAGAATGAAGCTTGTCTCTCCTTAAGAGTATGCCATACTTGTTGGCAGTAGGTTAGGTGGGATCAACACATACTCAATGCCCTTTTTGAGGCAGGGGAGCTAGAAACACAGAAGCCAGCAGACGAACAAACAAGAGCATTCCTGTTTAGGGTAGGATGTAGGGTCCCTTCCAGCAACCTGAATATTTGATTCTTTCATTGAGTTGGCTGGTGCCCACAAAATGAAGAGTCCTCAGAGAAGCCATTGCTCATCTGCTTAAGCCAATACACTGAAGTGGGAGTTGGGAAAGCTAAATAACAGATGTGCACCCCTCCAGCAAGAGAATAAGGCAGAATAAACTTAATCGTCACTGCAAGATTTTCTGGAAGGCTGATACAACTCAAGGACATCCAGAAGAGAAAACAGCTTTTCACATAAAGTAGTAACTATTCTGGAACCAGGCCTGCACAGACATGTTACTTCAGAGGACTCCTGTAACAGGAGTTATCTATGTCTAATGGGCAAATAAGCAGTTTTACTGGTGCAAATGAATACTGCAAAAATCATAGTTCTGGACTTTCACTGCTGAAACCAATTGATTGCTTGTTTCTACTTACATTATGCCTTGAATTGTTTCCTCACCTGAGGAAAATGTATGCAGAATAGCTGTTCATAATGCAAACAAGGATGTTTACAGGATAATCTAGATATTTTGCTACACAGTCAATAAATGTTTGCCCCAGCACATGAAGCCATCGACCATTTAAGAAGCAAAAGTGATTTATGAATAGTTGAATGTTAGTCCCATTCTTGACATCAGTCCAATAATAGTTTTCCTAAGTCACATATATTTTCTGATTACTAGCCTTTATTTATCCAACCAGATCTTCAATTTTCAGGGAGTATTAGCTAGCAGAGAAGCACAATAACAAAATGTTTCAGGTTGGCTGGTTTTCCATGTATCACTGGCACCCTGGTATTCAAGCTGTCTCTGTGCTGATTTTTCACAAAGTGATTACCAAAGCAGAAGACTTTAATACAGGATAAATATGCATGTCATGTTCTCATGTTCTGACACTAATGATATGATCACAAATTTGGTTACCAAACACCCAAGAACTAGCCAGAAGGTTTGCATCCCACAGATGTCTCAGGTGATCTTGTAGCCAGCAACATGTCAGGTTTCCTCAAGACAATGCCTGCTTGGCAAGTTAATTTGTTTCTAAAGCTTGTCTTCCAAAGGGTTTGTTATGTTCTTATTTCCCCATTATGTTGTAGAAATTTGAAGCAATCTGTGCATTCATGTTTTCCTGACAAAGGATGTCTTCATGATCATGTTTCATGTGTAGAGAAATTATAAACACCAAATACCTCTGTCATAAAAGAGGTTGACACTCTGAAGGAGCTATCATTTAGTACCTTGCATTTCCCCAGTCAACTCCATTAGAAAAGGGCAACAGTGCTTTTCACTTTGTGGTTATTTAAATTATCAGTACAAAATCTGTTACTCATAGATAAGGAGGTTTTAGAGAACACTATGCGAACTCATAACTATGAGCCAAAGGCTACTTCTTATGTTCACTTTCCTTAAAAAGTAGCCCTTTGCTCCTGGAACACAGAGTTTTTAAAGAACTCACTGAAGGGTTGATTTGCCATAGATCACAAGAAGGAAAGTTTGAGCAAAGTCTTTGCTACCAAAACTAGCTTTATACTCCTTGCTGCTTCTGCAAGTTTGGAGGATTGGCTTAGACAGTTCAGCATAGTAAAATTGTGGGAGTTGGGGATGTCACACAGGAGTCTAATACTTCTACAAAGGTCACTCTGAGTATTCCTATAGTATTTCAAGAGCAGAGATCCACCTGCACTGAGGTGTGAGGCACTTCTGCTGTAGCAGTAGCTTTACACAACAGCAGGGAGTTTCTTGGATAGCAGCGGCTCATTGTGTAGTACTGTTACCCCTGTTATCTGATGTATACTGGGACAGTGCTTCAAACAGATGTGAGTGATTTTTTCTGGATAAACCTCTGCATTGTTAGCAATGACAGTGACACCATCAACAACAATGTAGGTAATTTTTCACATATCCCTTTCTTGTATCACCTTACTTTTCAGGATCGACGTGACTGAGTAAGGAATACAAGGCTGTGAAATGTGTGAAATGGTTTTTTTTGTTGTTGTTTTAATTTGTGAAATTCAGTGTCTAATCAAGAGTACTAAGTCTCAAATGTTTTAACATATATATATTTAATAAAAGAAAAAGTATGCTACCAGGTTCAGTAACTTTGTCAAATAAATTCCATAATTTAGTTCTATTTGTAAATTACTCTTGCAAAGCTGTTTTACAATATGTTATACACAAACTAATAAGTAGTATCAATTGCAAACTACTCCTTTATTTTTTTCATTTGAGGTGCTAACCAACAAATTATTTTTCCATGTTTCCTTGTACTCATCAATAGTCATGTAAAAGATTGTTTCAACGTATCTAGTAATTTTATTTTTAAATAGTTATCTATTATATCTATGTATTATGTATTATATATCAAAAAATTATATGCTATATATTACATGTTATATAATATATTTTAGGAACAACTCAAACACAGATCATGCTATCAGTCTCAGTTCTCTGCTCTCTAAGAGTTAATACAGTAACTTTGTTTCTAATGCTATGTCTTTGGTCTATAATTAAGACTTTACTAGATTAGATATTTGGGGGGTATTTGAGAAATAGTTTGTTTACTGTTACTTGTTTTTATTATGCTTTCCATTCAGACTGCTCGTAATGTGTTTTCTGTTTCTATTATGTCTGTTAACAGACATAGTGATCCTCCAGAAGAAGAAAAAAAATAATGTATAGTGTTCTGAATGCTCTGTGTTAATTCTGTACATCCTTGGAAATTTATCAGCATATAGAAAACTAATTAAAATCCTTTAAACTATAGAAATGTTAATACAAAAATCATGGCAGGACAATTTCTTTAAACAAACTGAAAAGCAGATTTCTCCTACAATGAATAAATAGCATGTATTGTAGAATTATGAAGAGAAAGCTAGCCAAACTCACTAAGCATGCCTACTGTAAGTAAAATGAGCTTTAAGATCAAATGGCTACCTGAAAGCAGTAAGGTGTTGAAATGGAGCTGGGAGCAATTCTGTAGCATAAAGGGGTGAAAGCCTTTGTGACTATAAAATGTGGTTTAAGAGTACATGTTTTGTGGTCTAAATAATAATAATAATAATAAATAAATAATAATAATAATAATAATAATAATAAAGGAGGTTAAAGCTATTCTTCTTGTAGACTGGCAAACTACCTACCTAAGCAAGAAATCCACTCTCATGATATATTTTTGGAGAAGCAATGTTTCCTCTGAAGTCTACTGACCTGGAGCAAATATAACACAGGAACTGCTGGTTAGATTGATCACATTGCTCCTTTCAGTTGTGGATATTACCAATAAAACTTAAAGACAAGCACTTGGGTTTAAAGGCCATCAGCCACAACATTATTAAATGGAACGTAAACAGGGTTAGCAGATTTTTGCTGGGCCTTGAACTTACATTTGATCTGTAACAAGAGCCACAAAAATGCCCTAGGTACAGACCCCATTAACTGGACTCACAGATATGTCTGTAGTAGTAGTAGTAAACCACTTCCCGAGGTCAATGGATACAGTGGAGTTCCCATTCACACAGATAAAGTCCTCCTCCCCTTTCAAAACAGTAGGGACACAACAAACTGGCTATTGGGACCTATCCTAACCCACGGTAATGAATTAACTGTTCACAGGCCTTGGATGGGGAAAGTGTGATTGGCACAGGGTTGAAATTATGATAGGGAATTACTGACAGCATAATAGTACATAGGATCATTGATAGAGTTCAAGTCTGTGCTTTGGCCCTTTTCTGTATATCAGTGTAGCTGAAACATCTACAGTATAGGAAGACAGTATGCTAGGGTAGGTGGAGTATCATACCTTTAAACATAGAATAATGGAATCAAAACATAGCTTGGATTAGAAGGGACCTTAAAGATCATCTGGTTGCACACCCGTGCCGTGGGCAATGATACCTCCCACTAGAACAGGTTGCTCAAAGCCCCATCCCACCTGGCCTTAAACACTTCCAGGGATGGGGCAAAGGAACACATCCCTGGAACGAGTCAAGACTACCAAGGCTGGAACATCAACATCTTCTCTTTGTTACCTTCCAGTGCTGAGTCTGACCTCTCTGTACTGGTCTGGTTAGAGTGTGACCTCTCCATTCTCCCTTGGCTTTATGTAGCTGTCTTACAGAAATCACTTGGGTATACCACACATGTAGGGATGGGAACGAGGACATATCCTCTAAAGTATTCACCACATATCACACTTTCTCTCCATCTTGTTCTTCCTCCACATGTGCGGTGCCATAGGTGGACACAGCAAAATGGTTTCATGTTAAAGTCAGCCTCCAGTTTCCTCAAACAACTTTTCCATTATCTTGTAGTTACCACCTCTTTCTGTTCCTGTTTTTTTCTGACTTAAGATCTTCTTTATGACAAGCCAGCACACCTTGTACTGGCAAAGCCTTCAGGTAAAGAATTATGTATTCATGAAGAATCAGGCTGTATCAGGCTTTTTAGTGATTTGGTAAAAGTAAGGATTATCCTGGTCAGACTGCAGTAGAGTAAATCAGTGCACATCCTGGGATTCACAGGAAAGGGCACTGTCTCACTGAATGACTGAGGTTATTATTGGTAACATTCTTTCAAGAACTCTCACATTAACATTGAATCTAAATCAAGTAATCTAAAGGACCTCTCAGGATGATCATTCAAACAATAAAAAGACACATAAAACAAGTTTGCCAAAATGCATTCATGCATGTCTTGAAATGAAGCATTGATCTATGGAATTGCTCTGAAAGAAGATAACTGCTTAACAACCTCTGTGCTAGGTTTCTAGAGCTACATAAGAGCCTATCACAGCCTCAAATGTCTTCTCTGTGAAGGTCAACTGCACTGTAGTGCATTTATGACCAGTCATTTTCTGTGTGGTTTCCAGAGAAGCATTTGAGCAGACTGTGCATTTTTTCCTCAATTGACTATTCCCAACTAAAAAATTGTTTTAGAGATTCTGAACAATAGCACAGCCCTTGGGAGAAATGCTTCTCTGCATTAGCCATCCAGCTGACACCATGAATGATTACATCCAAGCATAAAATTTAATGAGATTTCTACAAAAATGAGTGACATCTGCATAGCACTCAGGTCCTGGCTAACTGTCATAGATTTGTCATCACGGAGGCTTTTGTCCCTTATTAATCCGCTTTCAAGGATGCCTGCTGTTGGAAATGGAAATGCTTTTTAGCAGTCATCCCACAGACTGTGTAAGAGGACACATCTCAGAAAGCATAATGACACATTATCATGACTAGGAATGCATTCAAAAGGTTTTAAAAACCATGAGAGAACTCCTACAACAAAATATATTGAGAATTTAGCAGGAGACATCTGCATAAATATATTTTAGATATTTTTATATACACAAGAATCTTGTTCTTTTTCCTATAATGCAGTGGCTAGAAACTCTTTAACAATATTCACTGAGCATGGAAGAAATATTGTCGCAGAGGAAAAGCACTAAAATATTTTCCCTTAATTTTGTTTGTGCTTAGAACCATGATATAATTCTGGGCCTAGGGCTCCAAATCACTAAAAGAATATGATTGCATCAGGATCCAAGCTTTCCTTTAAACTTTCCCTCATGGCTACAAATAAAAATTTCACTAATATTTTCCTACATCAACAGATAGCCTGAAACAGTAGATGATGAAGATTGAAGACCACCCTGTTTTATTAAATTAGCCCCAGGAGTTACTATTCCGAGACAAAGGTCTTACCTGGTGCTTTCCACCAAAGAACAGCAAATACGTGGCAGAAAAGGAGGTGTGCACAGGACACAGTTTTCTGCCCTGCTTTCTCCCAGGAAGAAAATCAAGACCTTTCAGCTACAAATGAGGTACTCCAGAAGCCCAAGAGTCACAAGGGGTCCAAGGGGTGGTGCCATCTTATCCCACACAGGAGATCCCACACTAGCAGCAGTAATGTCAGGACTGCTGAGCCAGAAGGGTAAGGGAAGAGGAAAGACTCCTGGCACTATGAGCCACAAAAGCTGCTCACCACAATTCAGGGTGGAAAGCCTCTTCTTTTCCCATAGCCCACTGCAGTATCCAGGGCTCCTTTGAACATGTATTTCAGAAAGTCTTGATCCCTCATACATCTGTAACACTAAACTTTACTGAATTCTATACATACATTCTAAAAAGACAATTATATTTTCTATTTTGTTGCCTTTATTCCTGTAAATGCTATAGCTTTCCAATATTTTGGTGTCAATTAGTCGCTAGTAGATCATTATCAGGCAAACAGAGGAAAGTGAATAGTGTAGTTTGCTTTGTTATTTAAAGGAATCAATGTCTCTTCCTCTCTGAGAATACTGAGTTGAACTACTAGAAAATTCTGAATGCATTGTTGTCATAGTTCATGTAAACACACTTTTGTTGAAGGAATACCTGTGGAAAATTGTTTGCAGCTGCAAACTATGAAGGGGGGAGAAGGAAACCTTTTCAATTAATAGGTTTTTCTTTAGCTTTTCATATTCGTACAAATTGTTTTTTACTTATGGACTAAGTTTCTAGCCAGCAAAAGATTTAAAAATTTGGTTGCATGAAATACTGCACACATACACAGACAACAAACAAACAAATAAAAAATAACTGAGTTCAGAAATGTACTATATTCACTAATGTACTACATGCAATGTCTACAACTACTACACCAAATGGTGGAACCAGACCTGAGTATTTTCTCTCTTATTTGCAGCTGCTGAACTCTAGTAGGACCATGCCTCTCATAATGGCTCACTGTTAGGATGGACAAGAGTGGAGGTGTCTAGCAGATCCGTTCCACTGTAACTCTAGGGGAAAGTCTGATACATGCAAAGAGCTTCAGGCTCTCACAGAAGTGTATCCAGCATTGCTTTCTAATGAATGGAAAATAAATAAATAAATAAATAAATAAATAAATATTAAAAAAAAAAAAAAAAAAAAAACAGTTGTTTACATCATCACCTTTCCTGCAGTTTCATTTTGGAAGAAAATGGCCAGTGCATTTCTGATTTCAAAGGCCTCCATCTGTACATGAGCAGAAGCAGAACTTCAGCCTCCAAAAACTGAAAGATGGGAAAGAATTGGATGCCAAAAATATCCACTTTTTCTCATAATTAATTAGGGTTATTAAATATTTTAATTAAGTACTATTAAAAAGAATTAAGTCCTGTACTTCTGAACTTATTTAAGCTTTAAAATATAAGGAACCACACGAGAGATTTTTAATTCTGCATTGGACCATGACAGAAATGTGCTCTTTCCCTTAAACATCTGTTTACAGCAGCTGGAAAAGAATTCTGTTTTGGGGGAACCTTGCCTCCAATTTAGTTTAGCAAATGCAAACATACAATGTTTTCAAACATCAGTAGTACCAATATCAGGAAAAATTAAAGAAGAAAATGGGGGGTAAGATAGAAGTTATAGGCACATTTTTCATTCCAAAGTCATGTTTGTTACCAGATAACTTACTTATTGGAGTAATCACATGGCTTACACAACTGACAATTAGCATTTTCTCATTTGGCATAGTTAAGTGGAAAAAATAATCCTCTAATTTCTCAAATTGAGAAATTGTTGGAGGGTTTTTTTTGTTTGTTTTCAATAGAATCATAGTACATATTAACCTTAAAAATATGTGGCTCTGGACTTAGAAGGGTGGTAATCCAGATTGTTTCCTTGAATGAGTGAATCCGAGAACAGGATGCATGACATATTCTTATAAATCAGTTAATAGCAATACTATTTTCTCCTCAAGAAACATATCTGACCTTGCTTCATTTTGATCATGATTTGTCTCTCCTGATGACATTTCTCACAAAGAGATGTTACTGTGAGTGTTCAGTCTAGCATGGATGCTACTTAAAGATTGTTTTTTGTTTGTTTGTTTGTTTTGTTTGTTTTTGTTTTTCCTTTAATTTTAGAATCAGAACAATTATAAATGAGGATTATTTTAGAAATCTGCTACTATTTCTAGTTCTCCTGCTGTCACTTTGATAAGTAAATTGCTTCTCACCTGCACAACATTTAAAAAGTAGAAACAATATCACAATATGTCAGTAGAAATTTTGAAAATAAACTATCACCACATTGTAGTAGTGTGCATTATAACCCTTGCATTTCATGAACTCCCTACAGAATGTCTCCTGTATTATTACCGTTCAGTTGCAATGATGGTGTGTTCTGTTTGATTATTCCACTTTACTCTAGGTCCTCCTGGTCCCCCAGGGGTTGTAATAGTGGAGGAAATTACAGACACCACAGCAACACTCTCCTGGAGCCCTGGAGCAGACAATCACAGCCCGATATCCCTCTACAACTTGCAAGCACGCAGTCCATTTTCTCTTGGCTGGCAGACAGTAAAAACAGGTGAGAAAAAACTTTAAAATAGTAATAGTAGGCTGTTCAAAACTCCTGCCACATGGCAATAATAATCAGCAGCATCTGCAGGAACAGATACTCTTAAGAGAACAATGACTAATTAAAAGAACTGACTTCATTATTTTTTTTCCTGTCATGTTACTTAGCAACATCTCTGAAAGGACGGCACAAAGATACTTGCATGATGCATCTGTGAACAAGCAGAAAGCTCTTCACAATACCCTTCAATTTTTGTCTTTTGGGGAGTACCACAGTGTCAAAAATCTAACTGTGATTTCTGACAAACCCAAACCCGCAATATCTTTCACTTCTAAAGGCCATATATATGAATATGTATTTTATATTAATATATATTATAATATATTAGAATATATTAAATATATATTCTATATTTGATGATTTAATTATTTTTATATATATATTATATTTTATAATTATATTATGTATTAAATATATATGAAATATATTACACATTATAACTATATAATCATTATATATACGATATATTATACGATATATATAATATATGATATATATATTATATATCATATATAATCATATTATATAATATATATATATTATATAATTATATAATTATAATATATTGATATGCATATTTAAATATATTTTTAAATAAAAATAATAATAAAAATAAACACTTCCTACTGAAACACTTCATGTGAGCCTCATGTTTCTGAGCAGCCTATTTCTTTACTGTCTGCAGTTCCTGATGTGATAAGTGGAGACATGGAATCTGCTATGGCTGTTGAACTTAATCCTTGGGTGGAGTATGAATTTAGAGTTGTAGCAACCAACAAAATTGGGACTGGAGATCCAAGTGCACCATCCCGCCTGATCAGAACCAATGAAGCAGGTAAGCAGAGTATACAAAGGTAAATTTTCAAAGGCTACCAGCAACAAGAATTATTTTAATGTAATAATAGTGCTGTTCTCTTCTCACTGGCACACATCTCTGGGCTGAGTTAAAATTGTGCAAAGGTGATATTCTTTGTAATGGAGAACAGCTTGTTTTATTTACAGGAGTATTAATTTGCAGAAATTCTAAATAACCCTATTCCCTGCTGTCTTACTTCTTCCAAGATATCTTACTCTTCAACTTACTCTTAAGCCTTTTCTGTTTAGTCTCTCATGGGCTTCCACTGATCTTCAGTTGCAGGCTACTTCCCAGTCCCTTCACACAACCGCTCCCAGGCAGCCTCTTCCCCCCTACTCCTCATAACTTCTCCCCTTAAAGGTACACTGAAACCTTTTTTTTTCAGCAGGTAGAAAATCCATGGGAAGCTGCTTTATTTACCACATACTCGACATGTTTCATGATCATGCATATTCTACCATGAATTGTTAGTGCATTTGAAGAAATGTAACTAAATTTCTGACTGGGATGATACTGTGAGAGTCCAGAGAAGAATATTGTATATGCTGTTTGCATCTCTTGAAAATTGCAATGGTCTCTGAAAGTTTGAAATCACTGACAGCAACTTAGGCAGAATGAAGGGAGCAAACAAGTGGTGCTTGAAGACTGGGAATCTGAGAAAAATCACTACGCAGACAGAGAAACACATTTCAGGAGGCAGAAAGAGAAAGAGACAGAGTCAGGGTTTGAACAAAGCCTCAGAACAGATATCCACCTCAGGACACTCTCATATTATTCTCCATTGCTAGTTGCATGCCTCTATTATTTAGGAGGCCTAGAGAGGTTTGATTTTGTTTTGATTTTTCCTCAGCTGAATAATTTGAAAGTAGCTTATTAATCATACAGGATAGATGAGTGCCAAATTCAAAGATTCCACTTAAACTGAAAACATAACAGATTTTATTGTTGTAAACACGCCAGATGAATATCAGTTGCATTGCCCCATCTTCTGTCTTCTCATTAAGGGAGATTATAAAAACTAAAAGTGGCAATGCCACAATATATTTATGTCTCTTATTCTGAAATAAAAATCCTTCTCTTTTAAGATATGTTAATCTTGTTGCCTCAGCTCTCTAGTTCATACATCTACGTATAACCACCCAAAAACATTCACAGTGGACTATTCAGGCTGATTTCTTGGAACCACAGAATCAACAAAATAGTTGAGGCTGGAAGGGAACTGAGGGTACCCCTGCTCCATCTTCCTGTTCAAAGCTGGAAAAACAGACTTCAGACCAGTTTTCTCAGAACTTTTCCTGGTCTTTAAAATTTCGAAACTTCCAAGGATGGAGACTGCACATCTTTGTGCAAGTGCTTCATTACTCTAATTAGGATTATTTTTTTTTTTTTTAATACATTCAGTCAGAACTGACCCTATTTCAGCTTATTACTGCTGTCTCTTTCCTTCCCTCCCTGTACCATTGTGGAAATCCCAGCACCATTTCCAGCACATTGACCTTCATTGTAGGTGTTGGGGCTGCTGTTCAACCCCTAAAGCTGTCTCTGCTCCAGGCTGACCAAGCCCTGCTCCTCCTGCCTCTCCTCAAAGGGCAGGAGCTACAGCCTTCACGATCTCAGTCCCACCCTTAAACTCTCCCTAGCTGACCAATGTCTTTCTCATTCTCTGGCATCCAAAATTGGATGCAGTTACCAAGTAACAACAACCAAGCAGTTGTTTAAAGAAGAAAAAATAAATATGTCTTATTAAAACAGATCTATCTTCAGATTTAATAAGACATATTTATTTTTTCTTTAAACAACTGCGTAGCTGTTGGCTGGTAATATAGATGCAATGACAGAACTGCACCGAAGTCGTCTGATTCCCATATTGAAGGATGCTTCTTTTCCAATTCCCCCCCAGTCTTCTGCAAGTTGCCCTCAGTGTGAAACTCAGTAACTGTATCACAGAAGTTTCAGATTCTGCATATTTTGTGAGGAGAAAAAGAAGAAAGGGAAAATGATATTAAATAATAATAATAACACATGTTCATGTCAAATGATTAAAATATATACATATATTCCTCCACCACTATTGTTTCCATGATTTAGAACTATATGCAGCATTGGCCAAGAATATTACTGAACCCAAATGTTTAAACGACTTCTCTGTTTGTTCAGGTGGTGTATATCAGAAAGGACATAGACATTATGGAAAAAGTTTATCCCGTAGTAGGTTGCACCCCTGGTATTTTGTTCTTGCAGATTTATGAATACGCTCCTTGAGTTTGAAAACATGGTTCAAGATTTTAATCCACCAGATGTATTTAATCTGTGAGTGCCTATATATATGTATATATATATAATCACTTACATGGGACTCTTCCTGAGAAACAGCAATAGACAATAATAATGCAGTTTTTGAATTGAAAATCAAGATTTTTGAACATATTAGTTCAAATAGGAAAAGACCACAGTCAGTGTTTACCTGCACTTTCAGCTTTCCAGTTAGAAACACATTTTTGTTACCAGAGTTACAGTGGCATAAGCGTCATGTTAGAAGGGAGCATTTGGTAGTGTGACATTGACACACTGGTAGTGTGACAGAGAAATTGAAGTTGAATTTATTGGTGTGCCTGTTTAGCACAGTGTGGTACAGCAGAAGTTAGTTGTCATCACCTCAATTTCAAAATAACTTTCTTCAGTGAAACCCTTTGGTTTCTCTTTTGGTTGTGAATGGCTTTGTTGTTTTTTTTTGTTGTTGTTGTTGTTTTGTTTTGTTTTGTTTTGTTATTACCTATATAAGAGACAGATTTAACTGTTTTCTTGTTTTATTCTATAGAGGCAGTGAGAAGACAGTATTTACAATAAAAAACAATAAGATATAACTTTCCAATTTGTTGGAACCTTCAAAGGGTTGTAAAGTAAAAACAATAACAAAATAGTCTCTGCTTTAAACCAGAAACCTCTGCTAACTGCTCCAGTTCTAATATCATAGATCTGAATTCTAATTAGAAGTGCATGTGGAAGGACATTATACTTCAGCAAGAACATGTCATCAACCTCTCTTCTCATGACCTAGCAGAATAAGGTGGCTCTTTGCAATGATATTAGACGTGCCCTACAAGTAAAAGTGCACTGGAAAACAAACTGCACTGGAAAAAAAATAAAAAAGAAAATGCAGGAATCCAGTCTCCCAAAGGAGACGATGACTGAGGCTTGCACTCAGAGGACAGTCGTGATCCACAGGGCTAAATAATAGCTGTGTAGACAACCCACAGAGGTAGCAAATGTGTGATTCTGCTGCTATTATTTTATACTTAAATGGAAATCAGCATCTGTAATTTAATGGCATCAGCTACTTTGGCTGGAGACTAAAATCTTTTTCTCTCCCCACACCTCACTTATTTTATCACTTCTTCCCCTAGATAGTAACAGCATTTTGCACAAGTACATTACGTAAAAATACCCATGGAAGCAATGCTTGGGGTGGTGTAAGGAAATCAACAGAATAATAAACAAATTTCCACTTGCTTTAATTTTCTAATTAAACCTTAATCTTGTTACTTAGTTTATATTTAGTTAACATGGTTGATTTTCATAGCTACTTTCATTGGAATGGATAATTCTGCAATTTTCTGGCACATCTAACTTATAGCCAGCTGCTGCATTTCTGTCACTTCCAGCCTTGATACATATTTTACAGGTCCACAAGGTGAAAAGAGCCAGTAACATGAATTCAGACATGTCTGGCATTCCACTACAGCAGTTGGGCATTTGATGCCTGGGGCAAAGCATCAATTACATTATCTATTCATGGGGAAACATGGGGAGAGAGAAATTGAGTAGAATCAAAATTTAACCTGCTAATCAGGCATGAAAACTTGATTTTATGAGGTAAAAATATAATGCACTCAATTGGTAGCAGATTGTACATAGGATTGATTTTTAATAAGTCCTTATCTTTCATTAGGTCACGCTTACTCTCAGCTAATATTTCTTCATGGTATACCAGGAAAAAACTGTGGCCTGGCAATATGTTTTATACTGGGTTTGTTCCAGCGGGTTTCTTTTGCTGGTGGTGTTTTTTTATATTTGAGACCTGTACAAAATAAGTTTCATTTTTTCCCATTATCAAAACTATTTTTGGTTCTAGAGAAAAATGAATTGCCTGCTCTGTTTGCATCATTAGATGGGCAACTGAAACCTTTGTAGAAAATGTCTCCACAGGGAAAAACAAAAGAAGACAAAGTAGGCAATAATCATTGACTGCATGGATATATTTGAAATCAATAGGCTACATGTAATATTGCAGGCCCAAACACATATGCACAAAGCGTCCAAATATATGTATTATTAGAAAACATGTCAGGAAAGCTAAGGAATTGGTTCTTTGGCATGTATGTTACAGCATTTGAGATTTCAGACCCATGTGTAGCAATCTGGAGACTATTCAGGGTGAATCCTGCAGACATGTATGACACTGTTTTCAGTGGATAGAACTGAATCCTATCTTCTACTAAATTACAGATGTTAAAAATACAGAAGAAAATGAGAATAGCAGAAATGCAGATTATGAGACCAGTTGGGGCATTTCCAATAGCTGAATACAGTTCATCATCTGCTTCAGAGATGCTGGCGCATTTTACGTCTCAGTCCTGAACAGATGAGATGTTTCCCTGGGAGTGTGAGAACTTGAGAGCTAGCCTTTAATATGCAGCAAAGGTTTTCACTTAACATCTCTGTTTCCCAAGTGTGTACTGCAGTACACACTTACACACATATATATTTATATAAAGGAAAATAATTTAAAAACAAAACAAAACAAAACAAAAAACTTTGAATGTGTTGTTGCACTGGTCTTCACATTATGAAGTTCTGTCATGCTGGTGACAAACCTTTTTTATCCCCACCATAACTTTTCCACACCTACTACTTGTCTTTCAAACTATATATGTTTTTTAAAAGATATAAGCAGCTTTGAAATAAATAAATATTACCTACATCTTGAGCAAACATTTTCTTAGGGACTAAAGCCAAGTTTAATAACTCATCTTCCCAGATAGTGTAGCAATATCAGGTTGTGTTTTTTGTTGTTTGTTTGTTTGTTGTTTTTTGTTGTTGTTGTTTGTTTTGTTTTGTTTTTTCTTTATTTCAGAATTTATACAAAAATAAAATAAAATTAAAAAAAAAATCCATGTAGAAAATATCTTTATCAATATAGAATCCAAACAGAATTAAAAAAAAAAAAAAAAACTTTTTTTGCTTTTGAAGACAACATAGAGCTGGTATTTGGAAAATCTGGAGTCAGTTGTTTATCAGAACTTTCTCTGTCAGTTTAGGCAGCTCATGTTAAGCACTTCTTACTCTGACTAATAGGAGGATTGTGAGGCTCTTGCTTCTCTTAGTCTTCCCTCTATCTCACCTATTCAGATTTCACAGTCCCTAGTGAGTGATAGGGACTAAAACTAGTTACATGTTTCTACAACAATACTATAATCAATTATAATCTTGGCTGACAAATACTTTTGTTCTACATGAAATTAAAATACACCACAAAATTAAAAATCTGTCATTTCTGTTTATGCTAACCACAAAATTGAAACACACAAAATTGAAAAAAAAGCCACTCAACGTTTCCTTGAAAAATAAGCTAACAAAGAAAAGAACGATTTTAAAATGATTAATTATTCATTCAGGAACAACATTACAAAAAAATCTTTGCAAGACTGGAATGCAAAAAAGTGGATGAACAGTTTTTCAAGTAGTTTCAGCTTTTCCAGGTTCAATGTGACACTTTATTTTCTTTTTTACAAGGAAAGGAACCTGTAGTTCGAGAAGTGAAAAAGATTCACCCACTTAAGTAAAAACAGGAGAAGAAGAAACCTGATTTTAAATAAATTCAGAAATTTCCTGGCATCCTTTAGAAAATGGGAAATAAAACCATAATTTATGAAAAGAAAAAAAAATCTGACAATTTGGCAACATATTCTAATTTCTGTTTATAGTTTTCATTTTTCTATTTTTTTTTTTGAATAAAAATGAAGCAAATATCAAATTATACTTTTTAAAATAAAAATTGAAATGTTTCACCAAATATTTAATCATTTTCAATATTTTGCCCCAAAGTGAGGAAATAAAATCTCTGAAGGGGCTCATCTTTACTAGAATATGTATTTTTCAGTAAAAGAACAGAAAATTAAGCAGCTGCTCAGAGTGAAGAGAGAGGGATTTTTAAAACTCTAAACCCCAAATCAAATTTAAGCACCATAATTTACTATTTAAGTTTAAATCAAGTTGTTAATCATGGCAATTTCCAGAATTTTGTTTGCTTGACTTAAGTGAAGGTTTAAATGTCAAAATGTGCCAGCATATAACCACTGTGACCCACATTTACTGTGCACAACATTTAGTCCCTGTCTGCCAAACTGTCAGAACATTGGTTTTAGTATTTTTTGTTGATTGCATCACCAGGACAATGCAGAGACACAACTTTTAGCTTTCAAGCCTACCATTAGCTGAAGAACAAAAAGAAAATAACAGTTGATCTGATCCCAAGGAGCTTACAGTCTAAGACTGAAATGGGAGATGAGCAATACTAAGTAGTCAACAAAGGGGTTAATGAGAACAGTTTGAGCAGAATTAAAGACATACAATCAAGCGAAGCATAATCATATTTGATCATCCAAAGGACCAGTGTTAAGCCAAGAAGTGATTCATTTCCCCATAGATGGAATTCTTTCATCTTATTAAATGAAATTAATTAGCACAGCAAAGAGATCCTTGCTGCTACTTGGGGTTTTATTTATTCAGAAGACACAATGCTAAATTTCTCACCCTTGATAGGAATTAAGAAAACATATCATTATGTCATTGTCCCCTAGGAATACAGACCCTGTGTCTGGGAACCAAGTTCTGGTATCATTTGCATTTTTGAAACAAGTGTTTCTCCATGTGTGCCATGTGTGTCATTGCTGAAAATTAACAACTTGAAGTCACTAATTGCATGGCAATAAACAAGTTACGAGTAAGAAAATTCAGATATAAAACTGATATAAAAGTGATGTTGCTGAAATGGTTTATAATATATAACCTCAAGGCCTGGCAAAAATGTTTTCTTTTAATAGTTTTCTTCACTTAACTAATTTTAAAATGTTCTCCTCTAATGGTAAATAATTTGCTTTAGTGTAGTGCAGGGAAATTTATTCCTTTGACACATTTATTCTTTTAATGGTTATTCATTTTAGAGAGTTTTTCTGTGTGAATGTACATTTTAGTTTGGTGCAAAAGAAATTCATCGTTTTGACAGTTTTACTTTTTTAACACTTATTCATTTAAATAGGGCTTCGGTCTGCAAACTTATTAACAGGAAAATTCTAGAAAGAGGGCACTGCTGGTTAAATAAGTCCGTCACATTTGTCACTTCAAAGGAAGATAGCATTGTCTCCCATCAATAATTTACATAAACAGTACAACTTTATAACTTAACCAAAAAAAAATCTTAGAAAGGCAACAAAAAATGGGTGCTGAACTTGCTTTAAATGTGCTCCATCAGAGATGGCATGATAGTAGTTTTTGCATGTTAGTTAACTGACAGATGGTTGTTTATCCACATCTTCTCTGTAGAACATTCGTCCCAGTATAACACAGTTTTTGTTCTTTTGCCAGAGGCAATTCCTCACAATTCAATACTGTATAATTCTGTTTCTGATTGGGACATTTTATTAAAATTTCACCTTTTAAAGACCAGGTTTTAATTTAACTTTGTTCATAGCTCCAGTCAGTAGAATGAGATATATCCTTCCTGTGCTTAGACAGCTATCTTAAAATAGGATGGATCAGCCCAAAGCTGGAGATTGACCCTAGACTACATTCACTGGAGATTGACCCTAGACTACATGCTTAGACTGGATAGCTTGTTTACCAATAGCTAAAGTTTAACCGCAAGGCAATTAGATCATTATATAAATTATTATATGCAAGTTAAGATTTTTCTGCAAATAACTATGAAAGATATCATTTATCAGGTAGGAAGGAATGAAGAAAAATGACAGATACTATGTTTGCCGAATGAATGTATCTTTATGGGAGAAATTTTCACAAATTAGAAATTTCCCCTATTGCTCTGGTTAGAGCCACAAGTAACAGGGCAAAAATTTAATTTTAGTATGCATAACTAATTTCTCACTCTTACCACATTTTCAACAGTGGAAATCAGAAGCAATTCATAAACTTTATGGGATTGCATTAGTTATGAAGAGAAAACAAAACAAAACTAAACTAAACTAAGATAATGTTCTTTAAAAAGGAGATCAGAGTTCAAAAAGACACTATATAGATTAATTCTGAAGTTTTATGTGAACTCCCAGGATCTAGTAACAACTGTACTTTCATTGAACTTAAGCTGTTAATGATCAACATGGGAAATAGAGAGGACTGTGTACATTCATTTAAATGTATTTTTCTTTGTATAGGTCAGAGGGACACTGCTACTCAATAGATGAGTTCAATAGCATGCAATAAGGCCTTAACAGTTAAATGCCTCACAGTACATTTCTACCAATGATCTATGTACTCCTGTAAGGAAGAAAATAGGAAGTTTATATCTTAGAACATATTTAATTAAAAAAAAAAAAAAAAATGTAAGTACTACATGCTCACAGTTAATAAACTCAAGGCACTAGTCATTTTTGGAGCTCCATTAGGTGTACTAAATAAGAGAAAAGACAGTATACAATTCCAATGATACAACTAAGATTTTTGAAGTCTTACAGATGATGATAGGTGGCTTCAGTTTTTAAAGACCTGAAGGTAGTACTGTTTCCAATATTTTACAAGAAATAATAAGGGCTGTTTAAGGATGGTAAACTTAAAAGCTCTGAAAATTGGTAATGCATACCAGAATATATTTAAAAGAATAAAAATATTCTAAATCATTAATGACCTGGGAAAATGTTGAAATTAATTCCTAAAATTTTACCTGAAGTCTGGAAAATATCCGGTTCCCTGGCATTTCATTTTTGAATTGTTTTTTTGAAAAAGTACAATTGTTAATAATTCCTGTTTTATCTCTCAGATGATATAAACACTGAAATTTTGACTAAGCTGTAGAAGAAATAATGTTTAAGTAACTTTTTATTTCAATATCAGTTTTCTTCTCAGCTTATGCTTTCTTTGAGTTACAATCACACAACTATGGAATCCTTTGAAATGAAACTGGAGAAAAATTTCTTTATTATGTATGTGTGCTATGTTTGCTATGTTTGTTGTTTCTGTTCTGATTTAACATGCTGCCTCATGTCTTCTGCAGCAGCTTATTACTATGGGGAAAACTTCGATAACTTGGGCACTCTGATTTTATTTTTTTTTCCTTTTTGCTCACAGTTCCAAAGACACCTCCAGCTAATGTAAGTGGCAGAAGTGGAAGACGACATGAATTAGTAATAGCGTGGGAGGTAAGGGACTTTTCTGATTAAAAGTCTTGTTTCATGTTGACTTCTTTGAGGGCAAAGTAAACAGCACTGTACTGGGGTTTCATCACAGCAAATATTGGAAAGACATTAATACAAAATAGTGTTCTTTAAATATGTTTTAAAGTTTCAAATTGATGTGCATTTTCACATAGCTTGAGGGCACTATGGTAAATCTGCCCTGCTTAGTGGCAGCTCCAAAGTTCTCCTAATTCATCAGTCTTTTTTTCCAGATCTATCGCTTACGTTGTCCCGACTTTCTTGGATCTTAAGTGAATGCTACACAGATAAAATAATAGCTAATTTCCTCCTCCAGAGGAAACCATTATAACTATATTTAAGTTTAAATGTAAAGTATATTTATATTTAAATATAAATTTAAATTATATTTAAATTTAAATTAAGAAAGAATAAATTTTGAAATATTTCATAAAAATAAAATACTGAAGAACTAAAATAAACCTTTACTTTGAGAAGATATTTGTGATACAAGATGCAACACATATGTATCACCAATGCAATGGGAAATTGGAGAAGTGAGAGTTGTTTTCTCTTCTAATAATAAATAACACAGTAGAGCAGAAGCTTTCTTGAGGAGTTTTCAAAACTTTTAGATTCATCATGAAGAGTTTCAGCCTTGATTAAATATATATGTATGTATGTGTGTATATATATCTATATATGCATATAGATATAGATATATATACATCAAATAAAGATAGGGAGTTTTAATGAAAGGAAGTTTTAGCCTAGCCACCTTTAGGAGTGATTCATACAGTAAGACACACACAGGATTCTGGCTATCTTCTTAAAGTAACAAATCTGGGGACATGTGAAGAGGATGTCCTCTCATGGTGCCTCTGTATTCCCCGACATCTGCTACCTGAGCCTGCTTTGTTTTCATATTGTTTATAATTTTAGGACTGTTAGCAGCAGTATTTCTCCAACTTGGAGAGAATTCACAGAATCCCAAATTATAATCTCAGGTGTCTAAAACTGTATCTGATATAAACTAGCCTAATTCCAGTCCCTAATATGATATATTAGTATGTAGTACTCATATTAAGTGTGTTTATGGTGTTTCCTAAGAGTTGGGCACTAAAGGATTGTGTCGTATCTCCCCTCTGTGTCAAAGGTCAAAGTCTTCCAAAAGAAACCTGAGATGCATTCACGATATCCTGTAGTACAGATATCTAAGAATTAGCAAATGTCATAACTTTCAGTAAACTTTGATATTTTTTGAAATATATATATATATGTATATATATATATATGTATATATATATATATTTGATGTATTTGTGACATTCTTTTATAGCTAAAGGATGCAAATTACCAATAAGGCAGAAGGTGTCAATTCTTCACGAATATTTCTGATGAACTCATTGTTTCCATCAACTCTTAGTGCTGTTCTTCCTCAATCTGATACTTCCAGCACACTGTTTCGCATACCTTGTAAACCGCATAGTCATTAATCTTATTAAGATAATAAAATGGCTTTTCATCTGTGTGAATCATAAACCATGATTAGTGACTATCTACTGCCATACCCAGAAATATTGCAGAGATCTAAAGCTCTTCCTTTCCAACTGAAACCACTTAGAAAGGCTGTCTTGTTTTTGCCTCCACTACTTTAGGATACATTTATTTATTTATTTATTTATTTATTCCTTTTGATGAGCAGTGCACAGCTTCAGAAAGCTGGGTAGAAAATAGCCTCTGTAAGTGAGGTGCCTGGTGATGAGACTTTCATTTACAATGTGGAGGGAAGAGGACTCTGTGTTCCCCTGATTCACATGTTCATTAGCTGCAAATCTAAGATGGGCATTTCAAGAGATGGAGTTTAGTCACTTTTTTTTTTTTTTTTTTCTCATTTCCCACAGGTTTAATATGCTGACAGCTGTTAAACATAACCTAATGCCTAACCTAGTCCATTGACATTATAACAAATATAGGCAGTAAATTAGCATGAAAAGTTCCACTCCTTGAGTTGGACATTTAAGATTTAGCTTTTGCAGTGCCTCTCAGTACATAAATCCCTTTGCTGTCTTCCTGCTTATGGCAGATGTGTCCCAATTTAAGTGGCTAATTTCACAGATCCTCTGAGATGGGAAAAGTAAATGAGATCTTTTTTTTCAAGACTTTCAGTTTGAGAGTTAGAATAACTAAATTTATTGCATCGTATTCTAACTCTCAAATTGAACCCCAGAATTAAATCACTAGCACTCGACACCCCATTTGGATACAGAAATTAAACAGGCTGGCAACTTAAAAAACAAGAAAGTCCCATTGTAGTAATTCACATCGTATTTTAGGAGTCCTTAACAATATGTTGCTCTATACTTTTTAAAAGCCCAATTGAAGGAATTTTTCCATTAACATATCAATGGTTCAAACATTAACAAGAAAGTGAGAATTACAGAAGAAGCATCTTTCTGAGCCTAAAGAACATATTCAGTCCTGGGACAATGACCTAATTATGGCCATTAGGTGAAGAAACTCTCTTAAAAGGTTCCTTCTCAGAAGCAACTGTCCCTATATGTTCTCAGGCATGATAAGTAAAATCCTATAACGCAACTGTAAGTTACCACCCTGACACTCATTCACTGAGTGATTGCTTTCTAAATTAGTAAAACCACATCTGACTATTATTGGAACTTTATTTTTTAGCCAGTATCAGAAGAGTTTCAGAATGGAGAAGGATTTGGATATATTGTAGCCTTCAGACCCAATGGAACACGTGGTTGGAAGGAAAAAATGGTGACATCTTCAGATGCCTCGAAGTTCATCTATAGAGATGAAAGTGTGCCGCCTCTGACTCCTTTTGAGGTGAAAGTTGGTGTTTACAATAACAAAGGAGATGGTCCCTTCAGCCCTATTGTTGTCATCTGCTCAGCTGAAGGAGGTCAGTTCAATGTACAGTAAAATTAAGTTTTGTATTTTTATCTATATCAAAGTATTTTTATATTCATATGCCATTTGATATGCTTTTTAACCATATATTTCAAAATTTTGTGCAGAAGTGTTAAGTATAATTCTTCAGGTTTTGCAGAGAAGGAGGTGAACCGGTGAACCATTTTTGCAGGGTTACCCACAAAGCAAGTGAAAAAGAAGCCAAGTCAATCCTAACAAAAAAAAAAAATAATAACAAAGTTTTAATGAAGCTTCATCTGTAACATGAAGTCTGTATTCTTAACTGTAAGCTGGGTTGCTCTGAAGAACTGAACAAAGAAAGGCTCATATTTTCTAATGTTTCTGAGGTTCACAATAACTTTTTGATGGGGATACGATAACTTTTTGATGGGATTTTCATTTTTTTCTACCATTTCCTGTCTTTTTTGGTTCATTAGTATCAAATGTTATGTCTTTATCTTAATGGCCAAATATTCAATGAAAATTATATGAATAGTTCAGAAGAACAAATGGAAAATATTCCTGGAGAATTGCTATGAGGTGAACTTCATATAACTTTCAAAAGTATTTTGTGAGAAAAGACTTATTTGTACTAGTAAAATAAGATGTTCTGTACTGACAGAAGCCAACATATGTAAATTTTCATACAAATGAAACATAATCAAATGTTGTCCACAGAAATATTATGAGAAGCTCTGTTGCTGGAAATGGTATGGTCCCACTCTTCTTCAGTAGTACTATCCTACTGTCTACTCTTAAGAGAATAAAATCAGCAAGGAATCAGTGGAAACTGGTGGAATTTCATATTATCACTACAAAACTCAAAAAAAGAACGAAGATAATGTTTTTTCAAGTGAAGCTGGAAAACAGTAAACATTGTTCCATAATAACCCATAATAAATGTGTAATTTTGAAGCTATTGTGTAGCAGAGATCATCAACTACTATTCTCTCACAGTAATTATAGAGGTTGGAATTGCTTGTTTGCTAAAAGCATTTTCAGTAATCTATTTATGTTCCACTGTTTGGATCATCATTAGTAAATATTCATGTTATTATAAAAACAATTATATTTTAAAATGTAAAAATTGCCCAAATCAACCAGAACATTTTTACATTTGATTTCCTTGTTCCTCAATGGAAAATGATGCTGTGAATCTAATTATAATGCTTTTATTATTTAACAATTTCATACTCTAATCAGAAAGTTCAAAAAAAATATAAAATTAAAAAAAATAAAGGACACAAAACTTTATTGCATATTTTTTAAAGCAAAATATATCAGCAAAAATGGAACACTGAATTGTAATAAATAGTCCTTCGCTTGTTTCTTGGGTAAGATCAGAAATGGAATAATGAGCAATATCAGTATTTCAAATATTTTTTTTTAATTACAAACTTTGCAAATGACCTGAACAGAATTATTAAAATTAACTTTCTTCCTATGCTACTAGAGAATACATCTAGAAAAAAAAATGATCTTGTTACAATGCAACTGTTTACCTACTGTTTACCTACTGTTCATAGCTTACCTAATTCAATCTGTGTATGTGTCCATACATTAGTCTTTTCTTTGGAAGAACTCTGTGGGCTACATTCTTAGACTTATATTTGAGGAAAAAAACATGGTATACAACACAGTTCAAAAATAATATATAAAAAAGCTTTTTTTTTTTTTTTTTTTTTTTTTTTTTTTTTCCTGGACTAACACTAATTGATATACTGAAAATATAAAGAAGCAATGAAACAATTTATGACAGTTAAGTTCCAGGCAACATGGAGAAAGAGGACAAAAGACGTTTTAGTTTGCTATGAAACATAAATAAATAAATAAACTGGTTTTGAAAGAGGCATTGATTTTCACAATCCAAAAGTCAAACAACTGTGAGCACATTTTCTCAAGGATTTCTATTGAAAAGGAGATATTAAATAAAGATTGACAGTACAATATGTTATGATCCTAGGGCTGAGCCAGAAAACCCTTAGCTTACTTGTTTTTCATCACATACTCAATTCACTGATCTGTAAACATATAGAATAAAAGTCTAGGACAAAATTATTAAAAGTTAAGGAAACATTATATCATATATAAAAGGTACCCCCAGATGGATATAGAGCAGTTTAGTGGCATAACAAATTTGTCTAAGGAAGTGTCTTTGTCTACATTCTGTTGCCTCTGCTCAACACGAGAGGAAAAAAAGAAAAAAAAAAAAAAGGAAAAAAAAAAAAGAAAAAAGAAAAAAAAAAAAGACTTTGCACAGGACAGGTTCTGGACAAGGAAGAAATGTAATTTATTAAAAATGCATTCATCTATCTTTTCTGTATGACTGTGACTGTATATTGCCTATATTGTATATCTTGTATATCTACCTGCAAATTATCACCTACTGCATATTGTCAGAGCCCATTTGTGGTGGCTCTGATTTGTGTCTAGGTAGGCAACCTTGTGGATGGTATCAAGTAAGATGTTCCCCTGTGTAAGCACAACTGACTGACCTGACAGGTTCTGTAATGGAGGTAAAAACCTTAAAAAAACATCCACCAAAGAAACACAGCAAACAAGAGCAAAACACTGAGTTTTTTTCACAAGTACTTGGAGGGGATAATCATTTCATCTTGAAGTCAGATACTTTGGAGACCATATGATACCAACGGTTACATCATAGCAATGTGAGTGATAAGTCAAAGGTGAAGGCAGAAAACTTTGTCTGGTTATAGATGCTTTAAAACTTTTCTTCCCCTTCATTCACTTTTTGACCTTATAGGAAACATCACCTCTGTACACCTCATAGGAGAGACTATCCAGGAGCTAAAGATGTAGATGAATGTAATGCAGGAGTAAAAAACAGAACAGAGAAGCAAAGGAAAAAACAAAACAAAACAAAACAAAAAAACACATTAGAGTCTGCTGAAGGAGGTCACACAAAAATTCCTGGGTTTTAGCAGGAAGGGAAAAAAAATAAATAAATAAAGATAAAATAAAATAAAATATGACCCTCTGAAAATGACAGTTTAATATAGTGGAAAAAATTGAAGCAGTGATTCTCTCCTGGAGACCTTAGAAATGAAAGCAAGCAAACAATCAAGGAGAGAAGAATGATATTTCCAATCAAGGAGAGAGGTCAGATATTTTAGTGAAGAAAAAGAGGGAATGAGGATGACAGAGGATGCAGGAAAAGGGAAAAAAAAAAAAAAAAAAAAAAAAAGATGCACAGTTATAAGAGGACAGGATGGAAGGACAGAGTAGACACATTCCAACACCAAGGAAAGACAAGGCTGAGCCTTCAATAAGTGAACACTTGATAACACAACACAACAAGTTAGGCTGCTCATCCAAAGAAAGGTTGCAATATACAGGCCTGATGCTGCAGGGAGAAACCCTCTGACTGTACTTTCTGCCAGGAAAACAAAAGCACTAAATTTGTGCTAGAACATACTGAAACAAAGTACTGAACTTCATTGTAGGCACAGACAATTTGGATCCACAGAGAATAAAAATAATAAAGGCAAAAGGTATTAGAAATAAACAGGGAACAAAAGTGGCATTATACACTGATTGTCCTACCATTTAAACATTCTTTGGAGATTTTTCTTGATTAATACTTAAATAATGAGAGGCTAGTGTGGCCAAGACTGCTAAGACAAGCTTTCAGTATTAGGGGAAGCACATGCAATTTCTATGTGTGGTTTTAATTAACTGGAAGAGGAAAACTGGGAAACAGAACTATAGCAACATAGAAAGAAATACAAAAGTGTAAAAGTGCAATTGCAAGAAAACAGAAAAGGCCTTTGTCTAGATTGATGATCAGGTAGGATTAATTTAGCAAGCATGCCTAGACAAAGCATGATCTGCATTGGAAAGACAACATAAAGCTAAAATAGTCATGGCATGATGATGATATTGAGAAATACAAAAACAGACTTTTGGTAAAGCATTCTGAAAAGCATTCTTTGAATTCCACTTAAAGTGATTCTGTAATTTCTGAAAAGTGTGATTAAATATACTGGAAGTTGAACTAAAGGTTGCTGATGGCCATGATAAATTTGGGTTCTGAGAAAGACCTTACTAATTTTAGATAAATATTACAGGACAGTGTTATTTATGAGAGCATTTAGCAGCTCATAGTTTGGGTAGTAAATACCACTAATTACCTTTTTCTGGCTGTGATAATTAGCAGATTATTTATCCAGTACTGACTGAACCAAGAAGAAATAATGCTACTATAGTCTTGTTTTGGTGAATAATTACAGCATTATAGAAAAAAAAAATAATCTTAATATATAACAATTGAACTAGTTATTAAATAGCAAGAAGCTATTAAAGAAAATGTAAATAACATTTGAGACTAGAAATTAAAGAATTTTGGAATGTCTCCATGTCAGAGGTGTAAAATCTACCAGAAATTTATAAAGGAAAAAATAGTACATTTCTAGGGCAGTACAGTGCACCTCAGGATTTACAGGATATTCAGAATAAGTAAAGACCATACATAATGCCTGGACATAATACAAGTCCACATAGTGGTGGACTTGGTAGTGTTAATTGATGAACTTGATGATCTTTAGGATCTTTTCCAAACTAAATATAAACTTGAAAACATATTCTCATATCATCATAAATAAGATGATATAGGCAGGATAGCTAACAAGAATGTAGGAGCCTGTAAATTGTTACTTCTGTAATGAAAAATTTTGGTATTGCCAATTGCTCAGAAATTCAATTTTCTAATTCAAACAAAAGACTTTACCATTGAACAGTACCAGCAATTAAATTTAATCAGTTTTTCTATTAATGACTGCAATTGATGGTTAAAGTTAGCCCTTTTAATACGCTCAAGGCTTTGGGGTAAGACCTTTTCCATCCCAAACTAATAAAAAGACGGCAAAAATATTTTTAACAAGAAAAAATATTTCTACATTAATGCAAAAAATGTACCTTTATCAGCACACTTACAAAAGCACAATGACAATATACTGTAAGCTTCAAATCAAATCAAGAAGAAAGAGTAATTAAAGAGGTAGATGTAAGAGTAATCAGGCATGGGAACAAGTTGCCCCAGGAAGTAGTGGAGTCACCATTTGTGGGGGTGTTCAAGGAAAGGTTGGATCTGGTGGACATGAAAGGTGGACATGGTTCCGTGGGTGATGATTGGACCAGGTGATCTTGAAGGTCTTTTTCAACCATAATGATTCTATGATTCTATGATTCTACTCTAAATGAAAATTATATACAATATAGAATAAATAAATAAATGAATAAATGAATAAATAAGATTTTTGTGAAACATAGATGATGCATTAATTTGAAAAAAATAATTTACTTGATAAAGGCTAGCAGATTTCAAATTTTGGATTTCAATACAAGCATTCATATGGAGTGAAATAGTTCTTTAACTAGGCTGAAGACACAAAATGATACAAAAGCTGTAGAGTATGAAACCGGATAAGAAGCAATGATGGACAAAGGTACTTGAAAGGAAAATACTGTGCTGGAAAGCTACTGACATAATTTCTTAAAGATCAGTCTTAGATCATATATAATGCATATATATAATGTATATTCATAATGCTAACAGAAGAGCATGGTTAATATAATGCTGTTACTATAACTTTGTGATATACTGTCAAAACAAAAAGAGATCTGAACAATACAGAGCTAAATGTGAATTAGAGAACACAAGTAAAAGAAACGCAAATGACATGCAAATGTATGCAACAAGCATAGTAACAAGCCTTTCCAACAAAATGGGGTCCTAATGGTTGGAATCTGTACTAAAGAAAGGCACATATGCTTTAATTCATATCTGGGCACAATTCTGATAAAACTATCACAACATTTTGCTAAAATCTTATTCTTGTTCTTGTTGCTTACTCTCAACTAAGAAGTCAGGATAGTGAAACTAGAGAGCTTCTTTTGCTTGTCCAAGTGAAAAAGGCAGAGTTGGGATGCTATCTTGAATTTGGGGAAAAATATTAGGCATAGTGAAGAGCTTTGAAACATAAAGGACAATAATGGTACGTCCTTTTTAGCAACCTAAACATCCCAGGCATTCTTTATGCCTGAAGCCAACTGACCAGAAAGGGTTCACAACATACTTGAACACTGCCACCCCCAGCACAACATGCCTGCATTTAAATACCTCCCAGGAACCATTCCTAGGTAGGCATACTTTCTAGACGGCCAGAGTTAATACTTCAGAGTTAATTGGCCAGAGTTAATACTTCATCACTGACCATGCAAACAACTTACCACTACAGAAAAATGTATGTCCGTGCTCAAGCTGGTGCCTTTCTCTGTCTCCGGTTAGCTTAAGAGTATAGATGTAGCCTATCAGCACAGGAATAAATAGGAATTAGAAAATATGTAGTAAAGAAATTGGTGAAAATATACAAGTACATAGAAATAGGTTTCTGGGAGAAAGAGGGAACACAACTGGTTTCAGGATGAATTAGGTCTTCTATAAAGGTGTTTTTAACATGGTTGCCACATCGGGAGATACATAATTCATTCACTTAGTTTCAGTACCTTTCTCCTTCAGATATTATCTTCATAAAAATTAAAGTTTTATAATTTCGATAAATAGTGAATATTACTAAAAACTTCTAGATATGAAAAAGAGAGACCTGAGCAGTACCAGCTAAAGCCTGAACACTCTGAGTCTTGCTGTGCTTGCTAAAAACCTCCTGAGGGACCCCAGATGCACTTCTGTAATACATACAAGATGCAATGATACTGCACAAAGTTTTGTTCTTGCTTTGTACGGATTTGCACTAATTCACTAAGCCAATAGAGAACCAATCTTCTCAGTTATCTGAAAGACAAATGGCCATATAACAGCCCTTGCAGTTTTGTTCCTTCATAACTTGAATGAGTTTTGCATCAGGCCAGATAGTGGTTGATATGACATTGAACAAGACATTGCAGACTGAAGGATTGTTCTTGTTAGGTCCATCTCCCCTTGCTATTCATCCTAATCCCTTATTTAAATACATAAATAAATTACCCTTTCCTTTTCATTTAGAAGAAAGAATATGTAATTACACTTTTTTAAATACTCCACTTCTCTGATTAAAATCTTACACTCATGAACCAAAGTCCTGTAGATCATTTCACAGTTAAAGCTGAGCTCCTTGGAGTTTAGGTGAACCTGAATATTAATAAGTTGTCATATTAGCTGTAAACTGCAGTGGGTTATTTCCTGCTTCTGCCAGCTGATCCATAGGGATTAGATCCTCTAAAAATTCATCTAGAGCTGTCTTCACTGATTTTTTAAAGAACGACGTCAAACCCTGGTATGTAAGAGTTTATTAAGCATTCATTTGTTTAATGCCACTGGCTCCCTTGAGAAGTTAGATGTACAAGTAATGCTATAGGTATATCCCTTCTTTATGGGCTGTGGACATTCTACTGCGTGATAAAGCCAGGCTATTCCATGGAGAAAGGAAAGTCTTGAAGGAATGGGTTTCAGAAGCTTTGCCTGACAAGTAAGAATACTTCTACACTAGTAAACAAAGGAGGGCCTGGACAGAGCTCAGCACTGCAGGCCTGATCACTGCTTCATTGCTAGCTCATTTCCTGGGCCTTGTGGTTTGTCCCTCCTTTAAAGTCTTCTGCAAATACATTGGTCAGAGAGAAGCTGGACACAGAAAGGACATGAGAAAAAGTGAGAAGTCCAAGGGTCTGTCCATGGAATGATTAGTTCATTTGATTTTTGGTGTTTTGGAAATCAGCTGTTTAAACTCAAGTATCTGGGCTTGTGTTTCCTCTTCTGATGACATCTTTTTCCCTTTGTAGCACAAGATGCTGGATGCAGTGTTACCCTGCAGGCAACCATGCCATCACAGATCTGGTGGAGTCCCCCAGACATGGACACACATCCATCAGTATGAGGGGTGGAGCTGAGCATAACATCTCTTAGCTTTTCTCAGGAATGAAAACTGGAGATGCCTTGATTTGGAAGATCCTGTGGCTGTTTCCAGCAAGATAGCAAATAATTCCACTTTCTTTACCTACAGGATAACACAAGAGGGCCTCTTCCTTGTCATTTTCCTTTTGATAGATCTCTTTTGTGGTGTTTTGTTGTTGTTTTGTTTTATTTTTCCACAGAAGGGAATCAACTCAGTCACAGATCCTTGGAAGACTTAAAGCCTTAACTATGTGGAACTGCCTGGGCTAATAATGCAATTACACAGGCCAGCGCTCGTAGCTTAAAATGAGAGCTCAGATTCTGAATTTAGGGAAGTGTGTAAAAATCTTTCTTGGAGTCAAAATGAAAAGCAAACATATATTATGTGATTGGACAAGGAGTCCGACAGAGGCTTTATTCCATAAAAGGTTTAAAACAGAATTAAATGTAATTACATTTAATAAAGAGCTCCTTGGACTTGTTTAAGTTAGATCAAATGAAAATATTTAAGGATGAATATTTCAGAAAAAATAGACCAGTTTCTGGTGGGAAACAGAGAAAAGACAAGGAGAGCTGGTAACTAATTCTTTTTCTCCTATCTGCCAGTATCAAAATTCAGGATTCCTTCTTTGAATGTCAGATCTTTGCAATCAGTGTAATTCTTTGTTCTGCTTTATTATGGTCATCCCAAAGCCTTGCAGACTGAACATGTTTCCTTACAGTATGACTATGGCACACGGAAAGACAATGTTTCGTGCATACTTCACACAGCCTTCTGAGAAGTTACCACACTGCATCTTTAATTTGACTAGGAAGTATTACAAGGACCATTAAAGATGTTTGCTTTTTTTTTTTTTTTTTTTTTTTTAAAAAAAAAAAAACAAATAGATTTAGCATGATGACAAGATATTAAGAACAGAATATGATTACAACATCAGTGACCATTATGGAAAACCTAATGAACCTCTCAAACTTATGTTTTAGACACACAGAATAAAGCATGACATTGGACTGAACCACAGAATGTATCATATCACCAGAAATTATATGGTCCTCATCCTATCTGAATCCATAAAAAAACGTTATTTCATCTCCATAAACTTTCAGACAGTCATAACAACTTATTCATAAACGTAAGAATATAGTGAATAATTTCTGGATATGTAAGAAATACATTTTCTTCACATTAAAAACAAAAACAAACAAACAAACAAAACTATTTCTACTCCATTTGTTGAAAACAATTTCAAAAAATATCAGGAAATGCCCTGTGTTTCTATTCTAAACAATACATAAACCACCCCTAGTGAATGTTATGAAGAGGAAATGGTTTCTACATTTATAGAAAATGTAAAAGCTGCCAACCAACATTTTGTGTACATCACAAATTATTTATCCCACTGCAATCTTTTCTGACAACAAGGTAATTGCTTCAATAGTACAAAAGCTAGAAAATAGCTTTTGCCACACAAATCTTAGTAGTACATAAAATAGAATGCAGGGCGTAACTGAAGAACAGAAAATCATATTATGAGGAATATACTTCTTCATAGCACAATTCTTTCAGTATTGAATTCAGAGGATCATTTTACTTATTATTTTTGGTTGTTTTTTGTTATTACTATTATTCTTTTTTTTACCTGAAAAGTTCCATGTAAATTAGTAATTCTCATTGTTGGAGAATACCATTTTGCATCACAGCAGAAATGCTTCTTTTCTCTAAATGTAAATAAAGAAGGAGATGAAAAAGAGCTGCAAACATTAAAAATCTGACATCAAAAAAAGATGAAAAATCTGTACAAGCCATGTCAGAGAAAAGGTATAGGGCAGCAATGGCAGGACAACCCCTGCAACATGATCAGAGAAAAGAGGGTAGCTAATGAGTCAAAACTGATATTAGACATCTTAGTAAAGCAGTTTGATCACTGGAAAAATGTGTAATTTTAACTCAGGCTGTTCCATAAGAAATTCCTTTCCTGTAACACTGTTAAATGAACCCCCAAAACACATTTTTTAGAAAGTCCTTTGATGTGCCTCCCCATAACATAAAAGCCAGGACCTCTGCCTGCCCTTCAGGAGTAGATTAATGCATTAGAAATATAACGAGAAACATTAGGCCAAGGAATAAATTGCAGTCTCTGCTACTGCAGGAGAAAAGTGAATCCATCTTTTTGCTGAGCAAGTAAGCTACACCGGAATGGTGTAGCTAGATAAATGAAGTTACTGTGCGCTTTGCTGTCTGTGTTCAAGCTTTGTCTCTACATCTTATCTTAAGCAATTTTTCAGTAATATTTAGGCAATAAAGTGGAGGATCCAAAATATTTCCTTCACTCAGGTCTTGGTTTGATATGTGGCATTTTTTGGATCCTCCATTCCCAGTGCACTAAATGCGGATATATATTTATGCTATGGTCCAACGACCTACCTTGGCATATCCTCTCTACATTTTCCCAATAATTACATCCCCAATAACTTTCCAATCATTGAAGGAAGTTGGACCTCTATATCTTCACTGATACAGAGGTTCACTGATATCAAAATACTAATTAAAACATGCTTGTGGCAACACTATTGGGCAGCCCTAACCCTCTGATGTGCACCCTGGCCATTTCCCAACTGCATCCAAGGACGTCCACCTCAGTGGGATGGCAGCCCTGGGCTATAGGTCCTCTGGTCTGGTCTCCATCAGGAGACTAGGACTGCAGAGTGTCCTATGAGTAGCATTGAGATACAAATACAGTCATAGGACCAGCAGTAACAATACAGGTAATGAGAGGTACGTATCTAGGTCTTAACACCTTCTTTAGAAAAGCATGCATCTTAGGTCTAAATTGTAATTGCTTCACAGCTGAGAGTAATGCCCCAAACAATGGTGCTTGTGACTTCAAGGACATGATAACACAGCCTTTAAAAGATCTTTTACTTAACATTTCACTGCAGCTCTGGGTATTGCTTCTTTCTTGATATAGCCCCAGAGCAGGATTGACTGAGAACCCTAGTTAGGTATCATTCATTCTGAGCTGACAAAAAGGCACTAAAAAGCCAGGAAGAGAATGAACGCTCCATTTACTTCTGAAGTTAAGATGATCAAGGGGTATGAAAGGTGTATGTGGGGTGGGGGGAAAGAGGGAGAGGGAGGGAGAGTCATTTACTAATATAAAAGATTTTCAAAAAAAAAAATCGTAAGAGATTCTGTCACAGTTTGCTGTGCCCGTCATCAGTGATAAGATATTGATATAGCATGACACAAATAAAGAAGTACAACAATAATAATCTCTTCATCTTTTTCAGTTTTTCATGTTCCCTATAAGTGTCATACCTTCTTGTGAGTATTAAGGTAGAATAAAGGAAGTAAATGACAGTTTCAGATGGAGTGTTTTTGATAAATACAAGTTGTTACAGTGGAGGTTTATTGTTTCAATTTTTCTTAATACAGAACCCACTGCTGCTCCTATTGATGTCAAAGCTACGAGTTTGTCTGTATCAGAGATTCTTGTTGCGTGGAAACATATTAAAGAAAGTCTAGGAAGACCACAGGGATTTGAGGTATGAACACAGAATATCATAATGAGAAGTCTTGTTGCTTTTGCTAGCATTGCGTTCTGTTAAAATGTGAAGTAGTGAAACTTCAATAGAAATTATACTCATTTTAGCATACATACGACCAGCTGTAGAACAATGGTCAGAGCTGTAGCACTGGCACATCTTTTATTTATTAGTGCTTGAAAACTGTTCAACACCACTTCTTATACCATCTTTTTGACACTTCAAAAAGAACTGAAAGAACTGCAAGTGACCTAGCATGCCTCTTTCACAGGCTGGGGAAGATTAGGTATTGACTGTTTCCAGCTCAAAGTGACCAGTTCAAACTTGTTATTTACTGAGAGCAACCAACATACAGAAAAGAAACAGCCTCTTCCACCCATGTGCTCTCATCCAGCAGTGGCTGAGGAACATCTGCTGGGCAGCCTATAAAAGGTCGGATGTCAGGAAAGGAAGCAGTAGCAGTGCTGTCCACAGACAAAGCTCTGCTTAGAGACAGCCCTTCATGAGCAGGAACATGGAACCAGCACAGGAAATGGACCTTCTTGCACTTTTAGATCCAGTTGTAGCATCAAATCCAGTTTAAGATCCAAACCTCCAGGAACTAAACCTATCTTTTGGGGACAGCACGACCCATGCTGACCTTGAGGTTCAAACTGTGCTGCTGCTCAAGTTATAACTTAGCTAGACTCAATTTAATGATTTGGCATTTCAGGTTATTTGACCCATTTCAGTCATTTTGAGAGTGCATGCTCTTTCCTGCCTGTCTGCAGTAACAAAGAGGGGAAACAGGTATATCTGAGGCAGATACCAATGCTACGAATACCTGAAGACAAATAAGATGAATCCAAAAATAAGTTACAGGATATAAATCAATATAAGTAATAACAGTGATTAATATTATTAATATCAAAGAATATGCATCTTGAATATTTTCTTGTATAAATTGCCAGTATTTCATATAGCACCCGAAACTCAACTCCTGTAAAGATTTATTTATTTTTTTTTAACTTGAAGAAAATTATATTTACCTCCAGAAAGCCCTTAAAAATTATTATCAAGAAAAACTCTGAGCTATAATTTTTTACACCCTTCATGTGCTCGTTATTAATGTTTGGTAAAAGCAAGATAGATCCATTATTGACTAAGATTCATCTGACTTATGTTCAAAAGTAAATGATGTTCCCTGTTCAAAGGTTCTGTAGAAGAATAACTTAAGGCCTGTATTTGTACTTTCAGCCTGCATAAAGGCTGTTTGAAACTGGGGGAAAAAAAAAAAAAAAAAAAAAAAAAAAAAAAAAAAAAACTTCTGAGACTTTTATGCTTTAACATGGCCCTCATTTCAGCAGATTAGCCAAGTACCTGCTTAATTTGATTTCCTTGATCCAGATTAGGCATGAATTCAAATTCAAGCAATTCAAATAGAATATTTTAAAATAAGGCATGCCCTTGGGTTTTCTTTAGTAATAAGTAGTAGTAATGTAATCTCTTACATCTTCTACCATGACTCTTTGAGTCCTCTTCCTGTAAACCATGATCCAAATGCTTAGATCTCCCCAGGACTAGATCACCCCAGGACTATTATATTTAGTTCTCATAAAACTTCTTTGGCGCAGTGTTATAGTGCCAGCCTCATCCACCTGAGATCTGCACTAATGAAAACTGAGACTCCTGGCAGCAAAGCCCATGCTCACCCACACCCTCCTCTGCAGTCTGCTCTCTGCAGACTTCAGTTTTAACATTTGTGTCCTGTGACCTACTAGCACACAATTTCTCCTCAGCAGAATGTCCAGGCAAGTGCTGGGGTCTGGCAGCCATCACCAATGGCCTTTTGGAGGAAAAGCAGGTGCTCCACCAGAGCAACCACACTCTCCAGCACAGCCTTTGGCTGGACAGCCATGTCCAGGACGGCATATTTACCCCACGTTTTAGACACAGTTAGTTTACTTTTTCTTCTACCTGATTTGCTGTAGCTTCTTGGTACTTAGCTACTCCTGTATTGCTCCCTAGTGCAGTCTGTTCAGGTGGTCACCACAGAACCCACTCACTCATCTTGGTCTCTCACTTCTCTGAGTCTCCTTCCCATACACATCTCCATGCTGAACTCTGCAACCTCTCTGTCAGTTCTCTCTCATTGTACTTTAGCCTGACTGTTCCCTTACGTTAAACATATTTTTACCCCTTTGCACATGGCTCACTTCAAGCAGCAAAACTGATATCTAACCATTTACCTTTAAGACTGTTATATAAAAAAGAGAACAAAATTATATCCAATAGAGATGATATTCACCTTGGAAATGTTGTCCCTCTCCACACTGAAGTGTTCCACTTGCTACTAACCTCAGTCTTCAATTTCCAGGCCAGTCTTTTATCTTCTAAAATAACTTATTCACTGTACTGTCTTTTTCTCTTCAAAAAGATGGTTTTTGTTTGTTTGTTTTTTTTTTGTTACTCCCTCTCACACATCTTGATGTCTTTTAAATTGCACCTACAATTTCACTCTTATGCTCATTCCATCGATCACATCGATTCTCAAAATGTTCTATTAGCTTTGTCTTACATCATTTTAAAATAAAAACACAGATTTTCTTTTTCAAGTGAAAATGATTTCTCTAGAAATTTATTCTTTCATAACTTGAATGTATTTTGTTTTTACCTACGTGCCACAAAGCAGTTCTCTTAGCTTTACAGATGCATCCTAATATTAGATGTCTGTGACAATCAGTGGACTCTCCATACCAGAAGTGGTCTTCCTGTCCTGGAAAGCACTTAGACCTGCAGACCGCAGCATACTCTGATGCCAACTGTACCACTCAATTGCTGCTTCTCTCATGGACTTCTTAGGAATTAATTTGGAAATTATTATTGATATAGCAGTAATTAACATTGAACTTTATTAATAATTTGGCTCCTCACTGTACTGTACACCAATTTTAGGAATCTAACATGAATATTACAGAGTAAATATTTCAAGGAAAGGATCTGCAGTGGACAGAACACAAAAATGAAACTAAAAATATGTTGCTGCTCCTTTCTACTTATCTCCATGAGGGAATTAGAGTCTTCTTCAGAGGCTATTGCAGGATTTTTTTTAACTTTTCCATCTTTGTTCATTTAGCCAGAATTTCTTTGCTCACCTTCTGACAGAGGAATATTTAAGGGAGTAGTGTTTGCTCTTTTTTGTCCTCATACCCAGAAAGAAAAAAAAAATATGATCAGAGCAACCCTTACTCAATAAACAGAAGAATAAATGTTACTCCCCTGAATGATACAGCAAGACAGAATGAAATCCTAGGGTGATAGTGCTTGATTGTTCAGTTCTGTTTTGGGGAAGGATAGCCTCAAAAAGGATATGATAACTGAAAGGATCAGTTAGTCAGTACATTAGACTAGCCACTTAGGAATTGTAAGTCCACGCTATAAGTCTAATTTTGCTAGACTCACAGCATCTCTTTAAACCATTTCCTCAGCACAAAACTCATCCTGTACAGTGGGACACTGGGATCCTGTACAGTGGGACACCGTAGCTAAACCCTAAAAAAAAAAAAAAAAAATCTTTTTTTTTTTTTTTTTTGCTTCTATAAATACTAATTTAATTTAAAAGCTGATTTTGAAATTTTTGTCATATGTAGTGTAGAACACAGCCTGTAGTGTTCCATTAATCCATAAATAGCAAGTAATGAATGTACAAAAATCCAGTGACTTTGAAAAAAATAAAAAAATTAAAAAAAATATTTCTCTTTTCTTAACAATTATCTTCCAGTGTAGAATTGTTGTGGACCACGGGTAAAATGTTCAATTCAAATGTTGCTGAGCCTTATGCAAAACAATCTGATTTGCCATTCTATTTTCATGTTTCAATTTGTATTCTGCCTGTGGTTACCACAGCTGTGACAACCACCTACCTGCTCATCAAATTTCCTGGCCTTTAGCTAGTATTATGGAAGGGGGGGAGTGTTTCCTAGCATTTGAATGCTTGGGCTCTAAGCAACAAAAGTGACAGAATATTTACTACATACAGACAAGTTCACAGTGACCCAGTTTCACTCCAGCCCTCTTTGTACTTTGTACTAAGGAGTAATGAAAGGCAAAGTAACTTGTCCAATTGCACATTGTCATCCCTGAAAGGCAGTGTTAACTGTTATGTCACATGAGTTTTATGCAAGGTTTGCTGTACTCATTTGCATCTTCCAAAGCACATATTATTCCTGACTTTGGTACAGATTTGTCAGCTGTCCACCTGACCTTACTAAATACATGTATGTGCCAGCTACACTCGGATAAAGTAGAAGTAGCTTGAAAACTTTGTCAGAATGATAGAAAAATATAGTGTGTAGTTAACACTTATTGTTTAGAATCCATAACCTGAAGGTTATAAAATCTATTTAAACCTTAGGCAATATTTTCTTTGTCACTCACTGTGGGTAGGGAAAGGAAAGGGAAAGAATTACTAGCTGGAAGAACAGATATGTTTTATTTTCTTCATTCTTTTCCAGCTAATACTTAAATATAGATCACAAAGCTCACGTCTTTGCCTTTGGAATTCCCCTGAGAGGTAGGAGCTTGACTAAAATAATCAATAGATAAACTTGAAACCAAAATGTATAAAGAAAATAAAAGAAAAAAAGAAAAAGAAAGAAAGAAAATCTTGAACATCGTTTTCCAAGAGGATTATTTCATATAACATGTTTACATCATATTTCTTTTCAAAGAGAAATATCCATTTTTTGTTTTGTTTTGTTTTTGTTTGTTTGTTTGTTTGTTTTGTTGTTGTTGTTGTTGTTCCTTAGGCATTATTTGTCTGTTTTTACAATGGAACAGAAAATTGCATGTACGTGGTACTGAAATCTTTTTCTAAATTTACTGAAGTATTTCTCAAGGTTATTTAGAAAGGATACATCAGTGATTCTACCAGAGGCTAGTAAAGCAAGACAGAAAAAAAGAGGAATTAGTTTCATCAGACTGAATATCGATTTATCAGACTTTGCTTTCTGAATGAATGAATTTTCCCAAACATGCAATAAACAAACAAATACTTTTAAACATTAGTCAATTTAGCATTCAAAGTTACTCATATGCAGATTCAAACCAAACTAAAATCCTGAAGACTATAAACATTTGTCACAGCAGTCCTTAATGTATGGATCACACTCCAGATTTCTCATGATGGTCTCAAGAGAGACATGTTCTTTATTAATGTCTGTAGAAAATACTTTTCTACAAGACTGCTTGTTTTCTATTACCAAACATCAGAAACCTAAAAAGTATTGCTGTTTTCATAGGAAAATATGACTAGATATTTGATAATACCCCTTGAGGTTGAGGTACGATATTGGTCTTCATCCTATTTATATGCAGGAACATGTGGGAGAAGAGAATACCTGAAAAAAAAAAAAAAAAAAAAAAAAAAAAAAGAGAAGGAGGATGCCAGCTACTCCTGAGAAGACCCTAAAACCTAGGAGTAATGAACAGTGTTTTCTTTCGCCTTTTCAGTCAGCAAACATTTAGGTGAGAGGGAAGCAACTGAGATTGACTGAACTTTTTGCAGGAACTCATCATCTTGTTCTGAAGGACAATCACATCAATATTTTGAAGTGATACAAAAAAACAGCAACAGATGATACAAAAGCATTACTTCTGTCCTAAGTGCTTGGTTCTACCATTGTTTTTGTGCTGGTGCTAACATTTACATTGCACAGTATGCAAGTTGAAGGAGCTAATAAGTTTGCTGCTAATGATAATAAAAAGGTTTTATGCAATGTGGCAATGTGGCTTTTATTTATTTTTTTTTTTTTTCATTTTTTCCCCAGGGCTATCAGCAGTTCTTTCAGTTCACTTTTCTTTCCTTCTCCCTTAGCACTTTCTGTATTCTGAGATTTCTTCAAGTTCATTTTCAGTTACAGCGGTACTGTTGGAGTTGATAGTCAGAGAGACCAAAAAGGTTTGTGTGTGTTGTCCAGCCTGTAACAAACACTCCTATTCATCTTCAGGTTGTTATTTGAAATGCCTAATTTGGAGCTTAAATTCTCTGGTCAACAGAAGAAGTATCTAGACAGTAACTCCTTGCTAAATTTAGAGAAGATAGCCTGCAGTTAGGTTAAATGAATTTATAACAAAATGGTATTATGCTTACCTTAGAAACCAATTGGGGAAAAAATGTAATATTATTTTAGATACCTTTAAACCTAAAACTTTAAAGAAGTTGTCTGCAAGTATTACAGGTTCAAAAATTGGAAGATTAAAGAATTTTTAATACGTTAATTTACTTTTAAGGATTGTTTAATCAATTATCAATATGGACAAAGCAGAAGACTGTTCCTGCATCTTCTCTAGTCAGTTGTTTAATCATTATTGTTTTCTCTCCAGCATGAAGAGCTGGGTTTCTGGGAACCAGACATAAGCATTTTCTAATCTTTTTATACATGATAAACAACATAAAGTACAGCAAAATTTTAAAATCTTACAAACAATAATGTATTAAACAGACCAAATGTGTTCTTTTTCCCCTTTTTTTCTTTATTTTTTTTAAACAGCCTAATCTTTTGTGATTTATGCTTTATGTTATATCAATATTCAAATGTAGCATTAATGGAAATTTATTCTAAGAGTGGTAAATCACCTTTCACAGGTACAAATTCAGGCTGCAGAAAATAACAAGGTTTTTTTTTGTTGTTTTGTTTGTTTGTTTTAATGCACATATAGGTATAAATAAACAAACCTTCTGTTTTCTGTAACATGCATCGCTTTTAAAGATCAGCAGTATCTTCACCTCTGTATAAATCAACATAAACTGCCTTGCCTTAGCCAGCCTTAGTCAACAATCATTAGGTTTTTTGTTTTGTTTTGTTTTGTTTGTAATCACTTTTCCCTTTAGTTCTCTTAGCCATCAACAAATGGATGCATACATGAAGAGTTAAAGAGAGAAGCATATTTTGAGATCAAAGTCCAAACTCACCTGGCAAAACTTTAAGGAGAATTTTAAAAGCAGGGACCAAACATTTAAGGCTTTGAAGTAAGGAAGAAACTGAAATAGAAGCATTGCCAAATTGCATTTCATGCTTTTGCTCATTAATACAATATAATCATTCCCCAAAGAAAACCCCTTTGCCAAGGGGCAATGCTTTTGTCATGTAGTGCTTCTGAAGTAGCTATTTTTGCAGACTTAACATATCAAAATACAATTAGTTTTAATGCCATATAAGCAGTGCTGGAGAGCGTCAATATTTGGAAATCATGTTTTAACAACAACAACAACAAAAGCTTCAATGCAAAACCTGGGGGCTCTCTACTGTCTTGTACATTACATTCACTTGGGATATTCACCTGTGAATAAGTTACCACAACAGGAGCTACTGAGATGCTTCTAATTTTGGCTTTCTTAGAATAAGGATTTCACTACTTCAGTTACATTTCCACACCTGCCTCTGTCCACCTGTGTAAACTTGGGCAAGTCACTTTTCCTTTCTGACCATTTCTCTGTTGGATCCTCAGCAGAATTGATTAACTGGATGTTAGGGTCTCCAGGACATACTCCCTCTCACTATCCATTCATATACTGATTAATGCTATGTCACTCTCAACCTGCAGTGTCAAGTTTGTAAATATGTATTAGAAGTAAAATTGATTAATCCAACTGCCTAGCAGTTAGAGGTTCATGCCTACCATGTGAATGAATGATTGTTTATTCTTTTTTCCCTCCAAGAAAGATGTTACTACAGATACCAACAGTATTAGTCAAGCATTCAGATAGTGAAATACCTCAGTGAATCATATTTAAAGAACTTGTAAATACAGCTAAAATTGCTATCTGATCTGTAACTCAGCTAAGAATTAATATAAAAGGTACATGACAACTAAAGGAGTTAAAGGATTTTTAGTTGGCTCAGATACACCCTCCATCAAAGATAACAGAGTCACTTTACTCAAATGAAGATATGAATTCAAATGTACAAATTTGCAGCCAGATCTTTCTATATATATATATTTTTTAATGACAGACCTATAAAAGGCCGACATTGTACTCATTGGTCTTATTTTCCTATGAATCCCTTAGTGTTTTGAGTTCACCATTTTTTTGGTATACTTTCTCAAGAGTGCTGTATTGTCCATGACCTTTTTCTCAGAGGAAAAGTTACCCAGATATAACATGAATAACTTATTACGAAGTAACCAACTTCATCAAAAAGGTCAAAATGTGGAATAAATGCAAGTAGATCGCATAATGAAAAACAGTAAGCTGAATGCAGCTGTTTCTATGGCATATTGGTAACATCTTCCGTTAGGGAGAGTAGTGCAATATGACAATTACTTTTCTTGAGTAGGTCACCTAGAAACATTAGTGAGAGACAGTACTGCTTTTTTTCTTTCTTGTCTTTTTTTTTTTTTTCCCCCAGTTATGACCTGAAAACATCTGTTGTCTGCAGAAAGAAACTGGTCAAATTTTTAGCTCAGCACTATAACCTCTTTTCATGTAATATATTTTATGATAAATTCAGCACAGATACAAGAAATATGGACTAAGAAACACCAAATATTATTTAGGTTTGCTATGTCTGAAAAGAAAGGGCAGATACATACTATCAAAATTACTTTCACAGGAAACTTGTTTATATCCAAGAACTAAAACAGAATCCACTTCCTTCTTTCTCCTCAGACAAGATTTTTCAGATCAACACAATATCTCAGCAGTTATTCTGTCATTTCCTATTCAGTGCACTGATAAGAAACGTTATGTCTCTGAGCAGTACAGGGCCAGGAAGTGAATATTACTCATGCCACTTTTTAACCGATGTGGTCAGAACTTTCCAGGTGAAGGTAGATATTTCTAGTCACCTACAAGTGGCTGAACTCACCTCGAATTCTCTGAAATACTTTTGACTTTCTGCCAGAACTCATCCCCTACTTATTGGTCTTGCAAGTCACATCTTTTCATGCCAGTACACAGCAACTAGATATTCTTTAGGTAATACTATGATATTCTGATTCTCACTATTTTGCAGGACTGAGTATTTTTTGGATCTGAGGTTAGACTACAGTTCCCATGTGTTTATCAGGGTCTGATGATCACACAACAGGCAAGACTGGCAAAGAAACCTACCACAGGATAGCTTGTAAAGGTAGAGCTTCCAAAACACCTATATTAATCCTTCCTTTGATCACTCATTTGCAGGTTGGTTACTGGAAGGACATGGAGCAGGAAGAAGCAGCAGAAAAGGTCAAAACTGAGGGAAATGAATCATCTGTCCTCCTGACAGGGTTAGAAGGAAATACATTATATCACCTAACTGTGAGGGCATACAATGCTGCTGGGTATGGACCACCTAGCACCACTGTGCGTGTAACAACCAAGAAATCACGTAAGTGATCTCAGTAACTTTACTCAAAATGAGAAGTCAAGAAGCAAATTCTGCCCTCTTTGATGTCCCTTTAATAAGATCATACAGTAATCAGGAATTATATATAGTTTTGATTCATGGCTTTGCTTTGATGCATACATGTGAATTCTTATTATTTTGCATTCATAATAAAGATTATTTTCCCAGAAAGTAACACCTTTTTGACAAAGAAAATTAAGATAAAACCATTCAAGTTCATAAATTCTGTAAAGTCTATATGTTGGGTTGCATCAACTGACCACAATCTATTAAAGGAGCATCAACTCACCACAACCACAATCTATTAAAGGATAATTCTGGTGGGAAGAAAAAAAAAAATCTCTACTTAGAGTTGGAAGCCTGCTAACACACGTAGTTGAAAATTTATTAAAAGATTTACATACTTTTGATTTTAAAGGTGATTTTAAAGGAAGTATCTACAAATATATTTATGTACATGCTGTTATTTTTTTTTCCCAGCTCCCAGTCAAGCACCAAGTAATATTATGTGGATACAGGATGGCTCTCAAGTTTCTCTTGGGTGGGAGCCAGTTAGACCTCTAGCTAATGAATCTGATGTAATGGGATACAAGGTCAGTGACTTCCCTTCACACACCTTACTCTCTTCTAAACAACTACTCCTCTTTCCTGTTTGCCTTTTTTCTCTTTGCTGTTTTCCTTTATAAGTATGCTGTATGTATTATCTGCAATAAGATTTCACTATAAAATGCAATAAATAAAAATGAAATGTGCAAATATTTTTTGTGTTGTGACTTTCAGCTAGTGATTATAGACTGAGTAAGCTCAATCTGAGGGGATCAGTTCATCATATAAGGCTGAGAAGTGGCTATTAATAAGGCCAGCCTGCAATGAAATTCCTACTAACACTTCAGTTTGACTGTGTTTACAGTAAGATTTAAAGAAATGATGAAGAATGACACATCTTACAATGACTTTAATATTTTCATGGAGCAGAAAAACACAAATACTTAGGTTGGTTTGTTTGTTTTAATTATGTTGGTGATTTTTCAACAATCGATGATGGTAATATCTAGCATTTAAAGTTTTGAAGTTCTAAAAAGCAAAATCCAGATTAACTCTTAAAAAACAAATCATAAAAAGCAGTGGAATTCACCTAAATCTTTTAAATCAAAATAATGTTTTATGTATTTTTAGTGAGGTTTTTATGGGTGTCTTGAAGCATATATAAGATCGTTTCTCTCTAGACTATGATCTCTCTGATACAACAGAAAATATCACCAAGGACATGTAAATTGATTCAAAATAAGCCAGAAACTGCTTTAAACTTCATCAGGATCATTGAGATTCTGAAAAAACATGGAGTGACTACTTTGGTTTTTTACACCTCTCAGACCTTTTCAATTTTGTCTGGGAACAGAAACTCTTATGCAGGAATACCAAACAGACAGCAATGTACATGCTTGTATTCCTTCCACTTGGCATAAGCATGTACAGCAGATGCAGGGTTAGATCTGAGCTATTCACTGTTATTTAGCCAGCTAAAGTAAACACAGTTAAGGACTTTATTTAGGGCATTTTCATTATGTTTGAAGCTGGATTCTTTCAACAAAAGTGTGAATATCCATATGAATTTGGGGACAAGAATATATGCAAATGAAACCCAACATGCTTTTCAAAGAATGTTTGTCACTTGGAAAAAAAAAAAAAAAAAATAAAATAAAATAAAATAAAATAAAATAAAATAAAATAAAATAAAATAAAATAAAATAAAATAAAATAAAATAAAATAAAATAAAATAAAGTGTAACACCTAATGATGGAGAGGGCAAACCCTATATCATTGCTTGGATCCTATTCAATGTCTTTTCACATTCATTAATTGCCAGTATACTTTGCTGCTACTGTTTTGAAGCCATTTGGGATGGGAGGAGGGGAATAGGGAAGGGAGATGTAAAAGCGGGTGACTGTTCAAATGTCACATCCAGAAATTGTCACATACAGAAGTCCTTAATGAAAGCATGAAACAACTGTTTCAGTGGCTGTGTTATCTACACAAAATGTCTGGAACATATCTTGCATGGTCACTATGACCACCATCTACTTTTTTGACCATAGGTATTATTTAGGCAAGAAGGACAGAGCAACAGTCAAGTTATAGAAACACAGAAAACTTCTGCAGTGGTACTTCTTCCTGATGTTGGTGTCTACATTATTGAGGTCTGTGCGGTCAGTGAAGGAGGTGACGGGACCACTAGTCCCCAGATCAGAGTTCCATCTTTTGTAGGTAAGGCTACACTTACATGTGGAAGAGTGGCAATTACAGCAATGTGCAAAAATTATTAACTCTATTACTCTCTATCTGAAAAAAAAAATAAATAAATAAAATAAAAAAATAGTTCTCACATTTCTCTATTAGACAAAATCATTAACTGAAACATTTAGTTCCTATGTTGTAACATAGATATCTAATGCCATTTGAGATTCTCAAGAGTATCTGATGCATCTGTATGGGGCTAATGAAAAAATCATAGGATTTACAGGAAACCCAGAACTGGTATGATCCAGAACTTAAAGGACACACACGTCACTCTGGACCACCAGCTGGAGGTGTAACATCTAATACACCTAAAACAGCATCAGGTATCTGCATTTAGGTAGCTGAATCCTATGTGTGTGCCCATGTTAGAATAAGCTGTGTTTTTCTTAGGTTCCACTGACTTGATTACGTAAGACTATTACAGTATTAATTTAATCACGCAGTAACCGATGACACCTAGCTTCTATTTCCTCAGTTAAAGCAATATGTTAAAAGAATTTCAAGTAACAATGTTACACAGTTAAGAAAGAGATCTAAGGATTAGTGGGAAAGATAAAAATAATTATATTATCTGTTGCCAAAGAAAACAAGGTATATTAATTCTAATTTTTTAATAACACCTTAAAAATGTACTAAACATTGCTTGTCCATACGGAGTACTGTACAAAAGATATAGGCTTGAAACTTCAATCTACACCTAAAATTTCTACTCTAAGTAAGGCACTGTGCTATGATCTAAAATGTCACCAGACTATAGGGCAAAAGACCTGGACAAACATCAAGATAAAGGATTAAATTTCACTCTTTCTTCCAGAAAGAACATTTATGATTGTGCACTTTCTGCAGCCTAATACTTTATGAGGATTAAAGCATAAAACTTACCTATCCTTTTGGAATTTCCTATTTTTTTACAGACTGAATATGAGGATTCAGAATGTGAGTTTCTGTAGATATCATCATAAAATCGCCAATATCTTTATGTCTGTGTAGGGATCCTAACCTGGGATTGCAGTTCTCTCAAGCTAATGCCTTCCCAAAATTAGGCTTTTGCTGAGCATTAAAGGATAACATTTTTAGCCAAAATTTAGTACCTAAATGTTCTGAGAATTGTTTGCATTGTTTCTTCTTTAGTTATTTCACTTTTTATTTCAGGAGGGAAAGTAACGAGTTCTCAAACCACCTTACATGTGTTCTCTACTTCCTCGTCCTCTGTAACATTGCTTTTGGCACTGATGGTTCCTTCAACTTCATGGTGAAGACTGAAGATTTCATTGTTGTTATTTGTTTGCTTTAGCTTGATGACACCAAGGAATGGAGTTTTATGTCCATGGATTAACAGGAAAGCCAAGCTAATGCTTAAAGACCCATAGAAATACCTGTGGTGCACTTAGAGGAATGTTGAAGAAAGTCAAAAATTCATCAGGTTTTTTTTTCTCTTCAGTTTTTGTAAAAATCCTCTGGGGAGGGAGCTCTTCTTGGTCCAAAAATATGCAGATTGTATGTAATAAACTTTTGTAAGCAAATGTAATTTCTGTCAAATGTACTTTACTTTTTTAATATGTTCAATTTTGGTAACCCCAGTCATGTATCATTAGGTGTTTAAACAGTGGTGTCTAGTACAGTACATCTGTTTGGGTTAAAAAATAAATAAATAAACATTTTTAACTAGAGAACAAAGTTTGATATAGCTTTGTCTTAAGATTTCTTGCATCCCCTACAGCTGGCTGTTCCTATTGACAAGACAGCGAGACAGAAAAAAATATAATTAAAATATGTATCCCATTGCAAGAGTACAGAGAAATTATTCTTAAAATATATAATATATATTAAATTAGAAAAAGAAAATCATCAATAAAATACTAGACAGTACACTTTAAAAGTGACAAAATGGAGGAGAAAAGAAGACATTTATTTTATTTCTAGGTAACCTGATCATAATTAAACACAAAATTTAAAGGAAATAAATACCATTGTTTTTCATCAAATGTTACATGATTTAATGTCAAATGATTCAAATATTTACTTTCAATAGGAAATAAAAAGTCTATTCCTAATGCATATGACAATGAAATTTCCACTGGGCATTTAAACATGATATAGAGAAGGCTGCTAAGTGGACAAATAAAGCAATGCAAGAAGATAAACCTACTTTTTCCAAGCACTTCTCAGTTGTAATTTTTTTTTTCCACTGGGTCCATTTTTAAGTAAGATTCTATACTTCGTATAATTGGAAAGCCAGTTAAAGCATATATGAGAGTATATAACAGAGGGAACATTAACAATTTTTGAAACGTAGTCATTCACACATACAGACTTCTGTAGGATAGGTTTTGGAGAATAGTGTGTCTGAAAAATGGTTTGAAAATTAGCATCATTCCAATTATTTAGTTACCTGGATCTATTTCTATAGCTCACTAGACAGATTTATTCTTATAGGGACTGTACGCTATCAGTTTTAATCCCTGCTTTTTGCTGTACCAAACAAATTTTCACTCAATATACAATCTGGACAACTTTTCTACATTTGAAGATGTTTCCATATATTGGCATCTGAATCAAAATTATCTCCATTGTATATGCTGTGTGTGTTTGTACAGTTATGGAGTGTGTGGTGTTATGAAGGATGGTGTTTTACTACCATGTGTCTAGGTATTGTGCCTAGGATAAACACTCCTTGTCTGGGAAAAATCAAGTCAAAAGAGTTCAAGAGACAAGTTCTAATGGCATAGTTCTTCTAGTTGTCCATCCTTCTAAAAGTTTTGATGCAAATCTGTTTTGGTTCATGTGTTCACTTAATTAATGATATTGTTTTGCCAGCTCACTAGCGAATAATACTTTGTATTTGGATAGTATGCTCTAATGGTGTCCTTTCTTAGCACTTTTAAAATAGTAGCCAAGAAAGCACAATGCTTGGTAGGTAAAAAGCTGACTGATGACTTAATTTGTTTTGAATATTTTACCAGTTGAATTTTTCAGAGATGAATCAACTCAAACCTTTATTATTTTATTCAGGAGAGGTTCAGATTGAATATTAGGAAAAGGTTCTTCACTTGGTGGAACAGGCTCCCTGGGGTAGTAGTCACAGCAGAAAACCTGCTGGAGTTCAAGAAGCATTTCGACAATGCTCGCAGACATATGGTCTAATTTTGGTGTGGTCCAGTGTGGAGACATGAGTTGGACTTTATGATCCTTGTGAATACATTCCAGCTCAGAATATTCTATGATTCTATCATTCTATGATTCTATGATTCCATCATTAAGATTAATATATATATATATATATATATATATATATATATATATATATATATATATATGAAAAAAGTAGGTTTTAAATATACTTAGTCACCATGTTGCTAGCAAAACAATGACAGGATAATGAGCTGAACCCTGACTGTTGTGTAGTTACAAACAGGAGACTTGTCTGTATCTCTGCTTGTGAAAAAGCTTCTGAGATAAAAGAAAGGAAGGTGAAATATACTTTGCTGATAGAACAAATTCAAAGAAATAACTGCCTGTTTTATTTTGCAAAACAACAGCATTGCTATAAACCATCATTTTTCAAAAAGTTAAAGTGAACAAGAATAAAGTGATGAACCAAAAAGTAAAATGGCTATTTTATAAACTAGCTAAGCATAATTTCCTCTATTTTTTTATACTTGCCAATGCAGTTTATTTCAAAGTATTCAAAAAGGCTACTGTCACTGCTGTTGGAAGTTTGGCTAAACAACTATCTGAATACAATAAATGACTATGCTTTTTTAAGAATGAACAAAGAAGAATGAAAGTCTGATAAGGAGATAGAGCTGCATCTAATTATATCTCAATCTCTAGTATAAAGATACAGATAGAAATGATGAACGTCATGCAACGTAGTTGTAATGCAGGGACAAAAAGGGGTATGTTTTATATTCAACATGAACAGAATATGTATTTTGCATCTAAATATATTAATAAACAAGTTTTAAATGTTTAAGTACCTATGTATTACTTATTTGTTACTTTGTAGAAGAGGATGTTTCCTTATCATGACATATTATTTTTTAGTTTCATTGAAGAACTCTTTCCTTTTTTATGTAAAAGATTGTAATAGTGCAGTCTAGAGTCACTTAGGAGGCTGTATTTTTGTATAATACCACAGTACTTGTTTGGAAGAAAATAATTTGAAAGAAACTTTGTTTTGCAGACCAAAAGAAAGATTCTGTCATGGCCCATATTAAAATGTTAGATATATTGTATACAATCTGTATATATACTATATATAATGGTATATACTATGTGGAAGACACAGTAATATAATAGTTCCTGTGTACTGTTCTTGTAATATTAGATCTTTTTAATAAATAAATCTCTTTTTATTGACTTTTATCTTATCTCCTGTCAGCTCCTGAACTGTATTCATGGAAGACAGGGTGACAGAAACATTTTGGATTCCAACAGCAGCAACCTTTTAATTACATGATTTTCAGTAAGAAAATGATGAATCTGAAATAGTGAATGTGGACAATTTTTGCATCTTTCTAATTTCAGATGTATTTTAGATTCCCTGGACAGATATTACTTTCATAATTAAATAACTGAAAGCCACAAGGAAGGCTAGAACTCTTAACATGAAACTAACAAACTGCAAAATATGTCTGTGAATTAGTTTCAGAAATAAAAGCTTTCTGGAATTTTTAAAGATCATGAAAAGATGTGCTTTATAAGGAAGCCACCGGGAAATTCCATTGTATAATGAAGCAGTTTATTGGAATGCTCTGACATGTGTAATATTCCTTCAAATGTCATCAATGGCCAAGCAAACACAAAAGCACAGCATGACCATTTCATGTTCTTTTGAAAAGTGTAGTTGTTTTGTCTTATACTTGAAATATTTTGTGTGAAAAATCACAGGAAAAAAAGCTTTCAAAAATATGCATACCCTGTTGGGGGAAAAATGTAATAATGGATGTCCTAATTATAGCAAATATATATATATATTTTTATAGTTTCATTTTATTTTTTAATAATCCCCTATCGCTTCTTTATGTAATGTATACCTATAGGGGTAAATGACATTGCAACACATTAAGAAGTCAAAAAGCCCATTTTGGAAATAAAAATAGATTGCCACAGTCTCCATTAGAACTGAGACTTCAATTTCAAAATTGGTATTGCTTAAATAGCATAGTATATCAGGACTGCCATTAAATTATTTAAGAATGTCACAGAAAAGTGTAATGACCTGTTTTTGCTGACAAGGAGAACTGTGCATATTGAAAATCCATATCCTATCAGAACTTCTACCAAACCGCAATCCACTCTTGTCTTTTTATGGCCATCATCCCATTTCCTCTGAAGACAAAAGACATTTTCCTTCTTAATTACTTCCTATGTTCTGAAGTAAAACAATGTCAATGACAAGACAAAATGAACAGCCTTTTATTATAATAAGTTAGTTGGCTTTAGGATATTACAAACAGCCTTCCTAAGCTTGCCTACAAACAGGTTGCTTCCAAAAAAAAAAAAAAAAGAGAAAAAACACAGGACTGGGTTTGCTCTGTTTTTTCTTTCAATTCCAGTAAAGACAGACCTCAGCACCAATTTTACTTTTGTTATGGCACAATTTTTTAATACTTTAAACAAGATAATGAGAGTGTATTTATATTAAAGACTCACAAACCTAGGAGAAAAGTCAATGGGAAATTGTACATGAGCAATTTCAATATTCACAGTACTTATTAGAATAGTCAGTTGCTTAAGCAAACTGGCACATATATTTAGCTGTTGTTTCTTATGCTCCTTTTCTGCTGTCAGATTATTAACTAAGCAGCCCAGCTCATACCAACTCATATAAAAATCCTACCTAGAACTGATAAAGAAATGTGTGATGCCTCTTTGTTCATTTGCTCATCTTTTACTATGATGAAACAGAGAACCACCAAAATATATATATATATTTTTTTTTTTTATTATTATTTTTTTTTTTTTTAAACTTCCCCCCACCCTCCCACCCACACTTTTAGGCCCAAACTCATCATTTCTAAAAATTATGGGGAACAAAAAAAATATTCCTAAAAGGTAAAAGATACAAGTTATAAAAATGAACAGCAAAGGCAGACACTATACATATGTTAATCACCAATGAACATATTCAGCATATTTTGATTTTCATACAGAAAATAAGATAGGAAATTGCATCAATTTCCTTTCAGAAAAGAAAGCATGAATAAAAAGCAAAATATCCGAAGCATATCTGGTTCAAAACTTTAGCAAGTAAATTTTACTTCTTTATATTTTTTATTATTTTAAAACTTTACCACTTGCAGTGATTGACTCAGAAATCAAGCCTGAAATCAATTGCCTAGTTTTCTGTACCTCAATCCCATATTTTTGTGCAATATACACACCAAAATCTACGATTATTTTGGAGAATCACTCTAGGTGATAACATTTGTTCAGGTTACGAAGTTTCACATGTGCTTTGGATGAAAAAAAAAAAAAATGTTCACACACTCACTCTGCTTTGACTATAAGATTATAATACATGGGCTGTCAGATGTATCAGTGGAAGTATAAACCTGGTATTTGTTCTTTTTAACTTGGAAAAAAAAAAGCCAATTATTTAAGTTTTTGGAAAACAGAAATCCAACAAAGATCTGGAAGTTTTCAAGGGCACTAAGATGCACAAATTCATTCTCAGTAGACTGAATTACATCCAATGCTGGTTTCATCCGGATCCAGACTGAATTCCTGAATCAAGACAAGTTATTCAATGATGTAGTTTAACTCAGCAAAACAGCCTGGGAGGAGGGAAGGGAAAGAATTTCAAGAATGACTGAAGATAGGGCAAGTCAGAATAGCAACTCATGATGATATTATGCCCCCTCATTGCAGTTGTGGGCCACAGTCACAATTTAAACTTTTCATTTTTTAAATATGATTTGATGAGACTTGGCCTAAAGAGGGAATTTAGCCTAGAGTGGAGATTTTGCCTAGAGAGATCCAGCAAGGAATTAGAGCTGCTCTAACTCATATGCTCCTACCAAGTTAGTTAAAAATATTGACATAAACAAAAGTACCAAGACTGTATGAAATTCTATCAGAAAACCAGGTTGTTCAATCATACCAGATTGTGGGATGATGCCCACTGTGATATAGTATAACCCAGTCATTATGTTAGATGCACATTCATTGCATGAAAATGGGAGATGTGACACACACAGGTGATAAAGAAACATTATGGCCCACCAAAAATAATGACAAACAGAAAAGTGTCAATCAACAAAGCAAGGATAAAGCAAACATAGAAATAAATCTAAGAGTGAGGTCACATCACAGGTTGCAAGTATTAGTCCACTGTCCCATGAAAAATCAGAGTGGCTTAATAGCTGAGAACTATTTTTGAGAGAGGTAGCTTTCAGAAGCTCATATCATGGCAAAATAGGTTTGGGGATATTTCTTTAGCATGAAAGGTAACTAATGGGGTTTGGATAATTCTTGGTGGGAGCAGAGGTCTAGACAGGATCAATAATACATGAAAGAATGTTTATCCTCTTTTATTTATTTTTGTTGTTGTTGTTGTTGTTTCTTTGTTTTTATTCAAGGCAAAGTAAGTAATACCAGTCAACCAATACCAGTCAATACAAGTCAAATTGAACATGGTTTTCATCCAGTTCATTCATTAGCAAATTTCACTCACATTCTTTCAATAGTACCATTGTCCACCACATCTGTGATTCATGGACTTTTTTCTTACGTTTTTATCAATTCTTCCTTACTCTAACCAAAAACATCCAGGCTACACTGACTGTCTCTCCTGCCCCATTATAGAGATGATAAAGTAGCACTTTACCCTGCCCAGTCAGGCCCTAGGCAGCCCCTTCCTCCTCCTTCTGCCTCATCATGTGAAATCATATGCAAAATGGTACGTTTGTATGTGGGGAAGGGAGGAGAGAGTAAAGGAGACAACAGCCACAGTTTCCCACTAATATAGCCTGGAGATCACACAGCCATCTTGACCAAGCAGTGATTGTCTTCCAACACACCTGAACAGGTAAACCTTAAAACATACAGGAAAGGAAGTATCTACCCATCTGAGAATGACTGCAATAGAGTACCAAAAACGCTCAGCAACGTTACCGCTGTGATGGGCTGCTATTTGTCAACACTTTCTGACTTTCTCAGGGAAATAGAAGCTACTCTCAAAACTTTTACATAGGAGTTGTAAATAAAAGTACTATCACCACTTTTAAAAAGTGCATTAAAAATTTGGGTAATCAGAGTATCCACAAAATAAAATATTAGTATTTAATGATATTAACAAAACCTTTGGCCAGTAAATGCTGGAGATAATGCTAGCAGGTTGCAGCAACTGGGTGTATTATTGTAGCATGAGAAACAGGTTTGCAGTGCAAAAATTTTCTCAGATTTCTAGATCCATAAAGACTTTGAATACTGCTGTATCTCTGCAAGTTCTGTTTGCAGTTGTAGTCTTTCCTTTTTATCATTTTTTTAATAGACTGAATAATTTCTTGAAGAAATGAGAGAGACTAAGGGCTGTGACAGAAAATCCTTCAGAACAACAGATCTGGAGTGCTTTAATCATTGGTGTGACAAGTACACTCTGCTTAAGGAATAACTACTCCCCCAACCCTTCCCTTCACCAAGAAATTATTTAACTACATTAATTACAGTAAGTTTATGAGGCATTCTGATCTTAAATGGCTGCTGAATTCTTTCTTACTTCTAGTCAAGGAGTACAGCTGTTAAAATACTGTAAACACCTAAAAAAGTTAAGAAAATATATGGGACAACAAAGTCCCAAAAGCCAGCAAGGCTTCCTGTATAGACCTGCACACATGCCAAATACAAAATGAAACTATGTGACTCACATATCCCTCTCTATCCAGATGAATTGGGAGGTAGGGTTCTCTCACACACACATATACAGACATTAGTTTGTTGAATATCAGTAGTGTAGGATCTGTCATAACAACTTTTCACTAGGTATTTTTTAAGAGGCTATAGAGTAAGAATGCCAGACATCTGAGGAAAATAGATAACTAGTTTTCTGTATACATTGTGGTTGATGCTGACAGTTTTATAGAGCTCAAAAGTCAGGTGAGAGATATTTGGTCACCCTTGTATCTCCTTTGGGCACCTAAATTTCAAAATTATGATGATGCTAAACCCTTTCAGGTAATTAAATGATATGCAATGTTGACATGCTCCAGAGTGACAAAATAGAATAAGGGAGGAAAAAGACATAAGGTGTGTTTCAATGCTGTTAAATGGGAGATTAAGAAAATCTAAACTGTGATTACTTCATGCTGAGTGTAGAGCTGACAGGTGAAACTCAGGAAAGGGGACTTGCAGTTATGTCAGAGGGAATCAGAAACTCATGGCTCACCATAGAGCAGCTGCTAAAAGGCAGTCAGAGTTGGCTGTCATCAGGCTATAATCTCTCAGTTATTGAGAGAAAGATAGATATATAGAGAGATATATAGATATATATATAAAAAAAAAAAAAAAAAAAAAAAAAAGTCTCCTATGAAGACATGTTGAGGGAGTTGGGGTTTTTCATCCTGGAGAAGAGAAGGCTCCAGGGAGACCTTTTACCAACTTTCCAGTATATACAGGGGGTCCACAGGAAAGCTGGGGAGGGACTCTTGGTCAGGGAGTGCAGTAATAGAACAAGGGGTAATGGTTTAAAACTAAAAAAGGGTAGATTTAGATTAGATACAAGGAAGACATTTTTTACTCTGACTGTGGTGAGGCATAAGAACAGGTTGCCCAGAGAAGCTGTGGATGTCCCATCCCTAGAAGTGTTCAAGGCCAGGTTAAATGGGTCTTTGAGCAACCTGCTCTAGTGGGAGGCATCCAGGGGGACTGGCACTGGATAATCCTTAAGGTCCCTTCCAACCCAAACCATTCTGTGAATCTGTGATTTTTCTGCAAGACAAAACTTCAGTTTTATCATAGTACTGGTTACTGTGTACACTTGTGGTCTCCACACCTCAAGGATGTGATAGACTCAGATGGTGAAAAGAAAGACAACTAAAATGTTCAAGGGGATTACCTAAAATATTTGCTTCCTGCAGAGAAGTTAAAAGGAATAGGACTCCTCACTTTTGGAGACAATCGGGCAATGGATAAGAAGATAACACATCCAAACTTTCTCTTCCATTGTTCTCCTTTGCAATGAACAAAGCACACTAAGAGTTTGTGAAATACCCATAGACCTCTTCCTTTTCCTCTTTGGAAACTGCAGAACTCCAGTGCTTTAAATTCAAAGTTAGAGTTCCAACTTCATCTGTCCAATGAATACTGAACTATTGGCAAAGAAAGCTCCAATATCAAAAAGATGCTACTTCAAAATATGCTCTATTCAGAGGCCAGAGTGGAAAAAAAAAAAATCTACTCCTGAACATATTATACAGAAATAAAAGGTGTTTGATATCTGTGAAATTATTACTTTAAATACTACTGCTAAGGCTCTAACCTTATGGTAGAGGCTGCAGGCCATCTCTGTTACCTGCTAATAGCTAATCAAATAAAGACTGATAAATGAAGGGACACAGAACTCCACTAAGAATATTCTTATCCTTGCACCCTTTCTTAAGCTAGACAAGACTTGGAAGAGATTTAGTATGACAGTAGAGGCAAAATAAAATATCCTATATGGAGTTTTTTATGAGTAAGAATATCAGGTTTACCACCAGAACATCAGAGAATGGGGGAAATGAAAATGTATCATTTTTATTTTCTCTTTTATTCTGGATACACTAAGTGGAATGATCTTGGCATAATGAAGAAAAGATGCCTGATTGATGTAGGTTATAATTTTAAAACTTAGTTTTCTGCTTCTGAGTACACACACTCACTAATTAACTTGAACAGCAGTTTATGAGACCAGTTTTGACTCTGCCCATTTAATGAACAAAATCCAATCAACCACCCTGTTAGCGTAAATAGAAAATACATGTCTGCAAGAATGATAAATAACTGATTGCCATAGTGATTAGCATAACATGCCTCATGGGAGTCTATTTGGCATTCAGCTCTCACTAGCACTTTTTAAGGACGGTACAAGTCTTGGTGTGCTTTGCATTGGGCTTGCAGCTTATTTAAATAGGAAGACATCTTTCTAGATCTGATGATTGACATTTTCATTTTAATACTTTATATTTCTGCTTATAAGAGAATAAAGCATATTTCTTCAAACTATTGAGGGTATTTTCAAATAAAACATATGTTTGACTCATTCCTTAAAAAAATCAAATTTATGTTTAGTGGTCACAGACATTTCAAACATTATAGACGAGCTCAGCAAGCCTCAGTAAAGCTGTTGCTGACTCACAGTTAAGCTATCTAGTGATTTTGGAGGTTGCATGCTCTTCTCTGGAAGTTTTTAGAGCCTATTTTTATTTCAGCTAACTGGTCTGTAGAGACATCCAGAAATTAAATACATCAAGGAAAAAAAAAAAAAAAAAAAAAAAGAGAGAGAGATTTTAAATACACCTGAAGTAATTTGAAATGCTACTGACAGAGAGCATAGAATATCTGCATTTGAAAACTAGGCAGTTCAGCTACTTTTTTTAGTTTCTTATCTTCACTTCCAGAAAGGTCTACGCTTTAGTATACTACTCCATATTTTTAACATATTACCTTCTTCTATATGAGACAAAATGCCTTTCACATATAAACATGGAAGGCTTTGCAGAAGGCTGCCCTGCCTGGCACACAATTGACTGAACTATGAACACTGCTACTTCCGTACTAGAGTATCTTAGGTCACCACCTCATAGTGCATCATCTGTAGATAGTGCTGCATCAATTGTTTTTTCTGTCTTTCTACCAGGTTCACTGAAATTAAAAGAACTGTGTTGTAAAGAAATTATATTTAAATTATGCAAGTTAATATGAAAATCTTGAATTAATTGATTAGGAAAAACAAGCAACTAATATGTTTGGCTTGATCTATAGATATAAGGGAGTCATAGCTTCTGGAGAGGCACAGTGCAAACTGTAAAGCAGCAGGGAGGGAAATAACAAATAACCTTTCAAACTCGCATAGGTGCAGGAGGGATTAAAAAAAAAAAAAAAAAGTGTTTTAAATTCTAAGTACAGGAACTGAGCTATCATTTTCATGAAATTATCTATAAAAATAATAATATTGTGCCCAGTGTCCTCAAAAACTAAGCTACCTCCATAGGAGCACCTAAATATGAACACAAATAGATGCCTTGAATGTTCTTGTGCCAGTCTCATAATACTGCTTAATTTAGATGTGCAGTCAAACAGATATTTTTTTCAAATTTTGAATTCCATAGCTTTGTGCTTATTCAAATATTTTATTTCCTTCCTGTTGCAATTACTTTTCAAGTTAAAGTGTTTTAGTTAATTTAACACAGGCAAGTTTTTTCAAAAACATATAATTCTCTAAAACCTAGAGTTAAGTCAATTTACAGCTCAAAGTAAACTACATTCGATAATGATCCTATTTCAAAGTTAAATTGCATTCCAGACACCTGATATAATGAAATGGAAAGATATATTATAGTTCTTTAGAAAATCATTGGTGAAATGTAGTAGTTTTAGATCAAGGCAAGGTAGGAATGGTGACTGAATGTTCAGTTAGGTTAGCAGGTAATGTGAGAGCCAACAACTTAATTAAAACAATTGCTTTATAGGGGCATGAAAAGGCAACAGGAGACAAATGAAAATGCTAACAGATGACCTGTTTATTCAACCTAAATCCTGTCTAAAAAGCGAGATCATTCTGTCCTCCACATCTGGCTTAGAAGCCTATCAGTAAGTATTCAGGTACAGTCAGAAATTAAGGTCTCTGCCCAGGAAATACTGGATCAAATATTATGATCTGTTCTTATCAGAAAGTTAAATCAAGTGGCCACAGTATTCTCATATGTTATGAGAACCTGTAACATAAGCCAAGAAAAGTTGCAAGAGCCCTACTACCACGTTCAGAGCTGTGAGGTGAGAGGCCCAACAGGCCTCACTGTAGACCTGTTTCAACAGCAGAGCTGTACTGTCCCAAGCCCAATTTTTCAAAATACAGTTTCGACAATATCAGCACTTAAGGCTGACCTGAAATTGTTTCCCATATAATTTTACCTTTTAAATACAATAGAAGTGTTCTATTTTTCATAAGCAGTATGTTCTAAATATTTGTGAAAATTTCCCAGAATACAGAAGCACATATGTCCAAGACTTTCTATTTAATGGATGAATAAGGGGTTTCTCATTAATTCCCACAGGGGAATAGAAAAAAAAACTTAGGGCAGAAAGCAAGAGAAAAATACCCAGGCATTTTACCCTTCAGAAAGGTTTGCTTAAGTATTTCAAACAATTTCAGTGCTAACAGGTCTCATTTCCCTGATGTAATTAGTAAAAGAAACAACAGTTACCTGCAGGTTCATTAAATAAATCAGCCCTGTTGCTCATTGTGAAGTTAATGATCAGTAATGCAGATGATTGTTATGGACACAGTTAGTACAGTTATTGGTATTCAGCAGAAACACTTTATTGAAGAGCATAGTATTCTGTTTTTAAACGTTGCCATTTAAACAGACGAATATTTTCTGCTTTTATAACTGAAAAATATTCTATCTAGGAGTGGGTTTTGCATTCTAACTAAGATAAAGCTTTTTCAGAGTACAATAAATGAACTGTCTTACGTTTGTTTCTATAAAACAGTTTTTGCTTACATTCATGTCATGTAACTCTGACCTACCAGCAATACAATATTAGTACTTATTGTTGTGAAGCTCCCAATTTAATATCACTTACAGAAATCTGGGCCCATCAGAGTATTAGCTTTCTTTGCCAGGAGATAGAATGGAAATTTTGTGTGAGAGGTTAAGCTGGCTGGGAGCCTCTGTCTCGTCCTGGTCTTGGCTTTGTAACATTCCATCTAGGCTGTGGTAAAGCAATATACATAGGCATGAAACCCTTAACCCTCTGAAGAACACATCTGAGTTGATCTTACACTTCTGTACCAGGTTTTCCTAGAATTTCACTTTGACTTCAATGTTTTTCAACTTTATTTTCAAGATGATCGATCACCTTGGGTCCACTGTGTGCATGTATATACTTATATTTTAAAAAATAATATTTTTTAAAGGTTATCCAATGCTTCCAAGGAAAAATACTAGTCAATATCTCTATTTCTCAGGAGGAAAAAAAAAAAATCTTTCTACCATAAAAGATTCTTGTTTCTCATGAGAATTTTCTAAGATAAGGACCGAATTTCAACAAGAACTAGAGCACAGTTAACATCATCAGCTCTGTTTTAATTGCAAATTTCTTACCTGTTTTAGTTAGAATATACTCAGAGCATCTTGGCATATACCAACTTTTACCAGTCTAAAATATCAGCATACCTTATTCTTCCTCTTATTCTATTCACAGGGAGCATAACTTACTAATGTAATAGCTAGTGGCATTAGTTTTAGAGCAAAGTAGTACAGCTATTGCCTTTCCAGCAGTCTTTCAGCTACTAAGGAAAAATTTTCCAATAAGTTTCCTCCATAAGATTTCTCAAACATTTTGCAGATTGCACACATTTTGTAAAGATCATTTAATGCTCAGAATTAGATAGTGGCATCTACTACACTACATTATGATATTTTGATAATTATTTCCCCTCCAGTCAGAATTTACCATGATTTTGTGACAGAGGAATAAACCATTGCCTTGGCCATGTTTGACTGGGAGTCAGAGGAGACCATTCCCCTAAACTGTTCTGTTTTTTTTTGTTTGTTTGTTTGTATGTTTTTTATTACACAAGTGTCAAAGAACAGTGAGGTTCTTTTCTTATGAGGTCTTTCTGCAGACAATAGAATAAGATTCACAACATGTTCAAAAAGCTTGGAAATGAAATTCAGAGTTCACTATTCCACTTAGCGTGTTTCAAAAGATGGAGGCATTTTCTTTTGGATCTGGCATTGAAGTAATATAAATATCATTTTCAACTAAATTAATAGAAAGTGAATAAATAGAATTAAAATGGCATGTATAATATAAACAGTTATCTCTAAAGTGAATGGCTTTAAGTATAAGGAGCTGTTAAAAATATATATCACAAACAATATATAAATATATATATAAATCACAAACAAGAGATAAAATACAGAATCACAAATATAAAGCACAAACAAGAGAAAAAAAAAAAAAAAAAGTAAATCTGATTTCAGAATTTTTCTCAGTATATTCAGCTGCAAAGTGGCAGGACATTTCAATCCAAGTAAACAAATTACACTGCACATCAAAACAATACACATCATTTTAAAACCCACCCTTTATACAGCAGAAGCACATTTACTAAATTTATGAAAAGGAATATTTCACAAACCCCAGACATTCAAGAAATATTAGTTACTCTATTTATTCTCACTGCGTTTTAAGGTTATTGAGCTGGCAGTTGCTAAGGGAACAGCCTTCATTTATTTCTAGTGTTATCAAAACAAGAATACTGCTCTGCAAAGATAAATCTGCAAAAAAGTATCATTAGATCTACATAAATGAAAAATATATGTATACATGTGTGAGTATACACATGCTCAGAGGTAAAGGGTAGATAAGATTAGCTCAAGTAAGTTTAAACAGCTTAAGTTTTGTCTAAACTACCAAATTGTCTCATTCATCTTTTACTGGGAATGTATGCGAATATGCTCAAAGAGTTCTCAACTTTTTCTAAAAATATCATTAACTGCAAGCATGGTAACATATTAGGCCACTGCTAAGGAATACAGTTCTCTTTTTACTTTAAAAAAAAATGCATTTAATCTAGACAAGTTTTGCAAATCAGCAGGCAATGATGATGTGGCACACATTCAAAAGGCAGCTCATACTAACATGAAAGCTGAGCTTTTCAAGAATGAGTTTGCCAAACATCCATCAGTGGAAGAGTCAAACCTCCTGCATGTCCCACTGTTGTTAAGCAGAAACTTGTTATGCCTCAAGACAGAAAACAGATTTTAAAGCATGTTCAGAAAATGTTCTTTTCTTTCTTCTCCAAGAAGGCTGGAATTCTTCACGTATATTAGAAGAGTTCTTTCTCTGGGTCCTTTGTATCTTCTTGGGACTTGTTATCCCAACAGGTAGTGAGCATTACCCCCCCAAAGCAGCTCCTATAAGCATATGTTATGATGAGTGAACTGGGTAAAAGCAGGGATCCAAATGGCATGCAGAAATCACTGTTGAGATTTTCCTTCTTGAAGACGTGTCTGCCTGCATCTGCCAGGGAGAACAGGAAGCCAGAAAAAAACATAAATGAAGCCGACAGTGAGAGTAGGATTGCGCTTTCTCAGTGATGTTGGTGTGTTGTTTTCTAGTTGTTGTTTTCTGTGTCTTCTAGTTGTTTTAGATAATCTGTCCCAGACAATGGGACAAATCCTGTGATCTTTATTCACATTGTCCTGGTTCCCCATTTCTGCTAACAGTGTGTTGGAGTCCTGTACAAATTTCCTGAGAAAAGAGTTTGTGTAATAATGGGAAATATATAGTGTATATAGAAATCCTCCATTATTTCCTGCCTTTCTGGTAAAATAGATAAGGAAGTTTTGGGATCCAAAATCCACTAGTAAGAGGTATGCTCCAGAAATGATATCCTATCAGAAACGTATCTTGTTCTATTAACACAGGACTTCAATTTATTTTTCTTGCAAAAACAAATTATTTTTTTTTTTCTTAAAGCTTTTTCATTATACTTCAACACAATTAATTCAGTGTAAGTAATCCTTCCCTTTCACTTTTAACGGGACTGAAAGCCTGGAAGAAAAAATGCCAGAATATCTGTCAGAGCAGACTATTACCAAACTGACAGAAGGGAAAATGATTGTTTGCAACATCCCTGCACAGCGTTTTTCTTGAACTGTGCAGAATATTCCATCAGACTTTGGAAAAATACTTTCAGTTTCACTGAAAGACAGAAATGCCATGGTTTGTCCTCAGCTGATCTATTGGAAATGAGTTTACTTAAGTTTTATAAGTCCAGGAATTATAAGACCTCTGCTACCATAAGACAGGAGGAGAACGATTCTGCAGATACCCTCATATTTAATGTTTGTTTTGAGAAATTTCTTTTAAGTAAGTTGAAATAAGGGAAACACACAAAGAAACACTAAAATATTGCAAAAGGCACAATATGGGTAATGATCTATATTACCATATAGATATGCATAAATATATCAAGCTTAAAGATGGGTAAAAAATAAATAAATAAATAGATAGATAAAAAGAGAGAGAGAGAGAGAGAGAATTTCATTAACCCTAGCACGTGTAAACCAGATCAGCCTGAAGCAATTTGCCTGACATTGTGGCAATTTACAGCTTTTGAGAGTATTCATTAAATGGTAGCATTAAATTAATAACTTAAAGCATCGTGAGACTTTTATATGCACATGGAATTGCTGTATTAGTGACAGCAGAATAAGCAGACTAGAATACTCTAAATCAAGCTACCTCCCCTCCTTTATGATTGTGTTTTATTGAATGATCACCAATGCACAGAAGCTTTGCTTGTATTGCCTTCTCTGCTCAATTAGGAAATTCTCTATAAGCAAGACATGTTTTATCATTGACAAGGAACATGATGGCACACAGATTACTAGATAAATTCTGGAGTGTCACAGACAGGTATGGAAGGTGCTATGCACTTAACTGCACCATCCAAAGAGATGGAAGGAATTGCCCAGAAGGGCAATAAAAAAAAAAAAAATGTCATAGTTATATCTATAAAACTACTACTTTTAAGGTAGTATCCTACAAAAGATAAGAGATTAGACATATTGATTCCACACACAGACTATAGATATGATACTATAGATATATGGATTTGACAGACAGACCGCTTGGTGGGTAAGGAAACCTCTGGATGGTTACACTCAAAGAGTTCTGGTCAACAGCTGAGTGTCCATGTAGAGATCAGTAATGAGTGGTGTTCCTCAGGGGTCAGTATTGGGACCAGTTCTATTTAACATCTTTGTCAGTGACATGAACAGTGGAATCAAGTGCACCCTCAGCAAGTTTGCCAATGACACCAAGCTGTGTGGTGCAGTTGACATGCAGGACGGAAGGGGTGCCATCCAGAGGGACTTGGACAAGGCCTGAGAGGTGGGCCTGTGCAAACCTCACATTCAACAAGACCAAGTGTGAGGTCCTGCACTTGGGCCAGAGCAATCCCAGGCACAAATACAGGCTGGGCGGAGAATTACTTAATGTGTGGGTGGTGAGGCACTGGCGCAGGTTGCCCAGAGAGGTTGTGGATGCCCCATCCATGGAAGTGTTTAAGGCCTGGTTGGATTGGGCTCCCATGTAAGTGGAAGGTGTCCCTCCTGCCTATGTAAAGATCATCAGATGATCTTTAAGGTCTCTTAAACCATTGTATGATTCCATAATATATTCAAATAATATTTTGGAAATATCAAAATATTGCACATAAATGTTAATAAAGATGCATTAAATGATAATTTTTAAGTGTTCTATCATTTTAAACAACCACTGAAATGCCCCTATTAGGGGGCAAGAATTCTAGCAAAGGGTTTACTTGAGAAGGATAAGAGAAAAAATTTGCATATGTATTTGAACATGTGCATTTCTACCTTGCATCAGAGAGAACCTGGTTCCCTACTGTGTTGAGTCTGTCTGAGCTGGAGTCACCTTTTCCCTGCAGCAGCCCGCACAGTGCAATACTCTGCACTTGTAGCTGGAACAGCACTGATACCACTCCAGTGTTGTGTCTATTGCTGCGTAGTGCTGGCACAGCATCAGGACTCCTTCCAAGCCCCCAAGAGCCAGCAGGCTGGGGGTGGGCAAGTGATGGGAAGGGGACATTGCCGGGGCAGCTGACCTAAACCAACCAAAGGGGTATTCCATAACACCTGATGTCACACTCAGCAATAAAAGGGGGGGCTCTCGTGGGGGAGGGGGCTGTTCCTCCTGAACAACCACTACGCATTTTGAGGCCCTGCTTCCCAGGACATGGCCGAACACCGCTCGCTGATGGGAAGTAAAACTCTCTCTGTGCTTCTGCATGGACTGATTGTTTCTTTTGTTTCTGTTTTTCCTCCCCATTCCCTTTCCCTTTAATTAAACCTTTATCATCTCAAACCTTGAGTTCTTTGTGTTGTATTTTCTCCCCCTTCCTCTTTGAGGAGAGGGGGAGTGAGAGAGGGGTTGTGGTGGAGCTCGGCTGCCCACCTGAGTAAAACCACCACACCTACAAAACAAGAGCAACAAAAAAGTCCCAAGAGCTAAGGTTAGGAAGGCCACCACACAATTATTTACCAAGTGGTTCCTGTTCTTGAAAAGTATTTAAAATATTTGTAAAATGAAGTTAAGGAAATTCCACCTGGAAGATAGTAATATATATTTAAGTAATTGTGATGTATCATTTTGCATAATACTTCTTTATCTGTGGCTCATAATAATAAAATAGTTGCCCATGCATCAAAAAGGATTATTTAGTAATATTACAACTAAGAGACAGTTTTCTGTTGCTATGTCTGCTTCCAGTTCCACATTGTATTATTATTCTTGTCTAAACTACAGTCAAGTGCTATTACTCAACTTTAAATAAAAGGTCTACAATCTTAAGTTTTGCACAGTGGAAGCTGTGGCTTTCTCCAGACAGTTTAGCAAAGAAAACTGAGTCTGTAGCATAAAAATTCAATGGAAGATCACTGCTAGACAGTTGTGGTTAACAGCTCTATATCCAGGTGAAGGCTGGTGACCAGTGGTGTCCCTCAGGGAGTCTGTCCTGGGACTGGTACTGTTTAATATCTTTATCAGTGACATAGACAGTGGGATTAAGTACACCCTTTTCCAAGTGCTTTTTAAGCGCCACTTTTCCAAGGTAATCTTTGTTCTCTATGTTCATGCAGAAGAATGAACTTCCCTTTTGCCTGCTTCCCTATCAGGCTACCAGCACTCATATTCCTGGTTATATAGGTATTTCAAGAGGTAGAAGGAACTCTGATTTGCATCTCATTGAATTAAAGTCAGGTTTTTCTTTCTCTCTTCCCCTCTCTAAGCAAACATGCTCAGTACCCATTGCTATAATTTTTAACTACAGCCTGACAGCTCTTCAGGTCTGGGGAGACAGCAAGGTAGACTGCAAGACTGTTCTCTAAATTAAAAAGGATATATTAGAGATGGTCCATAGTAAAACAGCCTAGAAGACAGACAATACAGAAACTGTACTCATAATTAAAGATCTAATTCCCAAACATATGAACATATACAATCACCTTCCAATTAATTTTTCCAACACCAAGAATATAGATATAAAATTCATCTGGTTCTGTTTTTCTGATAATACTCTGCTGTATTTTCCTGCTTCCTATGATAATATTTTGTCATTTAGTTTCATAGAAAACAACATGAAGCCAACTGCTTTCAGTGCAAAGAGCATTAAACATTCAGCTTCATTACTGTGCTTTGTGATGATACATTTCCAAATCCAGTATAATAGCTCAACAGAAATAATGCCTTATCAGATGTAGCAAATGCCACAGGAGCTAGAGTACTAAGATACTGAAAGGGAAAAAAAATCTCTAGGGAACAAAAAAGGAAAAAAAAAAAAAAAAAAAAAAAAAAAGATTAAACAAGAGCTGAAACAGTAAGTCCTAAAATAGTCAAAAGGGCACACACAAGCATCCAGGGGGATAAGCTAGCACGTAAGAGTGTGAAGTGAAAGAAATTGACTTAGCAAGTTCTGAAAGAAAATATCAAAGAAAGCATCCACCATAGAGACATGCGTGCAGGGTACAGCCTTATATGGCTAAAACACCAAAGAATTAGAACAGATCAGCTAGACCAAGACAAATAAGACAAATAAGTGACAGGGAAAAGACATATATATATATGTATATATACATATATATACATGCATATGCGTATGTATATATACACACCCACAAAAAAAAATATATATATATATATATTGTTCTGTGTTTAAATTGAGGATGTTTTTGATGTCCTGATGTGTCTTCTTTGAAAGTGTGATGCCCATGGGTTACCACCATACAGATAAATTGGCTATTATATTCCAATACTTAAACTTGTGCTTCTTGGTCTAGGTTCAGTTCTATCATATGAATGTTTATAACTATGAATGTCTATCACTATCACATGAATGCTTCAGCTATTCACGGATAAAATAATTGAGTCTTTAACCTTAGCACTGCATCACAGATTTAATCAGTTCTTGTTCAGATGTCAAAGACAGCGATATATGTGACTATTTTTTCTCACAGAATTTTGTAACATAAACATTCACACAATAATTCCCATTCTGCATGTGCAAGGATGGGAGAAATGGAAAGTAGAACATGACTCTGTCACACTTCTAACAGCATGTCCAATGTAATTATGTTTAAAGAAGAAATTGAGAATTACCAGTTAGCCACACACCACACTGTACCCAAAGCTCCATGTAAACCTCAGGTCTAAAATAAGCAAATATGAGGAAATATTTAAGCAATAATATGCTAGTTTATAAAATATATTGCACAGCACTGTAAATACATAAGTTTCTTTCTGCCTTTTTCTGTGCTAAGAACAAAGTATTGAGCAAGGACTGCATGGTTTTAGTCAGGTGATTCTATATATAATTGTAACATATTGCCATAGCTCCTGCTGGAGTCTGAAAAGAGGTACAACACAAAGCAACTTTAGACCCATCACATTTATACTCAACTTCCTGTGTTGCCTGAGTGTAAAACTCCAATCTATTCTTTCTCAGAAAACTTTTCGGTAATTTTGGAAGATAAGATGATCACACCCTTTTTTTTTTTTTTCTTGATTTTTTTTTCAAATGCCCTGAAAAGATGAATAAACTCATCAGTGCGGTTTTGGGCTAATGGTAATCCTAGCAGCTACTGTCTGAGCGCCCTAAGCGCTCAAGTTGTCAGAGAATGAGAGATTTTCACTGTTTCTCTCACATGAATCAAAAAGAGCACTTTCTTTTTCACTTTTACCATCAAACGGGGGCCTGATTTCTGATGTTATTAAGGCAACTTCAGGTGTTATTAAGGCAACCTCAGGAGTGACAATCAAAACACTACACTGTGAGAGCAAAACTTACCAACACTATTCAGGAGAAAATCCTTTTAATAATTGCCTTAATAAGGACTCATTGAGACAGTTTCTTTAATGAGTAGATGCTACATTATGGGTGTTATGGGTGTTACACACAGAATGAAGTTTACTGGAGAATAACTCAAAGCTTGAAGGTGAACTAAGATTGTGGAACAAGACTGCGTAATACTTTACATTTAATATAAAGTATTAATAGCAATAATTAATGATGCGATAATGGAAAAAATATATATATTTTTTTTGAGAAGGGGGCCATGTGCATGTAGCCGTGAGATGTAAATAGAGGAAGCAAAATGGAGGAGAAGAAGGAGGCAAAAATGCCACTGTGAAGAAGGCAAAATGTAATTTAAGCTACAGGAGACTGAAGAAGAAATTATTTGGTTACACAAAGAAATTACTGTGGTCGTATGAGGACATTACTATGATATCAGCTAACCTCAAAACTTACAGGACAGTAGCCAGTGAGTGAGAATTACTCACAAGAGCTCTGTTCCTTAATAGTAGCTACCAGATAGCTTGTGCAAAAATAAAATGGATGTGTGTTACCATAGGTCATATGGTTTTGTGAAATAGAACCAGGGACTATAGGAGTTAACATCTAGTAGCTGTATCCAGTGATTAGCATGCCTTATAATTGTTTCTTTATGTAGCCAATATTTCAGAGCTTGTAGTCTATTTTACTTACTAGTGCTGGAAAATGTACACACCTGGTAGGTTAGAAAGCCCATAGTAATGTGACATTAACATTCATCTCCAGCAGGTGTTCCCAGATTGTTCTGAACCACCAGTGAAGATTAATATATTACATCTAATTCATTCATCTGAGTAACTCTTCTCTCCCTTTTTCCCCATGAATAAACATGGAGAAAATAGCATTACACCATTTGAGAAATAATCACCCAGTGAGTAAACCCCAGCAATAAATGGTCATGGCAACGAGCCTGGTCACAGCACCAAGCCTGTTCAATAAGTATTTGGACAACATGCTCAGACACATGGTCTGATTTTTTATTTATTTATTTATTTATTTATTTATTTCCTCTGGGGACCTAGGAGTTGGACTCAATGATCCTTGTGGGTCCCTTCCAACTTGGACATTATATGATTCAATGAAATACAGTGATATTATCACCCTCAGTATAATTTTAACGCTTCTGCTTATGGCATGCATATGCCCCTTTCACACATGTTCTGTATATTCCTCCCCCACTTAACATTTGTGAGCATGTGATATGAATCATAGTTTCTTCCAATGATTCCTTATAATAATTAGAAAAATAAATAAAAATGTATATTCCCACAACTTGTAAGTGGCCATTTACAACAGAAGAGAAATTTCCTACTTCTTATAACCAGGCCAATCACTTTACTTTCACAAACCAGCCAGTAGATCTATGACAACATCTTTTATGTTTCACAGTGTGTGACTTAAGTAACTGACAGTTTAAATTATGGACAGAGAAATAAATCCGAACAAGTAGGACTCCAGAAAAATGACAAATAGCCATTAAAGATATTAGCAATCGTAATTTCACAATAAAATGTCAAAGGATTAGTAGACTTTACAGTTTGGGAGGTATATCATAAAAATATTTATGACTTCGTTCTACAATTAGAGCTCCTGAGGGTTACAGGTTCTAAAATCGCCAATAATACACACACTCCAAAGCACCTTAGTATCTGTGAGGCTGAATGTTTTTTCTCAGTTTTCTTACATATGCTCAGTCAAGACACAGAAACAAACTCCTATTCTTAAAAAAAAAATCTCTTGAAGTGTCTGTACAAAAAGATAATGTTCCTAAATTAAATAGATAAAGCTAAATGCATACAGTCGACACCATGAATCCATCTGTGTTTTTAGAGTGACTCAGCTCTGCAGAAGAGGGAATGACTCATTACATCCAAAGAGACCTGCACTGGGGGGCAGAATTCTGCAGCTTTAGGACCACATTATTGCCATGGAGGAAGAAAGAAAATTTTATCCATTAAGCACAACAAATGCACTGTGCTTAAATGAAAATGAGAATTTTCATCATTTCACCCCTTCATCATTTCATTAGCCTTGTGGCTAATGAAAGCCTAATTTGGTTATTCTGAAAGGATAGCAACTGAACCACAATTAACTATTTTGTGAGTGACTGCAGAAGCTGCTGACTCCCATGGTAGATGGTAATGACTGATGACAGCACTGCAGGAGGTGTTTAAAACTAAAATAGGAAAGGGGTTGACATACCGTTGTCTTCAGCTTTCTTTTTATTAAATCTGGTTAGATTAGGATCCCTCCCAACCATTATGCTGAGTTAAAGTGGTTCTGTTAATCTGTTCTGCATCTGACTTTAAACCTCATTTTTTCCCGTTTTTTATAGAAAACCCATTTACACATTACAAATAAGTGCTGTCTGCTGATAGCTACATACCACTGAATGGAGGACTGAAAAGCTAAAGTCCTTTGAAATGTAAATCCTTGGCAAGTTTTCAGTGAGACTGATGCCCCAATTTCAATCACATTTTGTAGCACTGGAGATTTGGTTATACTCACCTCTTCCTATTTGTTCCATCACACTCATGTCTGGTTGACTCAGAATACTGATCAGCCTTTCCTTTTTTACCCTCATGCTTGGATATATTTTTTAGTATTTCTTATATGCTTGATGAAAAAAAAAAAAAAAAAAAAAAAAAAAAAAAAAAAAAGCCATTCATTTTAAAGTAGCTCTAGTAGCTCTAACAAGTGTTGCACTCCATGGCCTGAAACAGCTGATTTAGAGAATAGAAAGCAATAGGCCACATTCACAATATACTACGCTCACACTGTATCATGATTTCTTAGGGCCACTTTCAGACAACAAAGGAGACTTTTTGAGTAATACCAGGGAAAGTCAGTGAGAGATAAGCACTTCACACCCGCTGTGTTCCTCTGAACATATTTTCAGAATCATCCAAGAAGTTAAATTCATCCTTGATCAAAATGCCTGAAGCTCTGCCTACTTTAGCCTGTTAACACTAAGGTGAGTTTGTTTCAGTGTTTTGAAAACTAAACAAACAAAAATCAGCTTCCTTATGTTTAAAATATTGCTGTAGTCTTTAGACATCAACCTGTGTGAAGGTGTAGAAAACCTCTATTGCCTCAGGGTCTGAAAGAGATTACATTTCAGGGGAGTATGATTTTTCTTCAAACTTGTTTGCAAAAGAGGAAAAAGTGATCTCTGGTATTCTCTATGGGCACCTATGCCTCCAAGCTCCTCTGCCTCTTGACACATAAAAGGAATAGCTTCTCCACCCCGCTGAACAGAGTCAGAGGATTGTAACAGGTTCTTCCATGACACACCCCTCTACAAAAATACGTAACTACAAGTAAAAACTTTCAAGTACCACATCCAGATATATATTCAGGCAGTTATCTCAGTCTCAGTGATATACATTAATATATTTACATCAAGTGCAAAACTATTTTGATGGAAGAAGTATCATTGTCACAAAAGCATGATCTTTCAGAAGTTATTTTCCAAGGGCCACACAGGAAAATTTAAGGGGAATTAGCCCACAGATACAACCTAGTATTAACTTATCATAACTCTGACATCCTCATGCATATTCAGACTGCACTTTGCAAAGAAATATCAGTGTGTGATGGTGTGATTACCCAACTACTTAGTTTTGCGAAAGTCAAAAGTCAAGAGGAAAAATTTGTTCCTTTTTCTTTTGCATCATAGTGTAGTGAAATGATGAGGCAAGATGGCTGCTTGCTGTGGAGAGATGGTTGTTTTCTATTAAATTCTAGGGAGCATGGAGTCTTTTCCATGATGATGTGGTGCCACAGGTGCCCACAAAGGAAAGTACAATCTGACAGGCCCTGCATTTTTTATTGAGGGGGAGAAAAACATATAAGTATAGAAGGAATAATGAAGTATGCCCTGTAGCTACACACATTATATTTTTGTACAAGATTCTCTACTGTTGGAATCAAAAAGTCAAAAAGTAATATTTTCTCTTCCTGACTAAGATAAAAACTTTGTATACAAGAGCACAACATTTAGATAACACAAGTCACACACAGACTTTCCAGATTAAATGAAAGCACATGATTTAAAATGTGATCATGGTTCAAGTTAATTTAACATTTGCAAACAGGCTGAGTTTACTAGGATTCCAGTTACTATTAGGTCAGCTCACTGCATTCCTAAGTCTAATTATTTGTGTATATACACTCCACAAACCACACTGAGTCATCTGCCACATCATAGGAAGCATCCCAAATCAGGAAAACCATATTAATGTGTTATTTTCAAAAATAACTTTCTATTAAGATAGAAATATCAGAGTGTAAATTTACTGCAATTCAAAACTTGTTGCTTAAGGAAGAAATTCCTTAGCAATAATTGAGTTGTAAGCTAAACTGGTGACTTTTAATAACATAGCAATCAAACATTTAATATGTAATGAAAGTAAATTTAATTCATACTATTGCATGCCCTGCATTATAAATACACTTTCATCCAGAAAGTAATTGAAGACCTTGAATGAACAAACCAACAATATATGCTTTCACTGTGAAAAATCTGAAGTTTTCATGGCCAAATCTACAAGGAATAAGTGGCAAAATATTTTTTAATTATTATTATTTTTGACTATTATGGTTAAATAGAAAGATTGAGTTAAGTCATGTAAATGTAAGAATCAGATGTAAGAGTTGCTATTCCTAAATTTGTAAGTATAAAGGATTCCAAAGTAACAATAAATGCCATAACTGGAGATGGCCAAGTTATAGCCATTTAAATAAATGAAAAATGTCTCAATTCTTACGTGTCTTTCTTTGCTATGTGTCAAAAATAGGCAGTTTTAAACAAAAAGTTTTGTTCACGATCATACTGAAAATTAAGCCTTCTTAATTCATAACTGACAGCTCTTTTGGGGGTCTATTTATCATACTGTAGAAAACTGACTTTCACAGTTTATCTAGATAATATTAATCTCTTGCTACTGCATTTTCAAAAGCATAAACCACACCTAAGATATCCAGCATCCTTCATAACTGCTATTCTTTCCAAAGAATTCCAGAAACCACAGCAGAGGAGAATTAAAGATGTGTCAAATTACAGTCATGGAGACTATGGAAAAGGAGACCCCGGAATTCACTTTGCATTATAATGTCTTGGCATACACAGAACCCACACTGCTGCTAAATGTATTGTAAAGCTATTGTAAGTGGCTTTGTATTGTTAACTAACCATCCGTACATTTGAAAATGTGACTATGCTGGGAAATTATGTGTTGAAAAAGATATGAAAAACATATAGCTTTCTGTCACCAGAAATATGTCATGTCTACCACTATGTACTAGTACATGTGACATGCTGAAGTATCAGCAGTTCTTCATTCACCTTTGTGTTTCTCAAATTTTTGAAATTAGCTTCTTGTTTTCAAGTTTTAAAGTTTATTTTCCAAATCCAGAGCCTTGTTGAAGGAGCTGAAGGTCACCCAACAGGTTTGATGCAATGAGACAGTCAACAGGTCAATGCAGAATATTCACAGATTTTCATATGAGAGTAGATCGGGAAGGTAGGTTGATCTGGAGATCATGCAAACATTCCCCTTTCTATTAAAGCAAGCAAATTTCACAACATAGCCACACAATATGATAGCTCAGAGAGGTTTCTTTGCATAGCAAGAGGACTTTTAGTTCTAATCCTTTCAATGTAGTTAATCATCTTTCTGAACAATCTCGTTCTTCTGAGGAAAATAGCCTGATTAATTAGGAATGGCATCAGTTGTCTCCCAGTGAATCTATCTTCAAATGCAGACACAAAGGCAAGCATATTAAACTGTTTGATCCAGACATGCTTATGAGCCCACATATGCCAGCCTATCAACTGCTGCAGTTTGGCCCAGGAGTTAACTGTTTCAGAAAGCCATGTCATTTTATTTGAATGTTTAAATGTCATAACATACAGGAATTAAAGTATCCAGAATGTATTTGGAAACAGATTTAAAGATAATTTGTCTATTGTTAATTTTGGAGTTATTGAAGATAAGCAAAAGAAAACTGATTCATTTATCTTGGTTTTATCTCCCAGAAATAAGAAGATGTACTAGCTCATTATTTGAAAGGTTTTTAAAGTTAATCATAAGAATAGCTATATTATTGCATGAAATATGACATCTTTTTTTTTTCACTATGCTAAAAATAATTGTTTCACTGCAAGCCAAATTGCCTAATTGGGGTGGCTCAATTACTGTGCTTACTAGACTTTAAGTACTCATACAAAAAAATGCTTGTATTTGGACACCCTAAATACAAAACTGCTCCTGGAGTACCAAATTTTTATCTGCTACATCTCCACTGAAGCCAGTGCATGAGATGGCTTTCTGTCAGGAATCCTCCACAGATGCTTCACAGATGAATTAGGTCTTAATGGCTCATGGTCAGTTACCATATCACTTTTATTTTTCCACAAAGCCAAACAGATGTTGATTTTTCACAGCATTTAAGGCAAGGATTTTGTAATCTGGCTGGCAAACTCTAGCAGACTTCAGAAGATGAAGCTGGTTTTTATTCAGGTACTAAGACTGTGAACCTGGAAGAGAAGAATCCATCCAGTTTGCTGCCCTGCTGTGTAGATATTTTCCTCATGTGGAAAAACAAGTCAGAAAACTGGAGTGATAGCGTCACTCATAAATCATCACAACTATACCTGTTCAAGATCAATTATCAGGAATTTCATTACTGCCTTGAATAAATGTTCAAATGGCTGTTGAAACACAGTTGTCACAATGTTCATACAGCCAAGAGTTGTGAGTTTATAAAGAACTATGTCTATGTATAAATAAATTATTCCATTTTTGCAATGAAGCAATAGATTTTTCTCTTTTTTTTTGTATTCATTGTATTTTTAAGAATCATTGTTTTGTATTTTTTACAGGTGTATCACAGTAACAAAGAACTGCTTAGTTTGGGAACTACAGATTCTTTAGTAGATCTCCTATCCTCTTGAGAACAGAGAATGTATCAGCATGAAAGGATTAGAAATGACACGTCGTTTTGACCTCTAAGGAGGAATTCCTGTCCTCTTATTCTGCTGCAGAAAATAGTATTAGTCAGGAGCTAAAAATGCTCTGACTTGCAATGAATTTGAAGGTAAGTCTGGGATGAACAACCCCTAATGGATAGGGAACCTACAGAAGAGGCTGCAGAACAAAGAGGTGCTGTTGAGCAAGAAGGCAAATAACAGAGGCTATTTTAAATAGTACTTAAATATTGTTGATCACTTTATCTTGTTGGTTATTTGAATACTTAATTTGCCATACTTCAGTGGCAACTGCGTGGGAACAAATGAGAACAAACTGAGTTGTAAATATGACAGTCTGAAACCTTGATGATCATAGAGAAAGATCCTGGATCATATTTTCACAGTCAAATCTATCTATAGTTCCTTACTCTGTTGGGCTGCACGAGACATCCAGATCCATCCACTGAGAAGAAAGAGGAAGTCTAGTTAATTACCATAGCACAGAAGGGATACTACACATCAGTAGTAAAATAATTGCTTAATTGCCTATGGGCAATCAGCTATGAATAAGAAAGTAGAGTAAGAATGTCATTAAGAACCAAGTGGTGATGAACTGTCTTTTAAGTCAGCCTGGCCAGTTAACAGACAGCAGCTTACTAAAATAACATTGCCATTTGGCCTGAAGAATTGCAGCAGATATTTTGCTTTAATAAAATCTAAAATATGCTTTTCATCGGAAAGTCAATTGGATGCATATTATGGATCCACTTAAATGACTGGAACAGTTCTATACACAATCATATTTATCCTGTGGATATATTACATGCTTTGGATCATTTCACTGTTCACTGTCTCTTATGAGTTTTAAAAGAGGTAAACTGATTAATATCCCAATATTACAAAATCCAAAATTGCTCTTAGAATGATAGCCAGCTATGCTGCAGAGCAGTAAAGCTCTTCAGGCCTTTTCCAGTGTCACTCCATTTGCCCAACAGCCTGTGATGCTATATGATTCAAAGCAGTTTAGAAGTATTACTGAAAAGAAACTTCAAGTTCACTTTGTGTTATAGGTATTAACATTATGTCATTTTTTCAGCAAAGGGAAAGGACTGAGTTATAAAGCTAATCATTTAAAAGTGACATTTATATTCTGCTTAGATGCCTAAAATGATACTTAAGCATCATTTAAGTACTTGATTTTAATTTGTAATACCAGATATCCCAATGAATTCAGGAGCAACAAACCCATCTCAAAATCAGCCTTTTATTTATCTATCTACACATAAAAATTTGGTTCTGAAGTGACTTACTTAACATCACCTAGAAATTTCACGTTAGGACAAAGAGTAAATACGTGTTTTCAAGTTCTGTTCTCTAAGACAATCTAGTCTGCTGCAGCCCACTAGGTAAATATCTAGCTCTCAAAAATGAAGTCACTGCATAGCCAGCTTTCCACCCACACATATAAATATATGCACATATATTTGCATTGTAGACTCTTTTATTTTTCTACTTCTTTGTATTTTACACACAAAAGAGTTGAACAAAATATGTTGCTGTTTCCTTTATTTATAGCCCTCAAGAACAGCCAAAGTCCAAAACTACCGTGCTCATGCCCTATCAATCTTACTGAAAGGTACAGAGTGTATGGTAGATTTAAGAAAGCAATGATGCAGCATATTGACTGATTTGAGACTAGGTGTCTCAAGAGACATACACCAGTCCTTTTCAAAAGTGAAGATAGATGACTAACAGAAATGAGAAGACAAGCTGAACAACCTCCTGCCAGTTCACTGATTAGGAAGAGATAATTAAAATGTGTGTTTTTTTTTTTTTTTTTTTTTGCCATAGATTTGGCCTTGTAGGAATCAGCAGACCAAGTTCAAAATTGATCTCAAATCGATGGAGGAAAAAGACATTGTGAAGGATGAGGAAACAATTTGAAATGAACCTTCTGTGATAGACTGACAAAAATAAGCTACTATCTATAGTTTAGAGGTCAGCCAAGTCTAGTCATAACTGCAGATCATGCTGTGATATATTCTGTGATACAAGTAAATTTGTGCAGTTTTTTTTATGCAAACTGCTCATTTACAGCATGACATAATATTCTTCAGAATCATTTTTTTGTTTGGTTGGTTGGTTGGTTTGTTTTTGTTTGTTTGTTTTTGTTTTTGATTTTTATTAAATTTGGGTAGTTTTTATACTTTGTGATTTTCATGGTTGTATCTTCTCTTCTTTTCTTGTTACCAACAACTTCCTACTCAGTATCTCATCTTTTGACACCACAGTAGAAGTAATTTTCTGTTTTGTCACAATCAATATAATTCTTTCAGCTTGAAGAATTTCGAACACACTAAAACCTTAACTCAGATTCTGCATCTCCTACTTCCAGAATATAATATGAACCTTAACTGACACATCAGATAGCTTCCTTTTACTTCCTTGAACTATAATATCATATTCAAAGCTATAGCCATATCTTCTTTGTGGTGAGTCATTCTTGGCTAAGAAATGAATGTCTGCCCAGCTTCTCACTCACTCCCCACCTTCAAAGGACAAGGGAAAGAAACAGGATGAAAAAGCTCATGGGTCAAGGTAAAGACTAGGAGATTGCTTACCACTTACCATCACAGGGAAAACACATAACTTGGGGAAAAATATTATAATTTATTACTAACTGAAGTAGATTTGGGTAGTGAGAAACAGAGACAAAGTTAAAACAACACTTTCCTTCCCACCCCTTTTTCCCACTTTCAACTTCACCCCTTCCCAAATCTGAACCCCACAACTTCTAGCAGCAAAGGGGAAATGGGGTGGTGGCCAGTCCACAACTGTCATGCTCTGACACTCCTTCATCTTCATGCTTTTGCTCTGCTCTTGTATGAGCTCTGCATGGGCTGCAGCCCAGACACCATGCCTTCTTTTTGTTTATTCCAAAAAAATAATCAACATTGATTTTCCTACTCTGCCCTCCTAAACTCTCAATTCCCACATCACTCAGGAAAAGTAGCAAAGGCATAACTGACAGCTAGAACTCTTTAAGGGAAGAGAATCTATTTAACCTAAAACACCGCAATATTCAATCAGATAGCAAAAAACTGAAGAACATTTTTTTTTAATTACAAAACACTATCAAACAATATTAGCATCTTCAAAGACCTAATTTTAAAGGTGCTTGTTTCTTTCTCTTTGATATAAAGATAACTAATTCAGTTGCAGATGTTTAAACTTGAGATGTCTAAATGTTTGTATTAAGCTTAGTGGTGTGAACCCCACTCCGTGATTTTTCCTTCAAAAACAATACCTTCTTTTCAGACTTCACTAAGCATTTGTTAAAATTATACTTCACATGAAAGATAATAGGATTTCCTCTGCAAGGAAATGAATGAATGACTTATGATTAAATAACAAAAGAAGCTAAAGGTGAAAAGGAGGTTAAGATCTGGTGTTTGACATTCAGATAAAATCAGAGCATCAGTAATGTACAGCATAGCCTCCTAACAGAAGCTAATACATTTTAGTACTTTGCCCTCAGTTTAAGAGTTACTACAGTTGAAATAAATGGGCCATGCCATGGTTCACTCCCTTAAAATTAGGCTTGTTTCTTAGGTCATGTATGAGTGGTGAATTACTAACACCAAATTTGAGTATTCCTAGTTTCAAGGAATGCTTTTCACCCTTCATCAGTAAATCAAGTATAACATCCTTTCAGATTCTCAAATACTTTTTGAGACTTTAGAATATTTTTCATTAATCTTTCAACAAATTTACAGAATAATACATAATGTTACAGTCTCTGATTGTTATCTAGGACTACTCAAGCAACATATCTTTCAGCTAAGGGAAATTCTTTTTTATGTCAATGGAAAGACTTTCTCTTCTGTGTTTTGTAGAGTGATGCTGAGGGTAGCAATCTGCAAATACGCTTAAAATGGAGTTGGTTGTTATGAGTTAAACTAAACTACATTTATTTTCTCATCAGTTTTAGCATTAGAAAAGCAGAATAGGAGACAGTAAACATTAAATCATCAGTATGATCAAAGCACTGACATTTTTTTCTCTAAAGAACTTTCAAATACTGTTACATTAGATTGCTTTATAAGCAAAATCTTTGTGCAAATTTGTCTTCTAAAACATCCTTCAAGATGAAACTTTCACATTGTTTAGCAATAAAAGTATGACTTTTAACAGGAGGACTGTAACTTTATGAATATAGTGATAAAGAGAACATACCTTAAGCATCAAAATTCAGATGTTTAGAAGCTTGTAAATTTGGAGGTGCTGATGACTCCCTTGAGGGTGAAGAGGCCTTACAGGGAGATCTTAACAAATCAGAGGGTTGGTCAATCACCAACCTCATCAAGTTCAACAAGATCAAGTGCCAGATTCTGCACTTGTGAGGGGGCAATCCCGGATATACATGTACATACATGCTGGGGGACAAGAAGCTGGAGAGCAGCCCTCCTGGAAAGATGGAATACTCCCCATAAAACTGTTGGGGAGTATCCAAAGGAGGACTCCAAAGATGGAGAAGAGTCTAGAGGGCAAGACGTATGAGCAACATCTGAGGTCCCTTGGTTTGTTCAGCCCAGAGCAGAGCAGGCTGAGGGGAGGCTTCATGGCAGTCTGCAGCTCCCTCATGAGCCCTGTTCTCTGGGGACAGCGACAGGACCCAAGGGAATGGCATGGACCTGGGACAGAGGAGGGTCAGGCTGGGTGTTAGGAAAAGGTTCTTGACCCAGACGGTGGTCAGGCACTGGGACAGGCTCCCCAGGGCAGTGGTTATGGCACCAAGCCTGCTGGAAGTGCAAGAAACATATAAACAGCACTCTCAGACATATAATTTAATTTTTAGGTTGTCCTGTGTGGAGCCAAGTGTTGGACTCAATGATCCATGTGAGTTCCTTCAAATTCTATGATTCCATTACTGTAAAAAATTAGTGTTAATGAATGCATAATTCAAGTCTGCAATAAGCTGATATAAAACAGATATAAAAGTTTTAATATTTTTAAACTCTCAGATTCATAATTTTAAGATATTTAGTATTTTTACTGTAAATGCAAATACCTAAAAATTAAGAGGGAAAAAAAAAAAAAGCCAGGGCTGACTATCTACAGAGATCATTAAAAGCAGCTTGTTTCTTTCTTGGAGTATTTCGGTGACTGAATTCTGTCATCAAGCTGTCACTATGATGGGTTCAGCCCTGATGTCCAAAGGCAACCATGCACTCAGGCACATCCCATTAAAGTCACCAACACACTGTGCATCCTCTGACTGTACCAGTGCACATGCCCTAGCCATTTATCTGCTCTCATTATCGTTAAATCTGAACATCTAACAGTCTGTCATGTATCAATGTTCACTTTATGAGCTCAGACAATACTATTACTTCATTTCACAGAGGAGGAACAGACAGACACAAAAGCAAAGCTCAGTTTAAAATGTAGTATCATCTAACTTACCATACAAGTTCAGTGCAACTTTCACAGGTACTTTTTTTTTTTCTTTTTTGCCTTTGGCTTCACATTGACATAGAGATAGATACGCTGTGTGAAAAATTACTACAGGATGACTGCAAACAAGTAAGACTCCTGTTACGAGTCCATGAAATTTTTTACAAATATCATGCAGGGCATTAAATGGCAAAAATGACTCATGTTTAGGGCATAACATAAAAATATATTCAATATATTGCAGCATAATTCAATATATGGCAGCATCATTTTATATTTGAAATTATATTAGAGACAATATTAAGGTATATATTCAGAAAAATATCATATTATAAGCAGAATAATTAAATGACATGATATTTGTAAGTGTTATACATTTCCAAATGTCTCTTTTACTATCTAGGTTTGCTGTCAGTATCTTGTTTCTTTTCTTTCTTTACAGATTCTGTTTCTTGCAGTTCTATAACTATTTTTTCATATCGTCAGGTACTTCTTTCCTCCCACTCTGGTGGTTTTACTCAGGTGGGCAGCCGAGCTCCACCACAACCCCTCTCTCACTCCCTCTCTCCTCAAAGAGGAAGGGGGAGAAAATACAACACAGAGAACTCAAGGTTTGAGATGATAAAGGTTTAATTAAAGGGAAAGGGAATGGAAGGGAAAAAATAAAAATAAAAAAAGAAACAAAAGAAACAATAAGTCCACGTGGAAGCACAGAGAAAGGGAAAAAAAAAATTATTCTCTACTTCCCATCAACAAGCGATGTTCGGCCATGTCCTGGGAAGCAGGGCCTCAAAATGCGTAGTGGTTGTTCAGGAGGAACAGCCCCCTCCCCCACAAGAGCCCCCCCTTTTATTGCAGATTGTGACATCAGGTGTTATGGAATACCCCTTTGGTTGGTTTAGGTCAGCTGCCCCAGCAATGTCCCCTCCCCATCTGCTGGCTCTTGGGAGCTTGGAAGGAGTCCTGATGCTGTCCTGATGCACTACACAGCAATAGACACAACACTGGAGTGATATCAGTGCTGTTCCAGCTGCGAGTGCAGAGCACAGCACTGTGTGGGCTGCTGCAGGGACTCCAGCTCAGACAGACCCAACACACCCACACTGTACCATTTCATCATAAATCCATTGCAGAGTAACTGTATTCCTCCCTTCCAGACCTGGCTTATAGAACTAGTTTGTGCTTGCAATACATGAAGACCAAATATTACTGACTTTGAAATGGGTATCATTAGCATAAAGTATAAGAACACCAAAATTTTGTGGATGCTGTTAACAGTTTTCAAAGAAAAACAGAGAATTCTAATATGGAGACACTACACTGTGTGATCCACAGTGAAATGCTGTGTTAGAAGGAGGAGACAAACGAAAGAGTTGCTCTGAGACAAATCAACCGTATAGAGTATTGAGAAATAAAATAATTTCATGGCAAATAGCCAGTGTTAGTTTCTATCTGTCTGATGGGTCTCAATAAATGTATTCAATACATATTATGTTCAATACATCATTTAAAAACAAATGATAAAATATTGAATGGAGTAAACAGTTTTATAAAAGGCAGAAAGACTGTACTGTTAAGTTTAATTGAAATCATGTCTGAACTTGGTTCTTTTGTAATAAAGTTTCTAGTTAGAGCTACAGCCCACACATCTGAGAATCAAAACAGAACTGTTCATAAAGTCAAAAAGAAAATGCATTAAAGCACTGGCAATGGTAGAGTCACTATGAATGTATGATTCAAAAGGTTGACAATTGTACAACAGCATAAAGACAATTATTTTTCCATACCAAAACAAACTTTAATCCAGAAGAACCACTCAAACATTTAAGCTTCACTCCTATATCTTAGAACATACTTAAGCACACATTTTTGATTGCATCCTTTAATAAAATTAAGGGGAAAGGGAACATACCATATGGCATGACCATTACTGGATTTCTTGCAGAGTTTTCAACTAAACTTGAGCTGATGATTTAGAAAGATATCCAATATTGATCTGAAGATTACAAATAACAGCGAACTCCCTCATCCCTAGGTGTTTCAATGATTAATCATCTGTACTGTTTAAATGGATACCTCATTTAAAGTCAGGATTTGTCTGAACCAAGCTTCCAGCTGTGGGATTCTGCTATGCTTCCAATTTACAGATTAATGACACTACCAAGGAGACAGGAGTCTTTTTTCACCCACATATTTATTTATAGGCTACAAAGACACATCTTAACTTTTCCTTCAACAACTTAAAGAGGAAAAACTATAATTTAATGTTAATCCGACTCTTTAAACACTTTCTTTAACAACAACGCTTTCCTAGAATGACTGCTGAATTCTGTAGCAGAAGTATAAACAGTGAATCAACTTCTGTGAACACAATATTCCACACCAATCATTGTACTATAAGTATGGAAAGAGAAACTTAGCACCTCTCAAATATCCAATCATGTGTTTCCCTGGGAAACATGCAGTTGACGGTTGTAACAGACAATCCTTGTTTTTTCCACTCTCCAGGTAACTAGAAAGGGGAATCCTGTGCATTTTCAGGGAAATCTGGAAGGAAATTGACATAATTTCAGAGCAGAGTGCAGAAAAAAACCTGCTTTTTCTGCACTAATTTACAGAATTTGCAATAATTTAGAGGTCAATGTGCATAAAGTGAATAAAACCAATCCTGTAGTAAGAGATTTAAAAGTAATATGGGCACTTATTCTGAGATCTGTCCATAAACTCCAGGTGAAAATAACTTAATCACCAGAAAAAATGTAAAAGTACAAAGCACAGCAGTATATAATACAGGTTTATAATTTTAACTACTTTTAAAACAAAACAAAAGAAAAAAAAACACCTCCTGGCACCACACAAGTCTACCCAAAATTTTAGACCATGTGACTAAATGCACAGTCCAAACACTTCTTAAATTCAGACAGGCTTGGTGCAGTGACTACATCCCTGGGGAGTCTGCTCCAGTGTATGACCACTCTCTCGGTGAAGAACCTCTTCCTGATGTCTAGCCTAAACCTCTTCTGCCTCAGCTTGACACCATTGCTGTGGGTCCTATCACTGGTGACTAAGGAGAATAGGTCGGCGCCTGCCCCTCCACTCCCCCCGCAAGGAAATTGTAGACTGCAATGAGGTCTCCCCTCAGCCTCCTCTTTTCCAGGCTGAACAAACCAAGTGACCTCAGCCACTACTCATACGTCTTCCCTCTAGGCCCTTCACCATCTTCATCACCCTCCTCTGGACACTCTCCAACAGTTTTACATCCTTTTTGCACTGTGGTGCCCAGAACTCTGCACACAGTACCACAGTACTTGAGGTGAGGCTGCACCAGCGCAGAGTAGAGCAGGAAAAAAAAAAAAAAATATATATATATATATATATTAGTATAATATATGTATTAATATATATATGCAAAAGTATTATAATATATGTGTATAGTTTAAAAGTCCTATTTTAAGCATTATTTATAATTCTGTTTCATTAATTAAAAAAAGGAAAAAATAATGATAAAATACCTACTATAAAAACAGGCATAGGATGCTTACTGAATCACAACTTTTGAATAAAAGTAAGAAAATCTTTGAAATCCATCAGGACATTTCCTTTTAAATGTATTTTGCTAATATTCTAGTTTCAGTTGACCTTATTCACAGATGCAAAATCCAGGATGGTGGCAATGTGAAGATCTGTCTAGAAAATGAAGAGAGTTGTACATGCTGAATTACTCACTCTATACCTCATGGATATAAAAACACATTTCAGCTTGAAGTAACTCTGTAAATTGCGTAGAATATTCAAGGTTCAACTTGATATAAGACATTCATGCATATTCTTGAGGGTAAAAAGTGAAGACCTAAGATTTATTAGTAATTTACAGATGTAACAAAGATGAGTAGACCTTCTCAAAAAGTAGAGGAAATAGTTGCTGAATTACAGAAATGATCCATGTAATCCAGTATTTTAACTCCATCACCTACCAGTATTGGCAATTTCATAGGAAAATCCATTAAAAAAAAAAAAAAAAAATCTTTATTAAGCAATTACTCAGTTGTTGAGAAATCTATCCACTACAGATTTTTCTTTCTCTATATGAGATGTACTTAAGAAGTAGTACACCTATTAAGGATAACTAATAATTCAGTTCACTGTCACACAGAGCTGTGACTTTCTGCTGCTACTGCCACTAATTTGTCAGTTAGTTTAGCTTAAGGGTGAATGTTCTACTCATTTTGTTAGCAGACTCTGTGCTGTCCTTTTTTATGTTTGCCAATAACTTCTTAAATCTTATGTTCGTGTCCCTGTCATCAAAACATTATGAGAAAAGTTAAGAATTCAAAATTTAAAAAGAAAAAGTCTTTTGAACTTGTTCCCTCCATGATTTCTTCTATTTAAAAATACAGTTTAACAGACTGACTGTGACTAAATGTGCCAGCTTTCAAAAATGGGAATCAAAAATACAGCAAAGAAACTTTCACAATCAAACACATAAAGACCAGAACAACAGACAAATGGTAGGGTTTCTTTATTTGAGTGCCTATTAGTACAAAATAAATGTAATTTAAACCCAGGATAGAGGAAATTTGATGTAACCTTTTGCAGGAACAATTTAATCGTGTATTTCATCCTATGAAATATGAAAGAGGTAGGCCTATTATTGGGAACACTAATATCAGCCAGGACAAAGGCATGTTTCTTTTCTTTGTTCTTATCCATCCTACCTGCCTTTGTCTATCTTTCCACCTCCTGGTGTGTTGGATGCACAAAAGAACTTCTCATAATTTGCCCTAGTGTTTCCCCTGAAACACTATATTCTCTCTTTCTTGTTGTTCCAGCCCTTAATAACACAAAACAATTTAGTGTTTCCTCCACATGCCCAAATACTGCTATGATACTGAATGGCTAAGAAGATTCCTTTGTCACCGTTAACCTGAGCTAAGGCTATGTTGGCCTATAAGATATCTGATTATAAAATAAACATGCAGAACTGCAATTTGATAGCCCATCTACATAGATGGTTAATTGCACCTACGAAAAATGTCTTATAATGTTGGTACGTTATTATCCTAGAATACCATCTATTATTAGCAAGCTGAGTATACAATCATGAACACAGCATACAAAACATATATTTGTTCTAACTGTGAGTCACAATGCAGAAAAAAAAAATACCACGAACAACAAAAAGCAATTCACTAGATGAGTATAAACCCTGGAGCTTATCTTTCCAAAAGGAAGTTATTTCTTATTTCTGTTTTACTAAGATACACTACCCTAGTATATGCTAATAATCATTTTATATATAGGATTTTGTTAGAAAAGGGAACATTTATATAGCTTTCATTCTAATTCAGGTAGTTTCTGAAATGAAAATTTTAATAGCTTTGCCCCAGCAGGGCAACATGGTCTACCGAAAATAGCTTCAGTGATAACACATAAAATCAAAAGATTTTTCTGCAAACCAGTAGGAAGTAATCTGATCTGCCTGACTTGGGTGCTACTGTCTATTTAGCATCTACTTCTAGAACAAGTTCAACATCTACCATTTTCAATGAGAGTCATAGTTACGGACAATGACAATAGTATTCCTGCTAGAAAAACAGAAAGCCTAACTATTGTGACCATGCAGAGGAAATGTGAGTAACTGATAAGGAGATAAATCACAGCCCACTGAGCATGACTTCAGTTGTCCTATAACATATTATTAATCCTTAAATGGATTAATGAAGGTCCACACAAGACACCTGTCGTATTGCACACATGGAAAAATCCATTAGAATGAATCACATGAATTGAAAATACTTACATGCAATGTTGGGGCTTGAGCATACTTAGAATATGGGTACATTAATTAGCCCTTAAAAGCAACTGATGAAGTTGCAATAACCAGGATAAATAACCAGGATAAAAACACAAAACAGATTAGATATGTATTGGATTTGTAATGTTTTATTCTGGGGTGCTAGGCAGGTAGTTCTACAGTAGGTAGCACTGGTGCACCTTCTCATATTACCTACTTTTCATTTACATCCCATAAAGGGAAATTGATTACAAAGCTAATCTGGAATTAATACCATGGTTAAAATTAAATGAGCACATTTTAACTTCGAAACAGTCACTTGAATAGTAGGTAAACTAATCCAGGGTCAAACCTGGAATAAATAGGTTAAAGTGCTGATATCCACACATTTCTGATTCCCCTCTGTACAACAGCGGATTTCAAGGAGGAGGAATTAGAGTAATATATCCATACTACTTTCTGGAGAAAAAGACATGAAATCCACAAAAATGATTAAACACCAGCAGAATTTCATACAGTTGATGACAGTTCAGAAAGTACTTTATTCTATCTGGTAGCCAGAGGTTCAATGAGCTGCTTATTAACACTTTAGCCGTGATTTTTTTTCTGTTTTTTTTTTCCATTGCTCAGCAAATAGCATGATAAGTCTCTAAACTGTTATATGGAATGGGAAACATGGCAGCTTAGTTTCTACACCAAGATCCAGGTACACACTTTTTTTTTTTTTTTTTTTTTTTAATCTAACAGAAAAGGAACTCCCAGATACCCAATACTGAACTTGTCTATACTACAGTCTATGGAAGCCAAGCAGACAAAGAAAATGCTTAACCTATGGAGTGCTCTACGTGATTGTGTCCAAACGTGTTTAGCTTAGGCTATTATTAGGTGGTAAATTGAGAAAGGTTCTCTTAAATTTAACTCCTTGGAAAATAATCAGTATGTTAATAATTCTATCACTGTTTGCTTTACCAGATCTGCCAAGAGCTCCATTTATGTAATACAGTTTTTGAACCATGCAACACACTACAATCAAAGTCTACCTCTATGCTGGATATTTATAACTAAGAAAACTCTCATACTATGACTCACATATATTTTTAGAGGTTTAAGACTTAATGATGTCATTTCATATTTGAATACAGTGCTTATCTTGGACATTGAGTTATGAGATGCTGATGTGTAATGCATATTCAAGGCCTTCCATGTGAATAATGTGACAAAGGTCCATGAATATAATTAAACTGCTTGAAAAAGCAGGGAAATTAAGATTAGGCTTATATGAAACATATCTTGGGTCATTTAGTCACAGATTTGAGCAGGGGGATTAATATTTTAAAACAACACTTTAATCTTGCTGTTGACAGCAGATAAAATTAAGCAGGAGATTCATTTTTACCTCATACATGTTTCTGTAACATCTATAAAATGCATGCACTCCTGAACTGCTATATAAATCCTGTCTCGTTTTTTAGCTCATAGATAGAAAGACTTTTTCAGATTTTTACAACCACTTTTAGCTAAGAGAAGTATTGTCACAACACCTACAATATATGTTTCATAGTCTATTCACGGCATTTCATAATCAACAATATCTGAGTAGATTGAATTCTTTTGCATATAAAAGTCATTTGCAGTGGTAACTCTTTATCTCTACTAGTGTAAGACTATCACTTTACTGAAGTGAAGCCTAATAATTATATTCTAATTGTTGAGGCACACACACTTAATGTAGTTTATATGAGTTTTCTTTAACATTGACCCTAAGTAATGAAAAAAAAAAAATATATATATATATATATATGTTCTCAAAATTACCTTTGCAAATGTTTTAATGGTTAACGACATTTATTTTAAAATTATGATATATCATAATTAACATTGCTGTTAGCAGTCCTAATTCAGCCAATTTATGTACATGTATTATTTTGGCACAAACTTCCATGCAGCTTTTTTTTTTTTCTCCGAACCTTTACAAGTGATTACTTAATGAATTGTTACTGAATTGTGTATATATACTACCTTACCATATTGGTACAGATGATTCAAATCTTACAAAATTATTGTCTTCTACCATTTTTAATGACTACATAGTTCTTATTAATAAAGCTACATTTTCATAATGCCATTTGAAGACAGGAAAAAAAATGTTCTATTTTATAAATGAAGAAATAAGGCACAAACAAATGAAGAAGGACCAACTTTGGGAACTTTATCACATGCCTCATTTATTATCAAAAACAAAGAGACAAACAAAAAAACACACATTAGACTGAATTTAAGATACTCAAAGTACAGATTTTTATTTGCAGCTATTAACATCTTTTTGCAAATAGTCCTATGGTACCCCAACTGGGCAGACAGAAAATAAAAAATGGAAGTAATGAAAGAAGTAGAAGTCATCAATTTAATATCATATTGAAAACATTTTGGAAGTTTAAGGAATCATACCTATATCTTTAGGGCTGCATTTCAGAATCATACAGATGATGTGCATCCTAACAAACAAAAAGGCATCAAGAAATGACCTCTGACCTTGCCACCAGTGCTATGACCTGGCTAAGTTGCATTTAACTCTAGGTCTCCTCTGAACCCCTTGTGGAGGCCCTGTGATCAGAAGACATGATTTTTATTGTTTGATTGCTGCTTATTATTGATTCAAAGTGTCTGAAATAGGTTGTGAGGCAACTGATCAAATTAATGTTTCTATACTATGAAAGTAAGGCTGTGTTTGCATGGAGTTATAGTATGAAAGCAGCCAAGAGAGTTAAGGATCATACATCCTAATGGGATAGTACTGGAGAATTATATAGGGTAGAAGGAGATAAACCTGGTTCAGTCATGTCCATGCTGCTTAACTGAAGTGGTGCCCAGCACATGCTATTTCCATGACTAGGAACTTATATCAGATGCTATATTTATACTGCTCTGGATATATTTATACAGCTGTAAATAACAGATTAATCTGCATGACCAGAAATACTTTAGCCTCACAGAATTGCAGTATTTTGGAAAGAACAGACTTCTAACAAGCATCTAGTCCAATTTTATGCTTGAAAAGGTACTATCAACAACATTACATAAGATCAGTTAAGGCTTAATTTAGTTAGATCTTGAAAACTCCCAAGGTCAAATATTCTATAGCATCTCTGGGCAACCTGATGCATGGCTCCATCAAACTTCTTTTTTGCCCTTAAATTAAGTCTGAATTTCTCAATCCATCAACAAGCATCTCAGTTTGTTACACCATCTGGCAGTACCAAGAAAATATTGTCTCTGTTGTCTTTGTGCTACAACTAATTTCTAGTAATTGTAGGCCTGTATTAGATTGTTTTCTAGTCTTCACCATATTAAAGATATTTCACCATCTTTTCATAAGATGTTCTCTAGGCCCAATAGGCCCAAGCCCTCTTGACAGCCATCTGATAGAGTTTCTTCACATCCATGCTGAACCACAAGCCCAAAACTGGACATGCTAAGGACGACATTTTCCAATCTGTTGAAGTTGTCTTTTCTCTTGCAGCGCTGCAGCATTGTCATTATTTGCAAGGATTACACAATACAGTTATAATCCTTTCCATCTTTCCAATAATCCTTTCCATCTTGTCTGTGCATTTTATATTAATGCCATCAAGAGCAGAAGTGTCTTGCAGAGAGCTAGCCTGAGCAGTTAAAAATACTAACTGACAATTTTATCTCACTCGGGAGGTACTCCAAAGAAAGGAGTACTTTTCATCAAAATGAACAGTTCCTTGTTTACACAGAAATATATATATATATATACATATAAAAAAACGTAGTCTTTATTTATACGCCTAAGATCAGAATTATTTCTAGTAATATCAAGCAGCTCTTGTTATTTTCAAAGGGGAGTGTTGAGTGGGCACTTAGTTACTTGTATTTGCTCTGTACCTGCTTGTATCTGCTTCAATGGTATTTGCTCCGAACATTTTTGAATTTCTGAGCCCTTCACAAGTCTATTCCTCCATTTGCCATAGCTGTTGAAAAGGCAGGTTTAAAAAGTGGGATGAAATCAGTTCTGAATTTTAAATCCTATTACTTAATACTGTTTAAAACATGACCTCAGAGATGCTGCTAATTAAACATTTCTGAACGACATTTCGTTCCTTACTATTCTTCCCAGATGCTAGGTTGAGGGTTTATCAGCACTATATAAATACAAAAGGCTAATATTTTGAAAGTTTAAAGTATAATAGAAAAGACTTAATTTTTCTTTCATTATTTTCACTGTGTTACAAAAGGCTTTTTGTCTTTGTACACCCCAAAAAATAAAGAAAAAATATCCTTTTAGATTAAAACTTACTCTCAAACTGGGTTTAATGGAACCATCTATCTATTTAGTTCTAGTACCCTGAATGCATTTTTATGTGTTGTGCTGTTATGCATGAAAAATGCTGTAACTTCAGACCAGAAAATAGTACACTTACCTCACTGTGCTTTATGTTATATAATTGATCTAAATAGAAAAGCACTGATGGTTTTTTTTTGGGGGGTGGTTCTTTTTTCACAGAAATAGACAAATGATTTAACTTTTTAATTAAACTTTAAAGCTTTTAATTAAATGCCTAAATTGCAAAGAACTATTTCACTTTAAATTGTCTTTAGATTGCTGGATATGTATTTTCCTATTGCATCTCCTCTGACCTGGAAAGTAACAAAGAGCAGTAAATCACATTCTCACTTCTTAATTGGTACCATTAACACTTCTTTAATTATCCAGACAGACAAGCACTGATTGTACAAATGCTGCAGGTAAAACAGAAACTGATGCTTTTAAACTTAATTCTGTCACTAATGTTTTTCAAATGCTTTTGAAGTATCCACTAGCTGAATAACTTCATTTTCTTGTTTCCCACACTATTGTCATTTTTAGTGCATTTCCAAATGAAGCAATGTGGCCCAGCAAAATCAAGTACAACTTTAAAGAACTCTGTAGCCTGTTTTCATCTAACATTAATTGAGGTGACCTTGAAGAAGTATCTTTCATACTTTACACATTGGACACTTCTGCACTTTGCCTTTATAGAGGGTAAACTCTTTTATACATGGAGTGTTTCTATGCCAGAGCCCAGGACTTCAGGTTCATGACCCCAGTGAGGGATTCTAGACACCGCTGCTGTTCTAGAAATAAGTAGTATAATTACTACTCAATCACAAAAATAAATAAATATATAAATAAAGATTATCCACCCAGTAGATATCTTTTCTGTTCTGAATCTCAGCTATGAAGGATGCACCCTTTCCATGGAATATTCATTTTCTTCTTATATGTTACAAGGTTTATCTATCCAGTAAAAATCTAGACACACAGAATTGTGTTAAAAATGCTTTTTATTGTTAAGGTGCAAGCTAATTGTCAACCTTTGAAAGGTAGCTACAGACCTGTCAGCCTAACCTGGGTGTTGGGAAAGGTGATGGAACAGGTCATCTTGAATGCAATCATCCATCCTGGTATGCAGGACCACCAGGGGATTGGGCCCAGTCATGAAAGGCAACTCCTGCCTGACCAACCTCATCTTCTTCTATGACTGGGTGACCCTCCTGGTGGACAAGGGCAACTCTGTTGGCATAGTCTACCTAGGCTTCAGCAAGGCCTTTGACACAGTCTCCCACAGCATTCTCCTGGAGAAGCTGGCAGCCCATGGCTTGGACAGGTACACGCTTTGCTGGGTTAAAAACCAGCTGGAGAGCCGGGCCCAGAGAGTGGTGGTGAATGGATTGAAATCCAGATGGCAACTGGTCACCAGTAGTGTTCCTCGGGGGTTGGTGTTGGGGGCCATCCTCTTTAATATCTTTATTGATGACTTGGATGAGGGAATTGAGTGTACTGTTAGTAAGTTTGCAGAGGACACCAAGCTGAGGGGAAGTGACGATCTGCCAGAAGATAGGAAGGCCCTGCAGAGGGACGTGGAGAGAACGAGTTGATGGGTAACAGCAAATGGGATGAGGTTCAACATGGCTAAGTGCCGGCTCCTGCACTTTGGTCACAACAACCCCATGCAGCGCTACAGGCTTGGGGGAGAATGGCTGCAAAGCTGTGCAGAGGAAAAGGAATTAGATAGATGCTTGCCTGAACATGAACTGGCAGTGTGCCCAGGTGGCCAAGAAGGCCAATGGCATCCTGGCTTGTATCAGGAATAGTGTAGCCAGAAGGAGCAGGGAGGTGATCATCCCCCTGTACTTGCTTTGGTGATGCTGCACCTCAAGTACTGTGTTCAATTTTGGGCCTCTCACTACAAGAAAGACATTGAGGCCCTGGAACATGTCCAGAAAAGGGCAACAAAACTGGTGAGGAGTCGAGAGCACAAGTCTTACAAGGAGCAGCTGAGGGAGCTGGGATTGTTTAGTCAGGAGAAGAGGAGGCTCAGGGGAGACCTCATTGCACTCCACAACTTCCTGAAGGGAGGTTGTGTTGAGGAGAGGGTCACAGCCTCTTCTCCCAGATAACTAATGATGGGACTCAAGGCAAAGGCCATAAGTTGCACCAGGAGAGATTTAGATTAGATATCAGGAAAAACTTTTTCTCTCAAAGACAGATCAGGAACTGGAACAGCCTGCCCAGCGAGGTGGTGGAGTCACCATCCCCAGGGGTGTTTAAGGAAAGGTTGGATATGGTTTAGTGGGTGATATTAGTGGTAGGGGGATGGTTGTACCAGATGATCGTGGAGGTCTTTTCCAACCTTCATTACTATATGACTATATGACCTTAAAAATCATCTAGTTCTAATGCCCCTGCCATGGGCAGGGACACATTCCAGTAGAACAGGTTGCTCAAAGTCCCATTCAACCTGGCCTTAAACACTTCCAGGGATGGGTAATCCACATCTTCTCTAGGCATCATTCCAGTGCCTTACTACCCTCTGAGTAAAAAAAAAAAAAAAAAGTCTTCCTAATATCTAATGTAAATGTTTTAGTTTAAAACCATTACTGTTTTTTAGCTTAAAACCATTACTCCTTGTTCTATCACTATTCTCCCTGACAAAGAGTCACTCTCCTGTTTTCTTGTAGGCCCCATTTAGATATTGGAAGGTCCCTATGTATCACCTCCAGGCTGAACAACCCCAACTCCCTCAGCATGTCTTCATAGGGCTGGTGCTCCAGCCCTTTGATCATCTTAATGGCCCTCCTCTGGACTCATTATAATATGTCCATGTCCTTCTAGTGCTGGGAGGCCCAGAGCTGAACGCAGTACTCCAGATGAAGTCTCACGAGAGCATAGAATAGAGGGAGAAACACCTCCTTCAAACTGCTGGCCACCCCTCTCTTGAAGGAGCCCAGGACACTTTTGGTTTTCTGGGCTGCAAGCATACATTGCTAGATCATGCCAAGCTTCTTGTCCACCAGCACACCCAGGTCCTCCTCAGGGCCACTCTTCATTCATTCTCTATCCAGCCTGTATTTGTGCTTGGGATTGCCCTGACACAGGTGCAGGACCTTGCACTTGGCCTTGTTGAGGTTTGCACAGGCCCACTCCTCCAGGGTCCCTCTGCATGGCACCCCTTTCCTCCAGCATGTCAACCACACCACACAGCTTGGTTTCATTGCCAGACTTGCTGCAGGCACACTCAGTTCCACTGTCCATGTCACCAACAAAGATATTAAACAGGCATCCAGTATCATGGATTAGCCCCAGTAAGCAGCTCAGGATCACACAGCAGCTCACCCACTCCCCCACATTTGGATCAGAAAGAGATTAAGAAGGGGAAAAGTGAGAAAATCTGTGGATTGAGACAGTTTAATAGGTAAAGCAAACCTGCACATTCAAGGAGATCAAAAGAACGAATTAATTCACTACTTCACAGTGGCAGCCAAATGTGCAGCCATTTACAGGAAAACAGGGCTCATCACACGTATATGTACCTGGGAAGATAAATGGTCTAACTCTGAATGTCCCCACTCCTCCTTCTTTCCCCAGTTCTTATTGCTGAGCATGACACCATATGGTATGGAAACTCTGTAAAATATGTATCTAGTAGAAACCTGTTCTGCACTGGATACCTGAATCAATCAGTGAGGTTCTCTGTTTTAAACAATGATCTTGACATTTTAACAAAGTGATAAAAAATGACAATCCATTGAGAATATAAAATATGGTAAAAATACAGACATGAGAATGTGCATAATCAAAATCTGTTATTTATCTTTACAAATATATATATATATATACACACATATATATGGTTACAAAGGTAAAAAGAATTTGGTCAACAACTATTTTTTATTTTTTTTTTAATGCAGAGCACCTGTTATAAAGTGAACATTTCTTGCTTTGAGTTCATCCATGAGGAAGCTGCCAGTTATTTGTTACTTGTCAAATTATGAGTGAAGCAAATTAAATGATTACAGTTTCTTATTCTATTTGTCATTAATTTATGAAGATTAGATTATGAATGAAACAAATTAAATGATTACAGTTTCTTATTTTCTTTGTCATTAATTTATGCAGATTTTAAGACATCCTTTTTTCATTCCCTAACACAAAATGCCAGCTAAGTGTAAAAGATGTCAACTTGGCACAGGCCTCACTTTACTTTTATTAAATCACTGAAGATATTTCATGAATACTTGCTATTAAATCAGGATATCAGAGAAGAAATAACAAAACTATGAATGATAAAATTCCGGCCTATATTCCTTATAATACCATAAAGTTCTTATCACACTCTTATGTTTGCATGAGAGTCAATGAAGAAACTGCTCATAGAATAAGGTAAACAGGAATACTCAAGTAGGAGAGGACCAGTTATTCTTCTGGCAATCCTAGCAACTTAATAAAAATCAGATTTAGTATCTAACTGAAAGACAAAGATACATCCAGTGCCTGTCAGGATAATTTTAAGGAAAATAGAACTTGACAAGAAAATCAATTTCATCCTTAGGTACAGCTAAAATGGTGGTCCATAAAGGAAGGCGGTCATATACAATATAACAGCCATTTTAAAAGTACTTGACTTAATATATGCTACCCCACTTTAAAATAAATAAAATAAAAATAAAAATAAAAAATAATGAAAAATAAAATGTTATAGTATTGATAAACCCAATTGTAATAAAATATAAATTTTACATATTAAAAACTTGCTGGCATGCTTCAAAAACTCTTTTAAAGTGGTAAATTGAAAAGGAATGGATAATTTTGCAGTCAAACACAAGATGGATTTTGATTTACCAAATTCTATTCTATTCAGTATTCACAGAATCACACAGAATCACAGAATTTCTAGGTTGGAAGAGACCTCAAGATCATCGAGTCCAACCTCTGACCTAACGCTAGCAGTCCCCACTAAACCATATCCCTAAGCTCTACATCTAAACGTCTTTTGAAGACTTCCAGGGATGGTGACTCCACCACTTCCCTGGGCAGCCTGTTCCAATGCCTCACAACCCTTTCAGTGAATAAGTTCTTCCTAACATCTAACCTAAAACTCCCCTGGCTCAGCTTAAGCCCATTCCCCCTCGTCCTGTCACCAGGCACGTGGGAGAACAGGCCAACCCCCACCTCACTACAGCCTCCCTTGAGGTACCTATAGAGAGCGATAAGGTCGCCCCTGAGCCTCCTCTTCTCCAGGCTGAACAAGCCCAGCTCCCTCAGCCGCTCCTCATAGGACTTGTTCTCCAGGCCCCTCACCAGCTTCGTCGCCCTTCTCTGCACCCGCTCAAGCACCTCGATGTCCTTCTTGTAGCGAGGGGCCCAAAACTGAACACAGTACTCAAAGTGCGGCCTCACCAGAGCTGAGTACAGGGGGACGATCACCTCCCTAGCCCTGCTGGTCACACTGTTCCTGATACAAGCCAGGATGCCGTTGGCCTTCTTGCCACCTGAGCACACTCTCAGGAATCATTTTGAAACTAGTAAATCCTAGTTAACTGGGAAACAAAGGTTGCTGGAATTATAATAATAAAGCCATGTAGTCATACTTTTAAATACAGTGGATTACTACTCCCATGGAATCCCAAGTCCAGTTTCATATTTATTTCACCTGTGGTATAAATTCAGTTCTCCTTCCCTGTCTTGCACCTCTACAGGTGTCATCTTGAGGCAGCTATTCACATCAGCTTTCTTTTTCTCATGTTAACTCTCCAGACCCCATGCCTGTTATCCAGAAAATATCAATATAAAGGCTTCCTTTTTTCTGGGATGATAAAAAGAAAAAAAAAAGGAAAGAAAGGAAAAAAAAAAAAACTTAGAAACACAATAATTTTTCATGATTTTCTTTTTAAAAATAAAGGCAGGTGGGAACAGCTTGCAAAAATTCTGGCTGTGTCTTTATTTCCCTACCCATATTATTTATTTATTTGTTTGTTTGTTTTATGGAGGAAAGAGAATTTTAAATGGCCAGTCCTATCTGAAAGGCATTCAAATTAACTTTTACACAGCTTTTTAATACTTCTTTATCAACATTCTATACATTCAAGAAGAAAGACTACAGGTACAATTCCTGTATAATTTTAGAATAGTCAGTATATTCATATTTTTGAAAACAGATATTCTTAAGTGAGTCAAAAAACTTGTTTACTGCAAGTACACAGCAATATGTACTAGCAAACACCACTAGCACACACTGACTCTCTTCCTGGGACATGTAAATCTTAAGCACATAACAAAGATATGTGAACAATGTTTTTTATAGCATCAGAACTCATTCTGAAAGAATTTCCAAACCACACTTTAAAAGAGGTTTGAAGGATGTAATATTGAAAGAAACAGTGACTGATATATATTTAAACATAAGAAAATAAGGTTAACTAGGCCAAACTTTGCGTAAACTATTCGTTCTCATTTGTATTGGAAAGAGATTGTATATTGCATGGAAATATTTTTAGCAAAGATACCATAAATTTTAATATTCAGAACTTGGCAGGTTGCTAGGTAAAAGTAGAGAGAATTTAGAAAATAAAACAGGAAACTGACTCATTCAATAAAGAGTGTCTTCATGGTTTACGGAGCTGGACCGTAATATTTGAATTCCCCAATAACACAATATGTGATCATTTAGGTTCCTGCTGAGTCCTATGAAATGCTACCCTTGGCAACACTAATAAGAAGGTCACTTTTATTTCTGGTTTGTTGTGCACAGCAGGTGTTTTCACTGTGAGAGGAAGCATCTTAGTTGTAATCACTCCAAAGATTTTGATTCCCTTAACCTTTAATGTAACATGACTGCAGATTGAGAACAATGATTTGCTCTTTATAGTTTTTGCTAACTTAATCAAAATAACTAGAAGGAATGTGGATATCTGTACAAATAATACTATGTCCAAGCAAAGTACAATGAAGTTATCTCATCAACTGGGACACAAAACATAGAATAATTAGGTCATAGCACAATGGCAAAGGTAAAAGGACCAGGTTCTGAAGAATAATTTAAATTAATTTGTTGATTCAGTCTGTCTCCGGATATTTTCACCATTTTCACCAGATTAGTCCCTGGTGATCCTTGATGGTACTTAGTCTTGTTCTTGAAAACTATATTACTAAACAAGATCTACATTTCCTCAGCAAGCAATAAGTTCACAGAAAGCCAAATTTTGGGAACTAGTTCTGTCTATAGGCTATGCTCACAGATATCTTGAGGCCTATCTGTCTCTGAGAAGGAACACAGATTTTCTGCATAAAAAAAAAAAAAAAGCGTTTTTGAAGGCCTATGTTCTGCAGATCAGGCTTGTTGTTCAGTTGTTGGGGGTGAACACTAAAGAAGTTCTTCAGTTACAAATACTAGTTAATTGTTAGTCTTTTGTATGAACTATGCTTGTTTCATGGTCAGCAAATATTTTAGTCTTAAAATACAACTATGCAAAAAGTCATCTATGATTTTGTTCATAACAATTGCAATGCTGTGCAAGAGATCTGTCTGGATGTTAGAGACTATTGCCCTATGACTTGAAAATTTAGTTAAAATGTATTTCTTTAAAGGTATCAGAGTTTTGAACAGAGAAACGGATTCACGTCAATCACGTCTTAAATAAAGATTTCAAAACCTGTAAACTGATCAGACCTTGGTCTCTACAAGAAACTCTGGTGAGACCTGCTCTTTTTCTTTGCCTTGTCATGAAGACTTCCATTGTAACATTAGTCTTGTCTTCTCAATAACAGATACAAAACAATGGGAAAGATAGAGGATCCCTTAGAAACTCTTACAGCATGGGTAGATTTGAGGTGCTTACCTAGAAGAAGCAGATTTGCAACACTACAAGTTACTGCTCCTCACACTACAACAGTCATACCTGTTCATAAGGAAAAAACATTTGTTTGAAATGCTAGCACACAAATTATTATTACTTTTGGCATATTTAAATACAACATCCCTTTCTAGTTTTCTAGATATATCCAAGTAAGACTTCAAGATTGTTACACAAACATTAGACATTGCATATATTAGATTTTATGAAGCAATGTTCAGCTTGTTACTTAGCAAGTGATTACAGTATTTAATATTATGCACAAGATGATTAGGAAAACAAACTACTAATGGATTAAAATGGTAAACAGTTTAAGTCAACACTATTCAGAATGTATAAACTTTATTCATGGTGCATTTTTAGCACTGCTAATATGCAGTCAAATTAATCATGTCAGTAGATGCCCCCAAATCACAAGTGATTAACCTCATCTAATTGCTGGAGATTGCATTTTTTTTTCAGGAAAGATATAATTTGTTATTAAATACATGGAGTGTTCTCTTCACCACATTCTTCTTTTATTTCATTTTGTTTGTGTGCACGTGCAAATGTTCTTAGCCTTGTTGCATCATATTTCTTCTGAAAAATTGAAAAATCAGTAGTTGTTATTTCTGTTCTCCATACTCAGGTCACAACAATAAAATAAACAGGAAGATGAGTGAAATGGGAGTTTTTCAAAATAATTTAAAACAACAGAAACCATTAAAAGTTTATCATAAAATAAATAAAATGCTAAAACTAGCCATCCATTTTTTTATGATCTTACCTACTTTGAAGTGCTTTTATAAGTGCTCTCCTTATTGATGTATTTATCCCCAAGAAGAGAGCAATAAAACTACAAAGCTAGTCTGAACATTTTAACACCACAAAACATAAACCTATGTATCTCATAAGGACCTAAGCTTTTAAAAACTTGACATTTTTATTTCTGTTTCTGCATTGGGATTGTCTAATCCAAGACATGAACAAGCAAAATAGAAAATGCTTGAAAAACAGGGTTTCTAGAGATGTTGGCCAAGAGGAAAAAGCTTTTATTGAACTTCCATTTTGCTTTATTTTCAAACTGTCAGGGCATGAGTTTGCTGCCACACATTTTAAAAAAAAAAAAAGTGGTAAATCCAATGAAAGTAATGAATTTGAGGTACACTTCCATTTCATGCCTCTTTTTCCTGGCACTCAACACAGAGCCTGTCTGAGGGCTCCATATTTAATATGTGGAATTAGAGAAACAGGAATGGTACGGAAAGGCATTACTCTTTGTTAGACCATATGATGCCAGATACTTAAGCTTTCAGGCACATGAAGCACATTACATAAATTTAAACGACCCATATGCTAAAGAGAATCCTGCCCCAAGTTACCATGCTTAGCACAGAGATCGAGCAGGCAAACTGGGAAATCCTGAAGACAAATGTTGCCTACTAACTCCCTTTTTCAGAGTTCAGGAAATATTCCTGGGCGCCTAGAGATCACAGCATAAATAAAGAGACCATAGCATTGTTTCCCAAAGAGAAGAGCAAATCTTCTCTTTTGTTTTAGAGAATCAGGATGAATATGCAGTTTTGACGCATTAAACAGATTAATGTAATTTAAAGAAATAAAACATGTATTAGAACCTCTTACCTTTTCCAATTAGTTGAGTGTCTTAATAGCTAATAGCTCCCTCAGGCTGTCTTTGTAAGAGAGGTGCTCCTGCCCCTTGATCATCTTCATGGCCCTCCTCTGGACCCACTGTAAAGTCCTTCTTGTGCTGGGGGCCCCAGAGCTGAGTGCAGCACTCCAGGTGGGTTCTCACAAGAGCAGAATAGAGAGGGAGAATCACCTCCTTCAACTTACTGTTCACTCTTGTTTTAATGTAGCCTAGGACATGCTTGGTTTACTGGGTTGCAAGTCCACATTGCTGGCTCAGGCTCAGTTTTTGGCAACCAATTCCCTTAGGGCTTCTCTATATCCACTCATCGCCCAGCCTGTATTTTATATTTGGGATTGCCCTGACCCAGACGCAAGACCTTGTATTTGGCCTTGTTGAACTTCATGAGGTTCACTTCTCAAGCTTGTCAATGTCCCTCTGAACATTATCCCTTCCTCCAACATGTCGATCACATCACACAACATGGTGCCATCCACAAGGCTCCTTGGGGTGCATCCAATCCCACTGTCCATGTCACCAACAGGGATGTTGGGCAATATGCAAACCCCTGAAGGACACCACTCATCACTGGTCTCCACCTGCACATCAAGCTGTTGAATTACAGCCAATTCGTTACCCACTAAGTGATCCACCTATCAAAATCTGTCTTTATTTTAGAGACAAGAATGCTGTAAAAGACAACATCAAGTGCTATTCACAAGCCCAGGTAGATAATATTAGGCATTTTTGCATTACTTCCTCCTTGTTGGGATGCATTTCTCCTGAACTTGGAGGTGATCCTTGAATATGAACAAGCTTTCTTGGTCCCATCTTCCCTCCATGGCTTTGTCCCACAGTACTCTACCAAGCTGATATTTGAAGAGGCCAAAGTCTGCTCCCCTGAAGCAGACTACCCTGAAACTCTCCAGGGTTGTGAGGTTGCTGTGGACCATCAGACTGTCCTAAGGATCTTGATCATCATTTCATGGCCACTACAGTCAAGACTGCCTTAGACCTTTACATTCCCAACATGTCCCTCCTTATTTGTGGGAACAAGGTCCAGCATAACACCTCTCCTCATTGGCTTCTCTATCACTCGGACAAGGAAGGTATTATCAATGCATTCCAGGAACTTCCTGGATTGCCTATGTCTGCTGTGCTGTCCTTCCAACAGATATTTGTGTGGTTGAAGACCCCCATAAGAACCAGTGCTTGCGAATTTGAGGCTGCTTCCATATGTCTACAGCGGGCCTCACCTGCTTGGTCTTCCTGATCAGATGGCCTGTCCCTGCCCTTACTTTAATCCCGACCCATAAGCTCTCTGTCAGCTTGTCGTCCATCCCCAGGCACAGCTGCAGGCACTCCAGGTGCTCATTAACATAGAGGGTGATGCCTTCTCCTCATCTCCCCAGCCTGTCCTTCCTAAAGAACCTATATCCTTCCATTCCAACCCTCCAACCATGGGAGCCATCTCACCACATCTCAAAGATGCCAATAAGATCATAGTCCTGTAGGTGTATGCAGGTCTCTAACTCATCTTGTGTATTCTCCATACTGTGTGCATTAGTGTACAGGCTCTTAAGAAAGGTATCCTGGTATGTTGTTTTCCCCGAAGGTGTTTGGGAATTTCTCCATAGTGCTGCCTTGTAGGCATTTCCTTGTTAACCTAAAAGTGCTGGAGCTAGCTTCATGGCCCCAAGACTGGGCTAAAAATTCCAGTTTCATCTGCTTATTTCCCATATACATTTGCTGTAGAGGCATGAAAGTTGGACCCCTAATGAAGGTAAGTTACTAGCTGGAGTAAAACACAAATAAAATTACAAGACAGTAAAGAATAGGGGGAAAAAATGTCCTAATGAGCTTTCAAACACAATTCAAAATGCAATAGTGAATTTCATCTCTGGACATAATCTGGTGGGAATCCTAACAATAGTTTAAGCTTTGTCTGTGGGCAAAGTTGTAATACAGGCCATATAAAATGAAGTTACAGAAACATAGCAAGGTATCCTTTAAAACTAATGCAAGCAACCTACTCTTCTTGGCAAGCACTGATTACGGTACTGCCAGAACTCCAAGAAACTCTTGATTAAGGTGTAACAAACTATGGAATTTCTGGAACAGCGATTCTAACTGCAACAATATAATGCTGTTTCTAAAAGAATTAGACTAATGTAATTTTAAATCACTGTAAAAAGTATATTTCAATGGCCAGAAGCTGACAAAAGCAATTTAAGTATAAAAACAGAGTCATAAAATATTCAAGAAGTCCAGAGGATTAGCAGTCAAAGCAAGTAGCATTAATTATGACTTCTAAAGCAGAAAAAATTGCTGATAGACTAGACGTTAATTAGCAGCAATTGCTCTGAGCCAGGTTTTAAACACACTACATGAAAACAGTAATTACACAATGTTATACACTAAGAGATGACACAGTTGAGATCAAAGGTTAATTCTACAATTGCTTACAAACTTGGACTGACAAAATTCTCAAGAATGTTAAAGCCATCAGTGAGGGACTTCTTTGTCAAGATAGATATAAAGAGAAGGAAAAATGAACACACATTTTCTAAAGCAAAATAGTGCAGAACCAGTGAAATTTTGCCTACCATTAGGCTTACTGTTGGAAGACCATTATCCCCACTTGCTCACCACAAAGTGATCAGGAGTCTCAAGAAAAGGTCTAATGCTCTTATTTGAAGGGAACTTATACGGCCCCTCAGAACATCTGGATATTGAGGAGCTGATGTTAATTTATGTGCAACACAATTACAAACCTAACTAGAAAAATATTTTTCCACACCAATGGAAGCAACAAAAATGAAACTGAAGCAAAACTCAGAGAGCTACAGTATTTGGATTCACAAGAAATCATCATTAATGTAATATGTATTGTTTTCTGCATGACATTATCATAGATTATAACAGCAGTAATAATGTTCTCAGCAAGTAGATCTAAAACCTGAATAAATAAAAGAAGAAAGAAACCTGTCAAGCAATTTTTCTTTCTTTTTAGCTTAATTTTGAGAAATAGTAGGGAAATTAATATATATATATATATAAACAACGTGATATCAATAAGCTAGTTTAATTTATGGCAGAAAATCTTTTTCACTAGCAACTGGAAAACATTTCCTCAACTCAGATTGAAAAAGAACAGAGAACAGCAACTGAAGAACTCTTAACAAGTCTTACAGACCACAATCACAAGAAAAGATGAAAATCATAAATGTCTTGCATAAATATGGCAAAGAATATCCACATAACACAGTGAAGTGACAGCATAGGTGCAAACCTAGCACAAAGGAAAATTACAGATGAAAACATGGTCACTGCAGATATACACATGAAAAAAGTCACTTATTTTTGTCACTATTCTTATCAGTGATCCGGAAACTGGAGTCAAATGCATCCTCAGAATGTTTGCTGATTATACCAAATTGGGAGCTGCTTTTGACTTTCTGGAGGGGTGAGAGGTTTTGCAGAGGGACCTAGATAGATTGGACCACTGAGCAACTAGGAACAGCATGAGTTCTGCAGCAGTAAACAATGGGTTCTGCACCTAAGAAGTAATACAGAATACAGATACAGACTGGGAGACGTGTGGCTGGAGAGCAGCTCAGCAGAAAGGGACCTGGGGGTGCTGGTCAACTGCAGGCTCAGCATGAGCAAGCAGAGTACCCTGGCAGCTAAGGAAGCAAACTGCCTTTTGGGGTGCATTGAACATGGCATGGCCAGGTGGTCAGAATAGGTGATTCTCCTGCTCTATTTAGCATTGGTGCAGCCTCACCTTAAATATTGTGTGTAGTTCTGGGCTCCACAACATAAAAAAAGATGTTAAGGTCCTTGAAAGTGTCCAGAGGAGGGCAATGAATCTGGTAAAAGGGCAGGAAGGCATGTGCTGTGAGGGGAGGCTGAGGATCCTTAGGCTGTTCAGTTTAGAGATAAGGAGGCTGAGAGATTAGCTCCATGCTTCCTTCAGCTCCCTGTAGAGGGGAAGTGCAGAGGGAGGTGCTGGTCTCTGCTTCCTGGGAACTAATGACAAGTTGGTTGGGAATGGCACAAAGCTGTTCGGACTGGACATTGGGAAAAATTTCATTACCATGAAGGTGTTCAAACACTGGAACAGGCTTCCTAGAGAGGTGGTTAATGCCCCATGCCTGTCAGTGTTCAAGAGGCATGTCAACAATGCCCTAAATAATATGCTTTAACTTCTGGTTAGTCCTGAAGAGGTCAGGCAGTTGGACTCAATAATCTTTGAAGGTCTCTTCTAACTGAACTATTCTATTCTATCCTATTAAAGAATATATATATTTTTCAAGAAATTATGAAGCATGAAAATTTGACTCAGCACTGAATAACATAATACTCAATTTAAAAAACAATTACAAAGCAGCAGAACAGAGATAACCTAATTAGCAGCAACAATTATTTTGACTGGTGAAGTGTAGTAACATTTTATCTCTATTGAAATAAAAGAAAGGTCAGTGTGAAGCAGAGGGAACAGAAGTAACAGGCACTGTTCCTGCCAAGAAAACCATACACTCACGAATTACAGTTTCTAAGAGTAATTGCCAAAGAGAGAATCAAATGGCAAAAAGTTCTTATTATAAACTTATTAGATTTTAAGAATGCATGTCATGGCTTCACTCTAATTCATCCCAGAACACACTGAAATATAATAATATGCCATCCATATTTAGCATACTCAAACTAAGCACAGGCTTAAGTAAACAGTTCTACATAATGTCAAGTGGTGTCAAGAACACATCTTTCCTGCTTGACATTACCATTTCATTCTAAGAAAAGTCCTAGTTAGACACAACAACAGCATTGTGTGGTTCCACAGAGGGAGCACGGAAGGTATAAAAGTGAGTAATAAAATAGCTCTAGGAAGTAACAACTTAATCAACATGGCATACAAAAAAAAAAAAAATCTAATGAGAACTTCTTCAAATCTAAACTCTACATATTCTTAGAACACAATGTAGCATGAGAATTAAGTGAATATACCTGCTTTGGTTGTAACATGCAAGCCAGCGGGGATATCAACAATGATATTAAATCTGCAAGGTGGAAACTTAACAGGTAATAAAAGCTTCACTTTAAAACATCTCCGATTTAAAGATCAAATTCCACACCTTTCACTCATATTATTTTTCCTCTTACTATAGATGATTGGAAAGCTGAACATATTCTGGAAGAACAGTCAACTGCCTCAAAACCTCTGAAAGAAAATACCTGAGTAAATTTGTAGATATTAACAAATATAAAAAATGCAGAACTTTTCTGAATAACTCCACCTCATTTTAAAAGTCATAAAACACAGAAATATGGAGGTTTGACAGCAGGTAAAACCAAATCACCTTCTGTAACAGATGTTGGATAATATTAAAGTTCTGGAAATTTCAGGCTGAGGGCAGCACAAATAACTTGAACAGCACAAATACCCTTGGAGATCATTCAAAGAACTTAGAGCTTCCAAGTCATTTCAGAGAGTCTGAGAAGAATTTTTATTATTTTATTTTTCTTTCTGAAGGTACCTACCAGAATATAGAAATTTTTCTCATTGCACCGCATTGAGCTCACCCTGGCTGTAACATTTTCACCATTCGTAAAGCAGAACTTAATTTGATACAACATATCGAGGAGGCTATACATACAGCTCCATGTGAAAACCATTCAGAAGAGTTACTAATGGTGGGCAACATTATTTTATGGACGGGTATGAGGACACAGATATTTGGAGGTTTAAAGGCAACTATTATATTACCATGAATCAAAACAACCTTTATACATCTATCAGTCTTTTATATTCTACATATGAAAAGACTTTTTACAAAAAAAAATAGTCCAAAGTTATTTACCTTTCAAAGTTCTATTGAATAACTACTATATCTCCTTTTAGTTTTTTTATAACATAAATAGTAAGCAAGATCAAAAAAAGGTTGAACTATTCTGTCCTATATATATACCTGAAGCTATCACAGCCAAGTGTTTATGTAACCTAACAAAAAATACCAAAATGCAAAATTAGTCACTACATTTGGAGATCTTCCTTATGAAATTTCTCAAATATCCAGTTTTGTTTGTGACACTTTTTCTCACTGGTTCACATTGGAGGCAGTATGCACTACCCACATTAAACTTTATAAAGCATCATGTTGGAGACAAAGAGCACCACCTGAAGCTGCCAGCTGCTTACAAGACATAGAAGACCAAAGTTTCTCCTTTCATCTCCTTCTTAGCCACAGAAATAGAGGACGTAATTTGTTCTGGAGGGAATCTGTATGACTAATATGCTTCTTCTAATATGCTAGTTAAGGCAGAAGGCTCTGTTTATCTCCTTCTCCTTCTGTATCTATTCAAAAACCAAGCTCTGTCATTGTGTCAGCAGCTTTGGTTTCAAAAATAGCTTGTGAACTCCATAGAAAGCTGAAACAACATACTACTGCAGTGACAGGTAATGTGGAAAGAGATGCATTCACTCTAAATTAGAGGTTTATATCTCAAGTAGTCTCTGCAGGCTCCTTTAGTAGGCCATAGAAAGAAACAGGCACACTTCCAGATGGTAAATTCACAATATAATCAAATGTAATCTGATCTCAACGGACCAGATGCGATGTTTCCTGGAGGCACCTAATAGTTTCCACTGACTGCAAAGGCAAGCAGGGAAAAAAGCTCAGATTTAACTATCATCATTAATATACTTAAAGCTAGCTGAGATTAACATCTACAATGCTTGCTTTGAAGCCATCTAGACATTATGATTAGATATGGATTTTTTTTATAGATAATGGATTTTTGGCACTGTCTTTCAACACAATTATAAAGTAGAAATTCAGATCAAGTCCAACTGAAGGTGTAGGTTTTTTTCTAAATGTAAGTTAAAAAAATCCTTTGTACGTATTTAAAGTCCAAATATGTTGTGGGACTGTGCTTTTTTCATTGCTTTATCTCATATTTAATCTTGAACATGTTATGAATTCTTTTTCCCCATAAAGCCAAGGATGATCATAGAAGACTGCTATAGTCTGTTCTTCATAGGTGTTTAGGCTGTTTCCAGTGACATTTTAGCCTTATACATCTTAGAAAATAGCAAAATTACTAGTACTAGGTACGAATGGTTTATTATTTCTACCTTCTATCCAGAAAAAAAAAAAAATTATAGTCATGTACAGATTCATCTTGGTTTTTTTTTTTTTCATGCTTTATTATATCCTTATTACAATACAGTTCAGCAATTTGCTGTGGAAAAATAATGAAGAACTATCCAGTTGTATTTCCAGCATACAGGGCTTTTAGAAAGAATATTTCTCACTGACCAGGGCTCAAATACTTTACTAAAAAATGTTACAGAAATTGCAAGGAAAAACAATTGTTTGCTTACATATTATATCCAGAAAAAAAAAAAAAATGCAAGAAATTAGAAAAGAAGGAAATGTTCACTATGTCCAGGTCAAATACAGAAATTTGTTTGTACTAGGTACAAGTGGTCTTGTTCTTATTGCTGGGGCACAATAAAGAACTTTATGCAGAATGTGCAAGTTAATACAATTTATTTGCAGTGGGTAGTGTGGAAAACAACATTGCATTAATGCCCCACACGCACATCTTTCTTCTGCATGAGAGAAGTGATGGAAAGAACATAATATGAATTATTTCTATTCAATAAAAAACAACATCTCATGCATACAACAAATTATATGTGAAAGCTTGCAGGACAGAATTATGGGGTTCCAGCACTATTAATAGGGTCTGTTACCAAAAGACAAACTGTGTTTTCAGGTAGATAGGTATATACACTGGTATGCATTTTTATTAGAGAAGACACAACTAATGATGTGCTTTGCAATATTAAAATCCATCTTCACACTGTTCAGCCCACGCTCTTCCTGAAATTGAAACTGTTCATTGCACTGCTACCTTTGTGTTCTAGCTCCTATATACTAAATATTCCATTAATTGTCCATTACACATTTATACCCACATTTTTTTATGAATTACTATAATTTTACTATAGATGTTTCTGGTTTTTGAGGGCAAAGAAGGAACCATTGTTGCTGCTATTTTAATTTTAAAAGCCAGAAAAAAAAAATACAATAATAAACTTGAATTATATTTTGTTCACTTTCTTTTTAGTTGCTTGCTTTGCCTTATCTGGTTCTGAAGTGTAAAATGAAGTAATTGCCTTTATGTCACAGGAGTAATACCAAATTGATCATACTTGTATTTTTACCAACTCTGTGATACTACTTTATTAGCAGTCTTTAACTTACAAATCACCTTAAATTTGAATCAATATTTAAGAACACTTAAATTTTCTTTCCTAAACAAAATTTCTTGAGGATTTAACAAAGAATTCCTGTAGCTTTCCTAGGAAAAGTAGCTTTTTCATTTGGAACCTGATCCATCCTAGTATCCTGAAATGGAGAAAAATTTAAAAACCTCTTGAAGTTAAGGCCATTTATCTTGAATAAAATAAGATACACAACCTAATTTCCATTAAACTTATTTTGTTGATACAAAGAGGGTTGTGAGGCATTGGAATGGGCTGCCCAGGGTGGAGTCACCATCCCTGGAGGTCTTGAAAAGATGATTAGATGTTGAACTTAGTGATATGGTTTAGTGGAGGACTTGTTAGCGTTAAGTCAGAGGTTGGACTCGATGATCTTGAGGTCTCTTCCAACCTAGATAATTCTGTGATTCTGTGAAGGTTAAAAAATGATAAAAAATAATACCTATATGTCAATCTAATTAAATATCTATCATGAAATCCCACTTTGAACTAAATGAAGCTACACTAAATTGAACAGATGAATGGTATCTATTTCAAGACCAAAACTGAACACATTTGTTCTTATCCATAACTGGAGAACTAAATAAAGCATGTAATAGCGAGACTCAGAACCACTAGAAATGAGATAACATACATTGTCCTTCTACAATCCTTCTACAATCCTATGATTAATCTCATGCTTATTTAAATTTATGTTCTGAAATTTGATAGAAATGTCTTCAAAATACTCTGAATGAAAATAGGATAAAATAAGTGTTAGACTGAAGGACAAAGCAAACCTGAATTTTGTGGCATGCAAGTCCTTAGAAGTGAAGGCTTCTAAACCTACATACATAAAGTTGAAATCTAGCTCCATAAAATTGAAGTAGTGCATTTTTCATCTTCAAAGGATTTGATTAGCATAAATTAGTCCCCAGATCACTGTATTAAATTATAGTGGGAAACAACTATTACTTCCCAGTTTCAAAGTGAGCAAGGGAGGAGCAGAAAGACCTCACAAAAAATTTCAATTGACAATTTGATTTTGAAAGTGTTCAGTGTAATTTTGATCTGGGAGATCCTTGAGGTGCAGATGAACTAAAATTAAGGTACAATGCATGTGGTACACTGAAATGTTTCTAGATTTAGTTTTGGTAGAGACAGTGTGTCCTATCCATAATCTGTTGTAGAGGAATGGATAACCTGGAGATCTACTTTGATTTTCTTTTGCCTATTTGCATAGTGTGTAGGGTATCCTTTAGCACAAAAAAAAAAAAAAAAAAAAAAAAAAAAAAAAAAAAAGACCTTCCACTATTTTTACAATCAAAGCAATGGATGAATTTCTAATGAATTAACACTTTTGTGCCCCAAAATTTATGAGGGGGGAAAATGGAACAACTGAAATAGGCTTCTGTTTTCATTTCAGAACCTCCAGCTTCACTTTCCTACTGAGGAAGAGTTCTAGCTGAGGCCAGGTATACTTTCAATGCAAAGAACCATGCAAAGGAAAGCTAAGAAATGCTTTTCTGTTAAAATGAGGAACACAATTGTAACTAGTTGCAAATACTGGCTCAGTGCCCAGCATGATTAATGATGCTTTCAAACTGGTTTTAGAAGAGCACTTAAACTTGCCCTTATGAATCTTGTCTCTGTCAGTTTTCCAGTACTTTGCTTCTTTATTTGAGTGCCCTGTTGCTCTGAGAAAAACATCAAGCTAAGACTGAGGAATTTTCAATGTGTAAACTTATATACCATTAGATGGAAAATCTGCTGCCAAAACTCATATGAGAAGGGAAAAATGTGAACCTTAGTGAGGAAATTAGCATCAGTAGTGATAAAATAAGATTACTGGGTACCTGATTATTAGCTACATTGATCAACAAATCTGTAGTATACACAGTGTCCATTAGTGAAATGTCCGTCTTGCTTTCCTTATGTAAAGGAAGAAGTGGAGATGCAAATGGGTGTGTTAAGCAGAAGTTACGTGCTTACAGTTCTCCCTCAAATGGTACAAACTTTTAAAAAATGTATTTTAATATACTTATTTCTAAGTATCATTCAAGTTCTTCTTCAGCTAATATACTAAATTGTATTGAAAGTTAAACTTCCTACAGATTTGAGATTAAATCATGCCTTCTAAGGGGAGGCAGGAAAAAAAAAAAAAAAAAAAAAACACAAAAACAAACAAACAAACAAACAAACAAAAAAAACATAGCTCATAATTTCCTTCCTCTTTAATTGATGATTTGCCTAGTACCTAGGAGGACATTACCACCAGAGGAACTTGGAACTTGGGCTGAGTAAGCAATCAGCATCCACATCTGTCCATCCTCTGCCACAACACTGAGCACTGACTGACAGCTAGATGCCCCAGAGTAAAATCCATTACTTCTGTAAGCTTTTTTAGTCCCAGTGTACTGAAAATGTTCCCAAATCTGTTTGAAATTTACTGATTTGTTTTCTCATTAAGAGGCAAACTTGTTCTTGGTCTCTATTTCCATAATTCTTAATCATTATTGGCTTTAAATCATTATGATTTAAAACATTTAAATCACAATAATTAATCATCTTAATCATTATGGCTTGAAATTAAAGAGGGCAGATGTAGGGAAGAAATCCTTCACTCAGAGAGTGATGAGGAACAGGTTGCCCAAATAAGCTGTGGATGCCTAGAAGTGTTCAAGATCAGGTTGGATGGGGCTTTGAGCAACCTGGTCTGGTGAGAGGTGTCCCTGCCCATGGCAGGGGAGCTGGAACTGGATGGTCTTGATGTTCAAGGGCAGATTAGATGGTGCCTTGGCCAACCTGATCTAGTGGTGGCATCCCTACCCATGGCAGAGTGTTGGAACTAGATGGTCTTTAAGGTCCCTTCCAATCCAAGCCATTCTATGATTCTAACAGTACTTTCAATAACAATTACTTCAATAACAATTACTTCAATAATCTAGGAGGGAGATCTGATAGATTTTTAATTGTTTCAAAGATTGAGAAGCAGAGACCATCAATACATAAGAAGTATATTTCAGTGATAAGAAGACAAGATTAAAAAATCATTACAATTATTATCCTACTTCCCCACAAATAAATAAAACAAAACAAAATCTTGACTTTAATTTAGTCAAACCATGTTCTAACAGGAAAAAAAAAAAAAAAAGTAAGAAGAAAAGGTTGAAGAAGAAGTTGATAAATAAAAATAAGATCGAAAGTCAAGAAAATGAACAAAATCTTGACTTAATTACAAAGAAAACTAATGGAAAAAAATATTTATGAAGAACACATATTCAATACTGATAATAGACCTGAAAAAGAAAAATAAAGTCAGAAAGTCAGAGAACTTTCCAAATGTAAGGTGTTTCCTCAGGCATAAGAGTTGAGAGGAAAAGTGCAGAAACAAACAAAAAGCACAACTACATATTAAAGCATTGATTACTTGTACTTCCATTTAAAAGGCTGGATTAATTGTATTTCTCCCTAAAAATCTTGCTTTGGAAGACAAGAGTTAGCTTTCTTTGGAAAATGAAGGATTTTCAGAGGCACTCTCTCTGAAAATGAGAACTTTGCAAGATGAATCTAAGAATGCATTGATTCAAAGAAGCAATGTCCATAAATTCACTACCAGCTGTGCAGCTAATAAATCAGGTTTAAAATTAGATGTCTGAGTCTCCAAACTTGCAAAAGACAGACACAATGAAAGAATTTGTTTTGCTTTTAGACATCCAGGAATGCATATCCAAGGGGAGAAAATAAATTGTGATATACCATCAGAAAAAAATGTGACAGGCCTTTTTTTTTTTTTTTTTTAATCAAATGTGCCTAGGATTCCAGTGCATTAATAAATAAATAAATAAATAAAAACCATAAAGGAGGTATGCTCTTTCCAGACACAAACACTACTTCAGAAATAATAAAGAGGATTTCCAGGCTTTAGAATCCTGGATTTTTAAGTCCAAACATGCAAAGAAATTTATTGAAAATACAAACAGATATTTTTTTCAACAAGAACAGGAATTCACAAAGAAAGTCCATGCAGAATATGCTCATATGATAGCTTAAACTTAAATACAAGCTATGTAAAAGGATCTGAAAAGGAGAACAGCTACAGACTGAAGCTTTTCCTGCAGCGTACAAGAATCTGTTGACATCACAGGGATTTTATGTGCCAGAGTAAGACATGTCTCCACCATAAAATATCTCCTGATTACCTATCAACAGGGGAGCTCTTTAGCTAAACACATACTGAAAACACAGAAGTTCTAAAGCCATCTAAATACAGCGAAAGTGTGCACAAGCACAGAGTGGTTCGTGTGCGGGTTCACCCATGTGTGTATGCTGCAGCCAGTCATGACAATGAGGAAAAAGAGACAGGCTTCCTTTGTCCCTCGCCCCCCAGCAAATCTACTCCTTTGGGACATCAGCTTTGTACATTCAGCTCATTTTATATCTTCATAAAAAATGCAATTTATGAGAAGTAGAATTTATTTGATGGTGATCTCAGTCCGTGAACAGTCTTGAGTAAATGCTAAAAAAAAAAAAAAAAAAAAAAAAAAAAAAAAAAAAAAAAAAAAAAAAAAAAGGAGAAAAACAACGTGAGATTTTGCTGCTTAGAGTTATATTTCAGGAATAAGAAGGCATCCCCAGACAAGGACTGTATCATTGAGAAAACTTAGATACTACAATATAAAAAGTAAGGCAGCTTCCTAGAGATTGTCATACCACATCTTCTAAGGCTGAAGCTAAATACACAGACTGGTGACGTATAGACTAGGTAAGTGGACAGTGAGGTGGACTGAAAATTGGCTGAACTGCCAGCCTTTCAGGGATTTTATCAGAAGGATGAAGTCCAGTTAGAGTCCATGAGTGCTTCAGGAGCCAATAGTGGTGCTAATAACATCGAACATTTTCATTAGTGACATAGATAATGAGACAGAGTGCACCCTCAGCATATTTACAGATGATACAAAACTGGGAGAAGTGGCTGATCCACCAGCTGGTCTTGTTGACATTCAGAGAGACTAGGACAGGCTGTACACTGCTTGGAGGACAGGAACCTCATGTAGTTCTGTGCAGGAAAATGCCAACTCCTTCCCCTAGGGAGGAATAACCCTAGGCACTAGGACAAACTGTGACAGATAGATAGAAAGTTTAGAGACAGGACATTCCCTCTAAAGAGAAAAAATAAAATTACTGAACAGGTTCCCATAGGAGCTTCCATCCTTGGAAAAATTCAACATCTGGCTGGAAAAAGTTGTGAGCAAACAGAGGAGGAGGTAGACGAATTGGGAACGTAAGATTGAATTTCAGCCTGGGAAGAATGGGAGTGGGAGGCAGGTCATCAGCTTTGTCTTTGTTTTTTACTAACCCATTCTATTGTATCTTAACTGGCAATAAACTAATATTTTTTCCCCCAAGCTGAGTCTGTTTTGCCTATGATGATAATTGATGAGTGATCCCTCTGTCTTCGCCTTGATCCACAAACTTTTCTATCCCTTACTCTCCCCATGTCCTGTTGAGGATGGGGAGTGAGACAGTGGCGTGGTGGACATCTGGCAGCCAGCAAAGGTTAACCCAACATATAAAGTATAAAACTTCCAAGTCTTTTACCTAGTAAACAAGATGATGATATTAGACCTGGTGACTAAAGCAAGAAGAAGTATTAAAGCAGAAGGCTTTCTGTTTAGACTTTCACAATGAAAAAAAAAATCTCCTGGCAGATGCTGTGATTTTAGTGGAAGTATCACAATATTTGATGATTTCCAGATCTCAGGCATCAAGCTGAAAAATGCATTTGTTATTCAAATTAGCTGCAGGGATTTTATTAATATTTAGAAGAGAACTGAATCTACTATCTTCCTGTCAAAAAATCAAATGGTGTCAATCAGTCCTTCCATGTCAAGTATTTGTTTGCCTGTTCTTATTTCCTCATCAGAATTAAAATATGGTAGCCGGTAGATAGATAAAAATTGCAACAAGAGACAAAAATTACCTTAAGCCTTTAGAAACTGTTCCTGTCACATACATTTAACACGTACCATTGCATCTCTCTTCCCTGCAGGCTGTTCTCTTGCCAGCCACAAAACACCAGTCCACATTCCAGGCAGATAGCAGCAGAGAGGGGAACCAGAGACAGTCATTGCAAGCATGGGACTGCCCTATATAATGTGGATAGCTGGTGGTATCAGTCAATAAGTGGAGGCAGTACTCCCGACTTAAAAGATGGTATGAGAAACTTGCTTCTTTTTCTTCTCTCTCAATTTTGATAACCTGGAAGTTCAGGAACAATGATGGCATAAAGAAAAGTTTATGTGCAGGATGGACAACTGGGGAGACAAGGGAGTGCGGAGAATAGCACGATAGGGTGGAGAAGAAATTGACAGAGAGAGAGACTGAAGACAAATTCTTATAACTGTTGAAACCAAAAGATTTTATCATTAAGAATTTGTAAACAATATGTTAATTTCAACATTGAATATATTTGGTCCCTTGAATGGCAAAATTCCCATTCTAACAATGACATGATAGCCATTCAGCAATGCATACAGAAAGCTTTCACTGGGAAAAGGGCTGGACAAGTTGCTTACATCACTATGTATTTTCCCAATGTTTGTGAAAAAAATGAGTACTATCACTGTTCAAACCTTGAGCTGACAACAAACAAGCTACTTGCAGCAGCTACATCATCAGAAAAATAATCCTGCTGACCATAGAGCCAGAATAAGTATTTTGAAACACTCCTATAAGATTGAAAAGTGAAATATATATACTTCTTTGTTCTTATCACACATTCAGTAAGAACTATGTATTGTCTAACACATATGGTTTACAATATGGTGATCATATATTTTGTGAATGCTCAGTGCTATAAGTCAAATTCCTTGAATTATTAGAGACTTTCTCTCCTATAATATGTAATTATTATGATTTAACATTTTTCCCCAACATAAAGATAACCTAATTTATGAGCCTGTGATCACATTAAAGTAAAATTAATTCAAATCAAGACCAAAAGAGCAAGAAAATGCACTAGAAGATTTTAGCTACCCAACATTTGTGGGGGGCAAATACAATGAGAACAGCTATGCAGCTAAAAGTGCAAACACGGAAGTATTCTGAAACAAATAAACCCTTGAAATTTCACATTTCACATTAGTAAGTAGAGTAATGGCATGAGGACGAGGAACATAATAGAATTAGGCAAGCTGTTAAGAAGTGGAGTTACACTGCTTGAAAACTCATGAAGAGTCAGAAAATAACAGAGTATTTGTTCTGCAGAAGTAGAAAGGCCACTTCCTTAAACACGTTCAAGCATCCCCCTGACATTTATAAAGTTACATTTTTATTATATATTCTGTCATTCTGTATTTTAAAAGCACAGCTTATTGAGGCAGTATGCAGAAAAGCATGGCTTCTTATTCTTTATAAGAATAAGGGTAAGCTGAGTAACAATGGTATCTGGGACAGACTTAAGGAGATGAGGATCTGACTCAAAGGTTTTCCTTGTATGATACCCAGAAGGAATCAGAAGAAACTGAAAGATACAGCCACCAATTTAAGGAACTTAGGGACTGACCAGCAGCATTCATCTTTCACAGGGATTTCATTTGCTTCTTTGCCTGTTGTAGAACAATAAAAGAAAAATATTTTCTTCTAACATGAAGTAGCATACTGCAAATGACATTAAATGCTATCACATAACATGGTGGATTAGGCAAATTCTATGTTTTTTAAACAAAGATTTCAAACTTTAGGAAAAAGCAAGTGCTTTGGACAGAAAATCCCTGTTAATTCCACAAAAGACCTAGCATATATGTGGGTCTGGTCAGCTTAATGACTATAATTTAGATTGTACTCTTCGTCAGTTGTGTTATCACTTTTCAATGAAGCATTTGTTTGTAATTGTAAACTATTTCACATAAAAGTAATTTTTAGATGACGGTATCAAGATACATTACACAACTGAGGTTATAATTACAAAGTGCAAAAATTCGCTAAAATACATCTTAATTTAGTTAAAATGCCACAATTGAACACAATTCCAGTGTTACACTGGAAGAAAAAAAGTTTCTCACCCTAATCAGGGTCAGAAGTAAGGAGTTAAAATTCTAAGAATAAGTTATGCTAACTGCATCCATGTACAAACATAAAATATTCATTAACGTTCTTTGTTGAATGCAGTTAAGCATCTCAAGCAGATTTCAAACAGTCATTTACACAAATTTACCAAAAAGAAAGTCCAATTTTGATTAATACATTCAAGAAGTATAAAACACTAATACACGTAGGCTTGCATCAGTATTGGGTAATACTGATAGAACTGGACAAGTTTATCACAAAATAATTTGATCAATGACAAGCAGACAATATTAGACAACCAGCTCAGTCATATCATGAGGACACACAATCAATAAAAATCTATTTACAGCCATCTACTCAATGATACACTACAAGAAGGACAGTTCCTAATTTACTTATTTCTATGTCTGAATTCTTTCTGATCTTACTAGGCCAAAATTTTAATGACTGGGAAAAAAAAAAAAAAAAAAAGTGTCTTGTTTTGACAAATCAAAAGTACTGCAACTATTACTATTGGCCTAAGGAACAGAGCAACACAAACACTCGAACTACATTGTAAGGTAGAATATTTAAGTAGATCAGTATGTTATGCTGTTAAAACCTCTAGCCTTTAATTGTTCTGTAAATATTTTACTATTGAAAAGAATAACTAAATATTAAAGGAAGAATCTTTATGATGTCTGTGATGCAAATGATGCATAGGTGTACTGGGTTTACGTGGCAAGGTTTTGGTAGCAGAAGGGCTGCAGGGGAGACCTCTGTGAGCAGAGCCCAGCAGCTGCCCTATGTCAGATCAGAGCCAGCTCCAGACGGCTCCAAAAGGGACCCGCTGCTGGACAGAGCCAAGCCATGAGCGATGCTAGGAGAACAGATTGAAGGAAGGGGAAATCTGCTGTGCTATAGCAGCTGGGAGAGAGGGGTGAGAGCTGAGAGAGAAGCAGCCCTGCAGCCCCCAAGGGGAGTGCAGCAGGAGGGCAGGAGGTGCTCCAGGCACGCAGCACAACTTCCCCTGAGGCCCCTGGAGAGGCCCCAGGTGGAACAGGCTGTCCCCCTGCAGCCCATGGGTCCCACATGGAGCAGATCTCCATGCTGCAGCCCCCCCATGGGTGGAGGAGCCCCTGGTGGAGCAGGCCCCGGGCTTGAGCTGCAGCCCGTGGAGAGGAGCCCACGCAGGAGCAGGGGGTCTGGGGGGAGCTGCCGCCCACCCGTGGGGGACCCGTGCTGGAGCAGTTTGCTCCTGGGGGATGGACCCTGTGGGACGGAGCCATGTGGGAGCAGTTCCTGAAGAGCTGCAGCCTGTGGGCAGCCCCCGCAAGCTCAGTTTGGGGAGGACTGCATCCTGTGGGAGGGACCCCACAGGGACCAAGGGGCAGAGAGGGACCGCGAAGGAGCTGCAGAGACGAAGCATCAGGGAATGACCACAGCCCCCATTCCCCTGTGCTACTTGGGAGGAGGAGGTAGGAGTGGGTGGATGTGGGGAAAGTGTTTTTAGTTTGCTTTTAGCACTCACTGTGCTAGTGTGCTAGAGATAGGCAATAAATTGTATTAATAGGGAGTTTTTGCTGAGTCTGTTTTGCACATGAAAATAATTGGTGAATGATCTCCCTGTCCTTATCTCAACCCTTGTTAACATTCCTCTCTTCTCAACCTCACAAAGCAGTATTTCAGCACTCCTGAAGTTCTACCCCTATTGATTTCCTACCTATTGAACCATAAAAAAGTACACATCGTTTCAGAAAACAAACAAACAATCAAAAGACCAAGTGTAGTAGTCAGTCAATAGGTTTAGATCCTGAAAGCTTTGGATGCAATGCCAATATTTGCATGACTACAGAAATTTGTGCTACCGGTTGCCCACAGTAACAAAAGTGTAACTTAAATCTTATGTTCCAGTGTTCATAGATGATGTTAAATTTAAAAGATGGAATATATCCCTCCAAAACTGCCTACAAATACAGAGTAATCATATTAGAAGCATTCAGTGGGGTGAATGAGTCTGGAATAAATTACCAGAATTCTCATGGTGAAAAAGAAACTTACATGGTGGACAGCTTAATTTGAGACTGGAGTATTAATTTGAGACCTGATACAGCTAGCTGTGACTTCTTTTATATTCTTAATTTTCATTGTCATTAAGGGGCCTGAAAAATGTGCATTCTGACATGATGGCCAACATATCACCATTCTCAAAGATGGTCATCAGTGTGGAGAGAAAAAAAAAAAAAAAAAAGGCTTCATGCTCCCACAGATGTTGAATCTAAATTGGTGTTACACCACAGTTCTACAGAACAAAAATGGGAACTAAACAGATGAAGACATTACATGAACACACTTCCATGAAACAGAAATGTATCTGAAAACAATATATTCAAAATATGATGTTACAACTTCATCTGGTTTCAGTATGCTTTACCAGTGTCATAGTTTCTGGTAAGAAGAGAAATGTGAAATGTACAGATATTTTTAACAGAAATTTAGCCCACAGCCTTTCCAGGCAACCTGTGCTAGGGCTCTATCACCCACCCAGCACAGAAGTGCTGCTTCATGGTCAGAGGGAGCCTCCTGTGTGCCAATTTCTGCTCGTTACTTCTTGTCCTAGCACTGGACACCAGTGACTGGCCTGGCTCTGTCCTCTTTGCACCCTCCTTTTAGGAGACATTAATGAGATCCCCCTGAGCTTCCTCTTTTCCAGGCTGAACAGTCCCAGCTCTCTAAACCTTTCCTCATAGGAGAGGAGCTCCAGTCCCTTCATCATCTTGATCTGCTGCAACTACTTTGCCTAATGCAGCCATTAGGCACCGTTAGGGTTCTTTGCAGCAAGGGAATTCCTCCATCAGTACAACACAAAGCATTTTAGGTCCCCTCTACAGCATTCTACTTCACTGATCTTAGAAATATATCATAATCAGACTGGGGGGAAGAAAGGCAACTCTGGCAGATCAGTGAGCACTAGTGGTGAAATTCTTTTCTCTCTCATATATATAATTTCATTTCTCTTTACGTTACATTTTTGGCTTTTCATTACTCTACAAGTTTACGATATCAATGTTAGAGCTTGTTATTTTTTTCCCAGCATACCTGTTAGCTCAGTAATATAATGATATTTGTGGCCTGGAATGGGGAAAGAGGGGGATGTCAGCTAAAAATGTTTTAATTCCAGTATAAGAAAATAAATTTCTTTAGAAAAATCTTTCAAAGTTTAACTATTTCTAATCATTTTTTCATTTTAAACTGTTTCATATGACTATTATAGATTTTAAATAACAAACGTATTCCTTCAAAAGCCAGAAACTGTGCTGCTGATGTAAAATTTTCACACCAGATTTCACAACCTTACTTTTGCCTGGCTGGCTGGCTGGCTGCTGAAAGTGACCAGTAGAGGGCATTTTAGGACCGAGTTACGTGAATACAAAATGAAGCCTAGCATTTCCGTCACAAACAGTAATTCACTCGCGTTGGAGGAGTACGTTTGAAAAGTTTAATAAATATTTGACTATAAATTCTAGTGTTTTCAACATAAATATTAGATCCTTAGTATTTAAGTAGAATGTGATGTGCAATACTTTATTAAGATACTTAATACTTTATTAAGAATACTTTATTAAGAACTATGTTTTGGAACTTTTTCCTATTTATTGTGCATACACAGAAATACTGTAAAGCTGACATTTAGACAGTTCAATGTATAGGCGCATTAAAACTTTAAGTAAAATATGCTTACAAAGCACGGAAAGAATTGCATTGAAGTCAATGGCTGTAAGATTTCATTATAGCAAGCAAAAGACCTATTTCAGCAATATTAATAATTTAGTTACATGTTCATAGAGTATCCCAAGTTGGAAAGGACCTATAAGGATCAAGACCAACTCCTGGCTCCATACAGGACCAGCAAAAAAAAATAAAAATAAAAATAAAAAATAAAATAAAATAAAAAATCAAACCATATGTTTGAGAGCGTTGTTCAAATGCTTCTTGAACTTGGCAGACTTGGTGCTGTGACCACTTCCCTGGGGAGCCTGTTCCAGTACCCAACCAGTTGTTTACTTCAATTGTGAAATTACTTACATATCAGGTTTTAACTGTTTTCAAGTATTGACTGATTAAGAGCAAGTTGTAAGCTTCTTAAAAGATACAGTTCTTCAATATAATCTTGTGAGTTTCAGATGTGGTTGTGGACCCAAAAATCTGAATTGAATAAATGTGATAAGATTTAATTCCCCATTTGCCACAGGTTTCCACAAAGGGGAACAAGTACTGGAAATGCAGCCTTGCTGGTTGGTGTTAAAAGGTGTACACCCAAATCTGCTTACATAATTACATTCCTGATTACACTAGCTGGGCTTTTTCAAACATAGATATTCAGTTACATGCCTTGATCTGGGGTTATAGTTCTGCTAATAGTGCTTGTGCAACTTCATACAGTTGGTTTTGAGTCTTGAGCTACAGACTCAGCCAGTCACAACTGTGTCCTGTTTCCTTGGGTTAGAGTTTAGCCTGAAAGACTGAGTGACAGAACTTTTCACAGCTGTTTCCACAAGGTCAGAACTAGAAGACAGGAGAGACTTCAACAGCAAAGTGCACTCTCAGTGCACAAGGATGCTCTCTAGTAGGCCCTGGGACAAGATATAGACGTATCAGAAGATATACATTTTATCCCTTCTTTAGCTATCTAACAAGACTAAGAAACTTTATTTTCTTTTCTGTGGCTGTCTCATCTTCTACTGCATTAAAAGTCACCCTGTCAGATGAGTATATTCAAGACTCTTCACATAGTTTAAGCAACATTTCTGTACTCTTCTAAATACAAATTTCCACATGCAGAGTATTATTTTGGGGGAGAACACAATTCAAGTCACAAACCTTCCTAATTTTGATAAAAGTGCCCCTTTCCCGCTCTACCGAAGAGAAACAGGAAACATTTCTATTTTTCATCTTTTACTTTATACAACTGTTTAAAATTGTTTGTGCAGTGCTCCCCATGGAGATAAAACACTCTGGAAGTATTCCATATGCTAGCCACAGCCCTTAGTTGCACTGCTGACTAACAATCATTTGGTGGAGTAGAAGTACCTATAAAAAAAAAAAAAAGTTAAACTTGAAGAATTTTTCAATTTAAAAATCTGCTGTTTTCCAATTTACATATTTCCACACAGCTCACAACCAAGAACCTGAAAAACCTGTTCTTACATAAATCAGTCCTGAAATAATATTACTTTTGGCAAGGCATACTCCTGAGGGAAATTCCCAGTCAACTGAGCAGAGTGATACTGATCTAATGAAAAGAAAACTATAATGATAATGGCAAAGAGAAAAAAAGTCCAAATGGCTATTTAAAGATGTCAGTATACATGCCTGACTTCACAGGATGGGTAAAGGAAGGAAAAAAACACCAAAAAATGTCAGCTTTCTCTCAGTGCAATCTGAATAAACAAAGAACCTGTTTAAGGTCACCTCTAAACTCCACCTGGACATTTCTCAACATTTTTCAAGCTATGCCTGCACTGTACCCCTAAATCACCAGCTCAGGAAACTCACTATAGATTTTCAGTCACTTCAAGCAACAAGAGACCAAGTAGTTCAAAGCACAGGATGAAATAGTGGTTTTCTGAAGATAAATCTTAGAAGCATTATTGTGGTGGGAACAAGACATCTCAGGCATAAACTCGCCCCTCATTCAAATCAGCTTAACTCCAAGCTGCCAGGCGAGAGGGACTTTCCTGTTCTTCCACCCAAATTGACTGTGCTTCCTCCACGTTGGGTCTAGTGACCACCATGGTAACAGAGGGCAAGCTGCAGCCATACCCCAGACGAGTGGGTAGCAGGTATGGGTGAAGGTGCCAGGTGGGGCTGGTCAGGACAGTTAAGGTATTTTAGGTCTCTCAAGGCAATAACATTTGTATCATGGAAAAATAAAGTATTAAGAAGGATGGTGCACACTCAGTAGGAACACTTGCAAATATAAGGACAGGTTACTTGACTTTAGTCTCTTTAGGATATATACCAAACACACTTCTGATTTATAAATTAAAATTTCACTTAAAGGAAAAAAATTCTTGATCTTATCCTAGCTTCCTATGGCTGAAATCAGTAGCTAAAATTGAGGGAGAGGGTTCCCTCCCACTCAAGTTTTAGGCAATGATGCATTAGATAAATAATGGTAATGTGTTCTGATTTATCTCCTCAGATCTGCAGGCAGATGTTGCTAACTGGAATAGTGCACCAGAGTGTTATGTCAGTGACTGGAAAACAAGAGGAGGAGTTTACAGCTTTTTCTTACCCCATGGTTAGTAAAACAGTAACAGGCACTTACTTTGTTAAACCTGAAAAATATGAGTGTGCTTGAGAAAACTTGACTAACTGTCATAAAGACAGGAGTTCAAACCAACATGGGCAGAGACTCCATGGAATAAAGCTGTTTCTGGAGGCAGGAATTGGGGATGTCTGTGTTTGAGCTGAGAAGAAGAGAAGTTCTTATAATCTGAGAAAGGAATAAACAGGTGACTGGACTACAGTTAAGATTTTTGTACGCAAGTTAAAAAAAAAAAATCAGGAAGACACATTAAAGGTAGAAGAGTAGAGGGGTCTGGAAATTCATGGGCAGGTTAATGGGCTTACTTTGCATTTTTCTGCTTCTTAATTTTCAGTTGAACAACTTCAGGAGTAAGACTACGAACCATGAATCTCCAAGTATATAGCAGTGACTAAACTAGGGATGGATACAAGAACTCGACCAAACATCTGTTTTCTCATTGCTTTTCCTCCAGCATTTTATTGGGAGATTGGGAGAGAGAAGGACTGAGACCTGTGAATAAAGAAAGTAGGCACTGTGTGTTCCTGCTGGAGGAACCAATCCAGCCCATGAAACTTCAGCTACCTCACAGACACCAGCAGAGTGTCAATTCTCTTTTCAAGCTGTGGGATCAGAGAGGTATTGAGGTCACCGAGCCCTGCCAAATCACCCACTCTGTCTCAAGCTTCAATGGAGTTGCTAATGTTGTTGATGTAAATGCTCTAATACCAGGAAGTACCAGTTCTGCCAGCATGCATCAGCCTTCCTCAGCAATTTGGATTCTTGCAAGTGCCTATTCCTGGACAGAGATTTTATCAAAACCTGGATTAATGGGAATACAGAGATAGGACAGGTATCCATGCATAAAGTGCATCCTTAGGGAAATTAGACCATCAGTTCCTGCTAGACATCCAACACAGCCTCCAGCTGGGTGACACCACTTCCTTCACCTACACATGGATGGAAAAGATCAAGCTACTCCCATTTAGATCACATCTACATTTTGTGCCAGATGAGTGTGCCCACTTGTCTATCAACACACCAGCCTCCTTCACAGTCTACCTATTGGTTTCTGTGGTTCTCTTGACAATCAGTGCCTGCCTCTTGGCTTTGTAATGACTGATGGAGCTTCATAGCAAACCTCAGCTTTGGTGTGAGAGGAGAGGTATGTCTTCCTGTCTACTAAAAGGTCAGGAGACATAAGCAAGGTGGACACCAAGCTCATGACTATGAACGAGGAGAGGGGAAGCAGCTACTAGGGGAGCATGGCAAGAATAATTGGAACAGGAGATCTTAGATTCAGATGGCAAGGCACATGGCTGCCTAAATCTGCAGGGAGTGTTGGGAGATTTAGGATAACTCTGAAACCTTGAGGACTGTCAGGGCACTTTTGTTCAGCTGGAGATCCAAATCTTTTGGGAGCTGGACTGCAGAAGTCATTTAATTTCCTCATAAAAAATATATAATAAATTGAAACACTGTACAAGGGGAAAACTTAAAATCACCCAAGATCCCAAGATCCTGGGAAATAGTTCTGTGTAATGGTAGTGTCCCTTAAAAAGGTACATTCAGATGAACCATATTTCTCAAAAAGGAATAGTAAATGTTTCTTACCATGTGGCTTATAATTCTAACACTTTCAGCAGAAAATGCAGTAACCATCTACTTCAAGAGGAAATGGACACCATTGTATTTTGATCCATCAAGATTTCCCTCATAGTGCTAGAGAGGCAGATGACCAACTGTGATGAAGAATCTCCAGTTCTTGTTTGTTGTGGGGAAATACAGAAACTGGAAATAAAAAACTCTGGAGAGGATTATGCAGTTATTACAGTAATAGTAGCTTAAAATAAAATAAAATAAAATAAAATAAAATAAAATAAAATAAAATAAAATAAAATAAAATAAAATAAAATCCAAAATTCCCAAATGAGTTAGTTTTCTTGGCAGCCTCCCATGCAAATTGTGAGACCCACAACTGTTAACCTCATAAGATAGCAAGCAGATAAGACTGTGTAAGTGATGACTGAAGATATAAAAAGCCTGGCATGAGAAGGCAGCAAGGGACAGTCAAAAGCAGCCATTTTCAGTGTAACAAAGAATATACAAGGAACAGAGTGGTACTTCAGGTCTGTATGGATACATAGAATTCTAGTGGGACTCTGTTTCTTCTTGTGTAGGAATACTTCTTTATATTAAACATAGCATTGAGATACCAAAGAAAACAGAAAATGTTAAACATGTAAACCAAAAGCAGCAAAATCATGCCAGCACAGCAGCAATTTTATATACAATTACTGCAGTATATTACAGGTTTGGTAGCTGATTCAGCAGAGCTTTTAGAATGGAAACACATGAAATGTAAATCTGTGTATAGCTCATTTGCTGTCCCACATCTTTTATTTTCTAGAGCTACAAAATCAGTTAGTGAAGACAGCTGGAAAACATGTTGCTAACGCAGGGGTTTGTTTTATGGCATGCTTTAATTTTATGGTTCTAACCTTTTGGTTTTCCGTGGTAAAGATCATAAGAGCAGTACACTAAAAAGTGCTTCTTTACTTGGTGTGATGGTTGCTCTTTTCTAAACCATCAGACATTTTTCAGAAAATGAGAAAAAATTATATTTTTCTGGAAGGTGATGTATAGCTCTATGGTAAATTCATATTCTTTGTTAACATTCCAAGAAGGTGTGATGTTCACAGCATTAATGTAGCTCTTTTTGTAGAAACGAGACTGTTTTCTCCTACTACATGGAGAAAATTGTTCTCCTCAATGTAATTACTTGTTCAAAATGTCCTCTGAATAAACCAGAGAATATATTTTCAAATTAATTAACCTAAAATAGCATTTTTGGATATAAAGTCAATAAAAAATCAATCAGAGACTGGAGATTCCAGCCTGAAATTGATAAAATAATAATAATCTAATAAAAAATAAGTATACAGAAAGTAGGAGAAGGGACAAAAGACCCATGTCCGCATACAGAGGAACTGTCTGAGCATGCAGGGATAGGTCTGGAATCAAACTTTGTGGATGTGAAGGACACTGAGAGGAGCTTCTACAAGGACATGAGCAGGACGCCAGTGCTGACTGGGGCAGGAGCCCTGGTGACAGCAGGCATGTATAAAGCTGGGGAATTTAATATCTTCTTTCCCTCAGTCTTGACTAGTATTATTTGCCATCAGGAATACCAGAGCTCTCAGACCAGTGGGAAAGTCTGGAGCAAAGAAAACTTACTTCAGTAATAAGTATCAGATTGGGAAACATTTTAACAAAACAGACATGCACAAGTCCATTGCATGTGGATAGAATAGAATAGAATAGAATAGAATAGAATAGAATAGAATAGAATAGAATAGAATAGAATAGAATCGAATCGAATCGAATCGAATCGAATCGAATCGAATAGAATAGAATAGAATAGAATAGAATAGAATAGAATAGAATAGAATAGAATAGAACAGAATAGAATAGAATAGAACAGAACAGAACAGAACAGAACAGCATAGCATAGCATAGCTGGAGGGGAACTACAGACATTATCAATTCCAACTCCATGACCTCTTCAGGGGTAACCAAACATTAAAGCATGTTATTGAGGGCATTATCATAGAATCATAAAGTGGTTTGGGTTGGAAGGGACCTTAAAGCCCATCCAGTTCTAAATCCCTGCCATGGGCAGGGGCACCTCCCACTAGACCAGGCTGCTCAAAGCTCCATCCACTTTAGCCTTGAACACCTCCAGGGATGGGGCATCCCCAGGTTCTCTGGTCAGCCTGTGCCAGGGCCTCACCACACCCAGAGTAAAAAATTTCTTCTTAATATCTAATCTAAATCTATCCCAACTCCCTCAACCTGTCTTCACAGGAGAGGTGCTCTAGCCCCTTGATCATCTTCATAGCCCTCCTCTGGACTTGTTCTAACACATCCATGTCCTTCTTGCACTGGTGGCCCCAGAGCTGAATGCAGGGCTCCAGGTGGGGTCTCACAAGAACAGAGCAGAAGGTCAGAATCCCCTCTCTCACCCTGCTGGCCATGCTACTTTTGATGTAGCCCAGGATACAGCTGGCTTTCTGGGCTGCAAGTGCACATTGCAGGCTCATGTCAGGCTTCTCATCAACCAGCACCTCCATGTCCTTCTCCTCAGGGCTGCTCTCAATAATAGTACAAATGTCTCTTGCACACTGACAGGCATGGGACATCAACCACTCTGCTAGGAAGCCTGTTCCAGTGACCACCTTCACAGTACAGAATTTTTTCCTCATGCCCAGGCTGACCCCCCTTGGCAAAGCTCTATGCCATTCCTGTGCAACCTGCTATCAGTTCCCAGGGAGCAGAGACCAGTGCCTCCCTCTGTGCTTACCTTCTCATGAAGTTTTAGAGATGTGCCCATCAGTGCTGGCTGATGACATTATGAGGCCACTCTGGATGTCTGGTGACGGATTTGGAGTCTGGAGTGGGGTGGAATGGTGTTTCCTGAGGACAGAAAGAAAGCAAATGTCATTTCTATCTTTAAGAATGCCAGTTACATGTTGGTCAGCCTCCCCCTATCACTAGGAAGGTGACAGAGAAATAATGCTCAAAAACTTTTCCAAGCATGTTGGAGAGACATGGAAAGCATGTAGAGCTTGGAAAATGGTCATCAGAACGATTAAGGGCATACAGCGTCTGACATACAATAGGCTGAGAGAGCAGGTACTGTTCAACCCAGAGAAGAAAAGGCTCAGGCGATTTTAGCAATGTGTTTAGCAATACCTGGTAAAAGTATAAAAAATAAAGCCACACTTTTCTCAGTGGCATCCTATGACAGGAAAAGAGGCAATGGGCACTAACCAAAATACAGGAAATTCCACATAAACATAAGAAAAGATATTTTTATTGGAAAAGATTTCCAAGAGGGACTGTGGAGTGTCCATCTCTGGAGATACTCAAAACCCAGATCACAGCCCTAAACAACCTGCTGTGGTTGACTCTGGTTTAAACAGGGGTGTGTTGACCAGTTGATTTGCAGAGGTGCCTTCCAGGCCATCTGTGGGAAAGGAGCTCTCAGTGTGAGATCTTGGGCTTGACCCATGGACCTCTAATGCTGTTTACTACTTGCTCGTTTTCAGAAGATGGCTTGGACCTCAGTACACAGTGATTTGCTGTGAAAGATTAAAGCCTTTGTCTATACTATGCAAGTAGCCACATCTCTAACCAACCATGTTAAGAAAAATGGGGTACCAGTGGTCTACTCTCTTTCCATATACTTTGTACAGAAATATACATTTATAACCTAATCCTGGAGACTTTATCTTAGCTTCTATCTCTTCTGCAAATTTTAGTGATTTTGAACAAAGTAGAACTTTAATTTAGTAAGTACTGCATCCCTAATCCCACATTCTTAAATCTACTCAAATAAATATATTAAATCCAGTAGAACTTAGCAAATTAATAAATATTAACTCAGCATGGCTTACAGCTACAGAATAGATTGCATTATCTTTTTGTTTTGAATGAAATCTGCTGAATTTGGCTATAAAGGAGCTTCAAATGTTATGGTGTCTTGCATTCATACCAAAAGAAATAACATATTATTGCTGCATATATTTGTAAGGCACAAATGAACATGCTTCCTTAATACAGCAATAAAAACAGCCATATTCCTAGTTTATCTTGCCCAACGGTCATCTTTTATATTTCCTTGAGTCAAAAGATAATTATTTTCTCTCCAATTAGTGTGAACTGTTGTCTGTATTCACTTGCTACCCTTTTTCCACAGGTGAACCCTCACTTGATACATGCTGGCTAAGCTGATTGACTTCCAGAACTACATACTGCATTTAATTTAAGAAAGTGAGAAAATGCCAACAGCTGTAAGAAAGGGACTACCTGAAACACTGAATCTAATTTAGCAGAATTATGTTCCTCCCCTGAATTTCATGGATAACTGTCAAAGAGCAATGGCACTAAAACTAGTTTCAGCCACACAGATTCTTTATAGTTCTGCCTGATTATTATAGCAAAATAAGAAGTAAACTCCCTAGAGTTATAGAAATCACATGCTTCTGCAAGAGCAGCCTATGGTTTTTACTAAAACTTTATTTTTTATGTAACAAAAGTCAAAACCAGCTTGACTTTACTTTTCTATGTAATCTATCCTTTTTCAAGAGAGTATATATTTGTCATCTTTTCTGTTTGTTTGTTTAAACCAACTAAAATATATATATATATATATATAATATCTGATCTAAATCAAATAGATTTAGGATACCTTAAGTAAATTAAAAACATTAAAACCATAAAGACATTTTAAGCAAGCCTTTTTAATATTGACTGGAAAAAAAAAATAAATAGGGTAAACTGTGTGTGTTATCACTAAAATGAATGGAGAGGTCACTACCCTAGCTTAACGTCTAGAAGCATCAAGTAACAGGATAAAAACTGAGGTAACCATATACACCATTTTAGGAAAACTAATCTAAAAGCTTAGTTGTTCCTGCAGGAAACACCTACATTTCAGCAGTGAAGTTTCCTGTGGTTCAAACATAGAAGATGCCCAACAGTATTTTAGTATACAAGTCCTAGAATGCAGTCTTAAAAACTCTTGCCTAAATTGGTGCTTATGTTTCCTTCAGTAAAATTTTCCAAAGATCTCTGGTTTGGTTTGTGCATATACCCAGACAGTCATCATTTGGCAAGGCAAAGCAGCCCTACAGTTGCTTCTATGCTAACCCTTATGGAAATAATCAGTAACATGTTTTTATAGCAAGCAACACAGATCGGTGGCTCAGCTAAATTAATGCATTACAGCACTCCAACATTATCTCATTTCTCCATACCTTTCCCTGGCACCAGTGTCATCATTCTAGGGTTACTTTTGTGGTAATGTGTCTTCCCTGATCCTTTTGGGTCAGATTAAGGCAAGGGCAAAGGAAAGGGCAGCATCATGTAGCCATGGATAGGGAAGAGCCCCTTTCAGTAGGGCTAGCTGTAGATGTCAGCTCAGATTGACTCTGGCATCCTGTACTCAGCTCTGGTGAGGCTCTGGTCTATTCTCCCACATGCCTGGTGATAGGATTAGGGGGAATGGGCTAAAGTTGCACCAGGTTTAGGAGGTTTAGGTTGGATATTTGGAAGAACTTCTTTACCAAAAGGGTTGTTAGGCATTGGAATAGGCTGCCCGGGGAAGTGGTTGAGTCACTATCCCTGGAGGTCTTTAAAAGACGTTTAGATACAGCGCTTAGTGATATGGTTTAGTGCTTTAGTGGAGGACTTTTTAGTGTTAGGTCAGAGGTTGGGCTAGGTGATATTGGAGGTCTCTTCCAACTGAGATGATTCTGTGATACTGTGTGATTATCTATATTTGTGTATGGCACTGTAAACTTGTGTAACAACTACAGACCCAATCAAGTGCTGTAGGAAAACAGAAGAAATAGTCTTTTTATAAAATAAAGGAAGGAAAAGGGACTATTTTTCCCATTTCTTAGGCAATAGTTCAAACTGACAGAATGTCCTCTGAAAAAAGACTTCCAAGCCCTCCTCAAATTAAATGGCTTTAAGCTTTTAATTCTCTATTCAGGATGCAATTCTCCCCTCTGCTTCATGTTGTTGCAACCCCACAATGCATCTGCAAAATTCCAGACATCCTGTACAACTGGATTTGATGTTGACCTTCACTCCATTATGTTCTCTGCATGGCTTCTCACTTTATTCCAGGAAAACTTGAGATTTTTCTTAAGTCTGAAAGCTTTAGAAAAGAACTGGGAGTCATTTTTTTCCATTTGCTCTTCAGAGTTTCTCTGGAAAATCCTAACTAGAATACAAGCAAACTTTTGTGGATTTAAAATGCTTTTTGAATCAGCACAAAATTTATCCTTTGTGGAACAAACACTATCATGATTAAATCAGTTGTAGGAGAATGAGTTGTTTTGTGATATGATAAAGCAGATGAGTTAAATCCAGGGTTGTTGTTTGCTCATACAGTTATAGCACTTACAACCCTTTTCTTGTTATAAGCATCCCACACACATTCACAGCAAAGAAACAATCCTTGACTGCAACAGTTTATAGCTAAAGTCAAGTCAGAGAGGTGAAAATAAAGAGATTACAGACAAGTGACATAAACAGATGTGGAAATAGAAGTCTGTGTTGTTTAGTTTGCCTAGGGAGAGTTGAACATCTACCCTGAAGTGAAAGTGCCATCATTCCAAATATTTGAGATGTGAATTAAGCTACTACAAAAGCACAAATCCATATATCTATTAAAAAAAAAAAAAAATCCACCAAATTTAAAGATGCAGCTCTAAAACAAATCAATGGGAGAGGGGGCAGTGATATACAAAGAAGTGGGATAGGATAGGCAAGTACCAACTAGAAAGCAAGAGATCTGCAGGTTCAGTCTGTTGACTCAGCATTCTGCTTCCCCACATTTAAAGTCTCCAATGCAGAGAGTAAATTCTAACAAAGCCTATGATGTGATAGAGATCACACCTCAGGCAAAGATGTTTAGGTATAATGAAAACACCTCTTTGTGGGAGAGGAGGAAGATTCCAATGTGAAGTAACTTACCTTTAATGAGTTTCCTGTTACATAGCTAGATGATGTGACCTACTTCTGCCTACAAAGTTCTCAATCAACATTTTATGCTCCACATTGCATCAGACACCAAGTTTGGGACATCTCCTTGCTCTTGGAACCTACAGAGAGGCTTACTTTTTGAATTAAGTGAGGAATACAGCCTGTTAGATGCAGATTGTCACATCTTCTTGATTTTTGACTGTGAAATACTGTTTCTTTGGCATACGTCCATCTCTGGTTCTGTTTGGACTCTGTCATATCTCTGCCTTGGCAATTTGAAGTCATATGGGTACGCTTTTTTTAGAGAAAGCCTAAATTATGTGGTTGGAAGATTTACTGGCTAGAGGATATTGTTTCATCATGGCCATTACTGATTACTGTTTCACTCAGACCTCAGACTGGTTTTCCAAGTTTCTGTTATCACAATACGGTGTGATTATGGTTCTTTTCATTAGGTTTATGCAATTGTGTTTTTTGTTGTTGTTGTGGTTGTTGTTTTGTTTTGTTTTGTTTTCATAAAAGAGAACCTGTTCTCCATTTGAAGGGAATTACATCAGTTTAAACAGTTGAGTGAAAACTGTACTATTTATCCCCAATACTAATCTCTTAGCAAAGAATCGTGTTCACCAACCCCTGTACTCAACTGTCCAACAGAACAGGAGAAAATAATGACCTAGAAGCTGTAATTCTAAACCTGAACTCAAAAGAACATAAGTTAACTCCACACTCTGTCCCAGACACCCAGTTACACTTTGAACAAGAAATTTAAGTCAACTGCCTCAGCTCTCTTTCATAATGGTATGCTACTTTCTCACAGTACTGATAATGCAGAGCTGTGTCTGTGTAGGCTGACTACTTACTACAGTCACTGTTTTTTTTCTAATACCCTGCATGACAGATAATAACAAAGCACAGCAGTCATCTTTCAAAATAGAGCCTCTGAAACTGTAAGATCATCATAAAAGACATCTGAACTTACTATGGAGTAACTTTTAACAGATTTTCAGACAGGAGCCTAGGGTAAAAGCCATTCAAATATTTGTGTTGTATTATACTAGACTGTCTGGACATGGTCCTGGGTAAGCTGCTCTGGGTGTCCCTGCTTGAGCAGAGGTTGAACCAGATGGACCCAGAGGTCCCTTCCAACCTCAACCATTCTGTGATTTTGTGAGTCTATGATTCTGTAATTAGACTACACACAAATGTACAGAATAAATATATATAAATAATAATAGAATGACAAACACAAAGTAACAGATATTTAACAAAGCTAAATTCAAATGAATCTAATTGAAGCCCAATAAAAATAATCATAACTTTGACTTCAACAGGCTTTTGAGTAGGCCTCACTAAGCTTAACCTTTGAAAAAATGTATAAAATGCAATGCAAGGATCTCAATTAGGATCTCAATTATGTTTTCAGTTCTTATAGAATCCAATAAATTTCCTATTGCTAGGAACTATCAATATAATAAAAAATGAAGCAATTCAGGGAGATGGGTGTAATTTAGAGATATCATGGCCTAATATGAAGCCAGGAGAAATTTTCTTGAGAGATTTTCTACTTTACACACAATTGACTTATTTAGGGACAAGTATGTACCAGATGATTTTCTAGGAAAAAATGTAAGTGCTCTATTATTCATAGCTTTTACAAATAAAATGAAACACTATTCCAACACTTAATTGCTCTTATCACTAGCCATTTTTCCCTAGCTTGAATCTCTCATGCTGCAATTTAAACCAATTACCTTTTGTCTGTCTAAAGTGAACAAGGAAAACAAATACTTCCCTCCTTTTTGCAGTAGACTTGGATCATGTCTCAGTATTCTCTCTATATACAACACACACTGCCTTCCTTTCCTCTTGTGTCCTAGATCTCTGCTTCCTGTTTCTCTCTCACCACTTAGTCCACATCCTTCTTTGAACACCATACCTGAAAACAGGACAAAATAGGCCAAACCAGAACTTACTAATAATAATGGAGCTTCCTCTAATAATGGAGCTATGGAGCTGCTACAAAATGAGCTTTTAGCAATGACATGACATTGGTAAGTAAAGTTCAGCTGGTTAATCTGTTATAATCTCAAGATTACACATAAAACTGGTTAAGCAGTTGCTCTGTATTTGCACCTAAGTATAGAATATTGCACTTATATTTATTGAATAAAAAATAGCTTTTTCTGGGATTCTTTTTTCCAGGCTACTTCATCCCTGGAATTACAGACCACGTCTCAATGCACCTGCAGAACCATGCATCTTAGTGTTACATCCAAATTTAATAGAAATATGTTTTGCTTAAAAGAGTACTAAAAAGATGAAGTTTTTATGTTGTTTTGTTGTTTGATGAAAAACCTGTTAAATCCTTTGAACATATCAAGGACGAATTATTTTTTTAGAGAGTACTCTCTTCCTTCACAGCAGCACTTCTTTTAGGTATGGCTCTAGCTACTGGGAAAGAATTAAGAGATACCTTTAGGGAGTGATCACTAAATGACAAATGTCATTATTCTAATGAAAGAAAGATTGCAAAAGTAATTGAATAGGGCAACAGTGCTCAGAAAAGCAGATTTCAGCAAACAAACAGATGGTAAGTCATTTTCTGAAAGAATTTGCAGAACAAAGGAGTGCAGGTAGGATTACTGAAAGATTATTTTGTAAACCAAACTATTGTACAGCAAAAGACAGACAGAGTAGCAGGGACCATTATGGCTGCATCAAGAGCTCTTCAATAACTTGCAAAACAGTGAAGAATGAATCATACAAAAAGTGAAAGCCAGGATGAACATAAGAGACCAAGGACATATCGATAAAAGCTAAGATGTAAGGGGATATAATGTGGCATAAAGAGTGATATTGGCAAGTTTTGTAAATAAGAAGTAACAGACAAAGGAAAGACAAAGAGAACAGTGGGGATATTATTAAGAAACAAAAGACTCTAAGAAAGTGAAAAACTGTAGAAAATGGAATACTAAACCACTGGTATGGATTTGTCAAGGACAAAAGATATTCAGCCTGCTTGGTTTCCTCTTTCAACAGAATAAATGGCCTAGTAAACAACAAGGTGTGACAAACCTTGACATTAGCATAATTTTAAAATTTTGGCTGAAAGATGAAGGTTAACAAGTTTTAGCATCAGAAGTGTATACATGGAGTTAGAAAAAAAAAAAAAAAAAAAGTCACTTTAAAGCAAGTAGTTTTCAGAAGATCCCTGTCAAATTGGGAGAATATTGAACAACTCCTAACTTTACAAATTCTAGTTTTCATTTCATCTTGTTGGGTTTGGACCAAAGAAAAGAACAAAACACTGTGCAGTTATGAGAAAATACAATCAAATGGAAAATAAAGAATGGGAACTATTTAGCTAGATGGTGAGGACAGAAATGGATTAAGGTTACAGTGGGATTAACCCAGAAATGGGTTAGAGTTATTTAAATTAAAGCTGAGCCAACACCATGATGTCCTTCCAAAGAATCATGTACCAGGATGATAAAATGGGAACGATAACTATTCCTACAAATTTGGCTTTGATGAGTGCTCAAAGGAAATTCTGTGTTCAGCTTAGGAAAAATTTGTCTAGCAAGAAAATAGAGAGAATTACAAAGAAACAAAGAAGAACAAGAGGTTTTAGAAAAAGGAATTTTATGGGGAAAAAATAAAAATAAAAGGCAGTGAATTTGGTCTAGATAAGATGGGGGAGACACATGGTAAAAGTCCAGTGGGAGAAGAATAAGAAGAAATACTATTCACATCAAAGATTAAGGTTGGAAAAGCTTTACAGGAAGGAGGTGAGACACTAGCAGGCACTATCTGAAGATAATAAGAAAATATCCTTACTAAGAACATTAGTAGGCTGTTAAGTTCTTTGTCAGGGATTGTTTACATACACTTGATTGAGCTTCAAAGCAGAAATTCAGATTGCATACTCCTGTTAATTCTTTCTAGCCTTCAATTTCTATAATTTTATGAAAAAATACACTGCATTAAAAACATGGGGAAGAGTAATAATGGAGAGTCATTACAATAAATTACACAATATTCGTTTTCCAATATGAGGACGGGAGAACAACAGAATACATAATCTTTATCAACCTCTAATTTAATTTTAGAATTCCTGATTAGGAGCATCTGCTGTCTGTCAAAGGTATCTGTCTTTAGCCAGTAGCATTTACGTAATTCCAGTGGTAGATGAGGACCACAAGCAAGCAACTCTACATGAAACAGCAAAACAGACTAGCCATAACTTCAATCTCAACTTAATTTCCAATGGCTCTGAGCAACATCTGATAGCTTTGTGGACCACGTGTCCACAAAGGATGATGGTTTCATCCTGATGGGCATAAACTCCACCACAACCAGTCTTTCACTCCCCCTCCTCAAAAGATGAGGAGTGGGGAGAAAGTGTGATGGAAAAGATAAAGGCTCATGGGTTGAGATAAGGATAATTTAATTAAAAGGAAAAGAAAGAGAAAGAAATAAGCAAAGACCATACAGAAGCAAAGAGGGAGAAAAAACAATTATTCTCTGCTTCCCATCAATGAGCAATGTTCAGCCACATCTTGGGAAGCAGGGCCACAATACATACAGCGGTTGTTTGGGAGGACAGAGGTTTTCATAACAAAAGACTCCATCTTCTTCCTGTTTCCCACCTTTTATTGCCAAGTATGGCAGCATATGGTATGGCTTTAGTTGTTTTGGATCAGCTGCACTGGCAATGTCCCCTCCCCAGCTCTTGCCCACCCTCAACCTACTAACTCTGGAGGGAGGGAGCTCTGATGCTGTGCCAGCACTGCTCAGCAGTAGACAAAACATTGGTGTGATACCAGTGCTGTTCTGGCTACAAGCGCAGAGCACAGCACTGTATGGGCCACTGCAGGGACAGTTAACTCCATCCCAGCCAGACCCAGTAGAGTGCACCAGAGGCTGAGGACAGACTTAAATAGGTATCTTCTCCCCTTCTTCTCCCAGATGTGGGTTAATCACTGAATAATGCTCCAATTTATGTTACTGATATGAAAAAATGAAAACTAACCTGGATTTTATACATCATAGCAAACTTAATTTCAACACTTCCAGGTGATTTTCAACTTTGAGTCTTTATCAATTACATGGAGAATTACCCAGGTTAGTTATAATAGGCTAACTCCATAGTTTTTTAGATGTCTTATTTTTAAATATTAATAATGTATTTCACATGACTACCAATACATTTCTGGTTATAAACTCGATTAAACTGCTACTAATAAGAGCCAGTTAAAACAAACAACAAAAAAAGTGTAGTTTTTTTTTTTTTTAATAACTACAAAATCAACAGGATTTTAACTCAAACAAAGCAAGTTACGCTGTATATTATAGCACAAGGAAACATAGCTATTCCACTGTCTACAGGAGGGCTACCCTGTTGTTCCCTTAAAGTAATGAAAACATAAAGAATTAAACAAAAAAAAAATAAAAAAAACGAAATGCTGATGAGAAAGGGGACAGAGTTCAAAGAAAGTGCACATTTCCGTTGTTCACATGAAGATCTGTTGTGCATTCACAGATGTAGCCATGAAAAACAGACTTCACTAACTACTTGATTTGGGTTTTATGCTAAAACAAGAAGCACTTTCCTACTATTTGGCAGTAAACACTTCAATTTCTTGGAAATTATAATGTAACTTACACATTTTAGAGGAAGAAGGGAAAAACCCACCTCAGAGCTATTACCAATTGTATAGTAAATGGAAAAAATGTTCAAAACAGCTCCCCAGATAAAGGAAGAATATGTTTAGTTAAAATATTATTTGGAAGTTTACTTCTGCATTGTATATCATCTATGTATTTGGAGATTTACTAAAATAGTTATCCCTAATTTATTCCAGTGTGATCATTTTGCTGTAAATCCTCAAGGGGACACTGCTATTCTGTGGTAGGTATTTTAGTAAATGTTCAAGTGTAGATAAACTTATGGAGGTAACTTGCTTCTGGCACTTAATTCTGTCTCACTTTCCCCATCTGCAAGAAATATATATATTGAATGTATTTTGTTCTAAACCTGACCTGCACACCCAGAGTCACAGCCTGTGTTTTTCACCCTAGGACTGCTACTCGGTAGCTTTCACATAAATTGACTGATTCAGTTTTAGAGAAGAGAAAGATTAGAACCCATCATAATTGCTTTTAATCCCTAGAGAGAAATTATTCCCTTATTTGCCATAAAGAATACCTTGCTCCTGCATTTTAGAAGAACTCAAGGATGAGCTGAACTCAGAACTATTTAGCTGTAGATATTTCTCAGCATGTGCAAAAGCAGAGCTTTAGGGGACTTTTACATGGAAAATATAAAACACTTAGTCAACCTTGGTAACAGCATGACTCTCTTTATTTATTTATTTATTTATAAATTTACCAGCAGCCCTGAGCAGCTCACTAATGTTTACGATGGAAGCATCTTATGAACTCTTATGTGCTGGGGACAACTTATACTGGAATGGCTGGTGAAGTTCCACTGCTGTGCTTACTCCACTCCAAACCCAGCAAAATAGCTGAATTTCTCCTGAATCACTACCTACTTACTAGTGTTTCAGAGTCTGATAGTTTTCCTTTATGCCTACCAAGGGAAGGAACAACTTCACAGTTGTCTCTGATGTTGACTCAGTAGATGCCAAGGGGCTGCAGCAGTAACTTTGTTAGACATTTAGTGATTCCAAAGTTAAAATCACACGTACATGTAAGTAAGGGTTGTTACGCAACAATAACAGAGAGTTACAAGCAAAGGCACCCAGGTAAACAAATTATTGATTTAGTTTCTGGTTTATCTACCTCCATGAAAATGTGTTTAGAACAATTAAAAGAAAGTTTTTTTTTCTTTTTTTTTTTCTTTCTTTCTTTTTTTTTTTTTTTCAAAAATGGCATTTGATTTTTAGATATTTTCTCAATTTTGAATTGCATTACTTTCTACATTAATTTTTCTGCAATTAAAGTTAGCCTTTGGGGCAGAGGTAGCTTTTGGTAAATCAGTAGTTCGTGTGTCATCCAACATTTCTATCGCAATGTTTAACTTGGCCAAGTCTAGATTTATCTTTTGGAACTGTGTTTTACTTGACAAAATGCTATAAATTGCATTATGTGACTTGCCCTTTGAATGGGCATGTCAACTGTGTTCTGTCCACACAGGGGAGATATTAATGATGAGCATACCTTACTTGATGCAAGTGCCCACTATCAAGAATTGTTACTGGAGTCAGCTTGATTCCTTAGCAGATCTCAAAGCTCCCAGAAAAACTGGATGGAACTGCAGCATAAAAAGACTCCCTGATCTTTTTTTTTTTTTTTTTTTTTCTTTTTTTGTTCAGTTATCTGTTGAGCCAATCTAAATGCAAATTAAGTAGTAGAGAGTTCTGAATGCTAATGAGTAAAATTGTCCAGTGAATGGCAACTAACGCCATTCATTCAGGAGCTCTTGGCCCTACCAATTTTTATGTTGTATCTTACTGACACAGCAAGAATAAATTAGTCTATTTTTTCCACTGATTTATACATAATGCAGATTACTATTACTACTTTAAATTTACATATAGTGAAGTATGGACATTAGTCAGAAATCAATACAGGCCTTTTCTTTAAAGGTCTTATGTGTCTGCAAATCATGAGATGAAATTACTAGCTGGAGAAAAATGATGTTGCCTCACTGCTGTGTATCAGTAGATCAGGTTCTGCTCCTGAAAGCCAAGAAACATAGCAAAGACTTAATGTGCAATCCTTTACCAGTTGCCATCTACTGATGCTTTTTATCACTACACAGTATGGCTGCAACTGCTGTCTCTCTAGTTTCCATACAGCAGAGTAACCTACAGTAAAGAAGACAGCAGAAGACAGTCCATTTTCTTTCTCATGCTATATTTTCTGTGGCATTTTCATGATCTTCCAAAGTGATGGAGCTTCCTTCACAAATCTTCTGTTATTCCTTTCTCTCAGTGTCTCTACAGTCATCAGTAACTAGAGAAACCTAATTTGATCCAAGCATTGTTGTAAAGGTATTAGTAGAGGTCTGAGATGAATATACTCTGTCTTTTAGATTATCTATAACCACGTGACAACCCGGTTTTTATTTGGTGCAGACGTAGTCAGTTTCTCCTTTTGTGTTCAGCCATAGAGATACAACTTAAGAGGCTATCAAGTGTGACATCCCATTATGGAACCAGATTCTGCATGTGAAAAGATAATTTTGGAGACCAATATTAAAATTGAATTTTTTGCTTTTCACCTCAGTGATGACTGTTAAAATCTGATTGTTTACTTACTTATATCCAATAAACTACCATAAATAATATATGTAAGTTACCTGCATAATAATACTATAATAATGTATGTAAGGTATCTTTATGATAATACAGACACCAAGACTTTGGTGTGCTCCAAAGAATTTCCATGCTGAGTGGAGTTCCCTAAAGCGATAACTCAGAAATATCAGGCAAGGAATTTTCTGAAGATTCATCCCTCTAGAGACTGACAATGTGAATCAAGACTGCAGAAACCTAACATCTAGCATTCCCACTTTGTAGGCAAATACTTTAGCTTCTAAGATGTAAGTTATAAGTGAAACTGCTAGTCCTTGTTACATTGCTGTGATTTTTAAGTTGCCATATGTACTGTTTCGTGTAGAGTGTTGAGTAGCCTTTGTTTGCTTGGTCTTTTGTACTTCATCAATCCTATTTGGGATTTGGGAGCTGCTAGTCCAAGTGTCTGGATATCACTTGTTTTTAAGCACCTATTTCTTCAGGTAAATACCATTTGGAGAATACCAGAAGACAGAAATATACCAATTAGGGAATATTCAAATTCCAGAGAGAAGTACTCAGGATGCTTAAACAAACACAGAATACGAGTTACTAAACATTATTTTTAATTTTAGCTTTGAACTTTGCTGTTTGAAGCTTCTCCAAACCACCTGGAACTAACTTACCTATTAAAAGGACTGGAGGTTTTTCAAGAAATATTATTGATCTGTAATTATTGTTTACAATCTGAAACACTGATAGGAATGGAGATGTGAGTGGACCTTTGTGCACAGAGACCAATATCTTAGGATAACATGAGTTAGTACATACTAAATTACAGTTTTTAATTCTGAGCTATGATTTTGGTTAGCTGCTCTCCTCCTCTAACAATGTTAACTTGCAGAAACAAGAACAACAACAAAAACTTTGGCAGCTATATCATTTAACAATCAGCTAACAACGTGGAGATTGTATTCCAAATAGAGAGTAGTACCACTTTCAATTCATACATACAAGGAATTATGAAATTTAGACTTACTTCTTTAGTTCATTTTTATTTATGTTCAATTGAGGGGGTGGGGGGAGGGGAACACAACATGTCTGTGTTAGCCAACATAAACCTAGCATCTAGAATCTTTAATAAGGAAAAACTGAAAACTTTTAATAGCATTCTCCCTAGCAAGTTACTGGGAATTTTGACAATTCCCATGAAGAAACCAACTGGAAACTTAGATAAAACAAGATCTTTAGAGAAGCTAAAATGGATTCAAATACTATGTAAACTCTGTACTCTGCTTGAGTGGTGTTTTTGATTCTATTAATATTTTCTGGACTATATAGGTAAAGAGCTTATCTTGTACCCTTGAGCAACTCAAGTGGACTCACAAGCATCAGTTTCCTTGCAGTCTCTTGCCTATGATCCTGTACTCTCTCAAGGGAAAGCAGCAGTTTTCAGAAGACAGAGCAATGCCACACAACTCGATAAGTAATTTTCCCACAGTTGTGCACACTGAGCAGAAGAAATAACAAGGTAGTTGGCAGACTCTCTGTTCTAAAATATTCCCCTGTAGATGAGAGTCACCATCCTTTTCTGCATTAACAGCAAAACTAACAGAACTAAGTAGAATCATAAAACGGGACTGCACGTGTAGAGTATGAGTAGAAACACACTGCAGTAAGCAGTACCAGTACACACCTCTCTTTTTCCACCCCCAGGCAATCTAGATAATAAGACTTTGATAAGAATATGCCCCAGAGATCATCTAGAGTCAGTGGGGCCATTAACTGGAAGTTTGAGCTCAGTATTTACATTTAAGAAGATGAAGGAGAAATCTATGATAATTGATCTGACCTCATTAAAATGTAAGATCTTAGGACAAGCTTAGAATGACAAACATAGAAGTGGATGAAACAGGACAAAGTTCCCCAGGATACAGAAAAAAAAAAAAAAAAAAAAAAAGGTAGCTCACTTTTCATTCATCTCTTCACAGCTAGTGATAATATCAAGGTAACTCATTTATTGAAACCTTCTACTTAAGGACTTAAGGGACTGGTCCTTCTACCTACTGAGGTGTCCAAATGAGTTGTCATTTAGTACAGTCCACCCTCTCCTAGCATACTGTTAGTATTCAAGAAAAGGCTTTTTCAGTATGTCTAGGCTCCTCCCCAGTTTATCTTGCCTTTAAAGGTCCTGAAACCTCATGTATCTAGTAGGGTCCTCCATCATAATGTTCTCAGGAAAATGAAAAAAAGAAAAAAAATCAGAAATATTATAATATTTCTGCTCACTGTAACACTTGGAACTTTTATATTTCCCAAAAGAATCCTCAAATATTTTGCTTTCTTTAGCATTCCACCTAACTCCAACACAAAACACATAGTAAGACTTATCTTTTTGTGAAGATTTTTTTGCTCTTGTTAGTTAATTTCTCTGTAGCTGTGCCAAACAGCTCATTTAGCAGATCCTCCTCCAGACACAGGCATAAATGCTCATTAAGATCACAGGGTACCTATAAACAGTCTCTCTGCCAATGGAAGATAAGTTAGGGTTGGGTTTACATCTGATCAAATATAGCTTTATGAAACAAAGGTCATTGCTAACTCACCCATCTTCTGTAAAAATAAAAGCTTCTTCTGAGAAGAAGGAATGGAAGTACATATGAACTAGTAAGATTTTTACATGGTATCTGATACATTATAAGATAGGAAATTCTCAGTTCAGCTACGAATGATATGGATCATTCTGAGAAACATATGGAACCAGTTAAGTGGTAAGTTATTTGGAGGGAAGTCAGACTGGAGGGAGGTTCTTAGTAAATGTTGCTGAGTACAGTTCTAGTCCCAGTCCCATTAATATTTCCAAACACGATCCTGATACCAAAAGTAGCAGTGTGGTAATGGAAATTTCGAAGATGGAACATTATAGAGTAAGAAATGAGTAATGTTGATTACTAGAAGAATTGCTCTGAACTAAAATGCAAAATATGTGTGTTTGGGACCAATTAGTATTTCTGTTTTACCTTTGGAATCTGCTGATTGAAAACAAAGGTAGAGAAAGACTGCCACAGATTAGTAAACTCACAGATACAATTTGGCCATTAGACAGACAAATATGACGTTAAAGGTGTAGTGTCAGAGTATAGTCATTAATGTGTCTGAAAAAGGCGTTGTGTATTATTTCAGTAGACCATGATCAAATAACATGAAATCAAACTTTTAATGAGATATTTTATTTTATGACAGAAATCTATGATTTATTTAGCTATCATGTGGCAGGATTGGAGACAGGTATATGGTTTGCTGGGTGAAGAATTGGCTGGATGGCTTGGCTCAAAGAGTTACAGTGAATGAAGTTCAATCCAGTCAGAAGCTGGTCACCAGTAGTGGTCTCCAAGGCTCAGTCTTGGGGCCAATTTTGTTTAATATTTTTATCAGTGATCTTGATGAGGGGATTGAGATCACTTTCAGTAAGTTCACAGACAATAGCAAGTTAGGTGGTGTAGTGGTTTTACCCTGCTGGGAAGATAAACTCCACCATAATCACTCTCTCACTATCCCTCTTCAAAGGGAAAGGGGAAAAATATGATGGAAAGGGTTCAAGGGTTGAGATAAGGACAAGGAGATCACTCAACAATTATCATCATGGGCAAAACAGACTCAGCATAGGGAGATGAATACAATTTATTGCTTATCTCTAGCAGACTAGAACAGTGAGAACTAAAAGAAAACTAAAAACACCTTCCTCCCATCCACCCTCTCCTATCTCTTCCCCCCCCGACCGGCACAGGGGAACAGGAAATGATTGCTGCAGTCAGCCCATGATGCTTTGTCTGTGCTGCTCCTTAACAGTCACTCTGTCCCTGCTCCACGTGGGGTCCCTCCCATGGGATGCTGTCCTTCCCGAACCGAACCTGTGTGGGCTGCCCATGGGCTAGCTGCTGGGCTCTGCTCACAGAGGCCACCCCTGCAGCCTCCCTGCCACTAAACCTTTGCCATGTAAACCCAATACAGGAGGGACTGTTGATGTGCTTGAGGGTAGAAAGACTCTGCAGAGGGATCTGGATGGGCTAGGTAGATGGGCCGAGTCCAATTGTATGGCATTCATCAAGAAGTGCTTTGTCCTGCACTTTGTTCATAACAACCCCAGGCAGCAAATACAGGCTTGGAGAAGACTGGCTGGAAGGTTGCCCAGCAGAAAAGGACCTGGGGATATTGGTTGACAACTGGTTGAACATTGGCCAAAAAAGAACAATGGCATCCTGGTCTGCAACAGAAATAGTGTGGCCAGAAGGACTAGGGAATTGATTGTACCCTTCTGTGTGGCACTGGGAAAACTGCACCTCTAATAATGTGTTCAGTTTTGGGCCCGCGGATGTTGAGTTGCTTACATGTAGAGAAGTGCAGAGACGCTGGTGATGGAACTAGAAAATAAGTGGTATGAGGAGTATCAGGAACTGGAGTTGTTTAGTCTGGAAAAGGGGAGGCTGAGGGGAGACCTCATCACTTGCTACAACTACAGGAAAGAAGGTTGCAGTGATGAGGGCATTGGTCTCTTTTCTCAGATGACAGAGTGACAGGATGTGAGGAAACGGCCTCACATTGCGCCAGGGGAGACTTAGATTGGATAACAGCAAGAACATTTTCATGGACAGGGTGGTTAGGCTTAAAAACAAACTGCCCAGAAAAGCAGTGTAATCTTCATCCCTGGAGGTATTTAAGAGACTTGTAGATGTGGCGCTAGGAGACATGATTAATGACTTGCTTGGCCAGGTTGATGGGTGGACTTGATGAACTTGAAGGTCATTTCCGACCTAGATGATTCTATGATTCAATGATATTACTGCTTTCTAAATTACATCAAATAAACATGGTAGAAAGACAGTCTTTTCAGCTACTGGATGACACTGAAGGAAGAACAAGTGTGCCTAAAATGATTCTATGAATATATGAAAATTAATTTTTAATAATCAGAGAAGAGTATATTTTGAACATCCTTCCAGTAGTTATACTAGGTGGGGGATTGTTTGTTTACAAGAGAGACTATACGCTAGTGCCTGAAAAAGCAAGGTAACAAACTTGTTAACCCAACATTTTCCAGTCTTATTCCTCTTATTACTAAAAACATGAATTTGTCTCAGGCAGCATGTTGATGAGCACAGTTTTGTGGTCAGTATGAACTGAAAGAGTCTTAAAAGCATCTGTTAATATGAACATAGACAGTTAGCTTGTAGAGTGTCTTATGGGCAGAAACTCTCAGCCCAGTAAAACCAGAGCATTACTTTTTTCACTTCTGCAGGCCATACAGTTAGCAACTACAGCATATTTTCTGTATTTCTAGTACCTACAGAAATCTGTTGTGAATATGAAGAAGTGAGCTTTGACAAACAATTAAAAAGTGTGAAGAACACAAATTGCATAAAGGAACTACATGCAACAGCATTGAGCCTTCCCCCATCTTCACAGCTGAATTGTGTAAATGAGAAGGCTGAGAATGATTTGATAGCAAGAGTGCATGGACAGCTAAGAGAAGCATCATCTTCCTGAAAGCAGTTTTTGGTAAGACATTGGTTGTGCTTCAGGTCATTGTGTGACCAGTGTTGATGGTTGTTTCCAATGGAGTTGCTCACTACTTGAAGGTGTGTTCATAAGACAGCTCTTGTTAAAAACGGCACATACAATTTGTATACGTATTTGTAATACTGCCACATATTTGTATACTGCCACAGTATGTTGGAAAGAAATCACTCCAGAATAACACATAAGAATCATCTAAACTGCTTTAGTTTGCTGAGATAAACCCACCAGCGTACTTGAAAAACACCACTTTGTTGTCGTAACCAGGCTTGCAGTTTCTTCAGGTTGGCGTTGGCTCAGCTTAGCCACAGAGCAATCAAGCACCATGGGCGTTCCTAGCATTTGTTTGCTATTTCCTCGGTCTGCACCTCCCTCTCTCCTCCTCCTTTACCTTTTGCTGCTCTCTCGTTTCATTACCCACCCTCGAAGGAGTGTCACCCTGCCGCAGGCCCTTGCAAGCACAGCAGGCCTGCACTGGGGTGCCATGGCAGATCCCCAGGTGCTGTGGGTGAGCTGGGGACCACTGCCTGAGCCCAGAGCTCCTCCAGCTGTGGCAACCTGGCTTACAGTTCACCTTTGCTGGACAAAGGTGGGCCACACTCCTCCACACCAGCCCGTGGCTCTGTATAAATAAACCGTTCTCCTTCCTGCACACAAATTTTTAAGTTCTTGTTTTAACTGGGCACTAAGCTTTGCCTCCCGCAGTCTCCACAGAGGTGCCCCGCACACTCCGAACTCCCCTCGCAGTTACCCCTCAGCCTTCCAGCCCCCGATCTGGATCCTTCCTCCCTCTCTCTGTGCCCCCGAAATCCCCCAAGGCAGGGCAGAGGCTGTCCTCCTGCCCTCGCTGCCCCGGCCGGGCTGAGCCCGGGTGGCGCCGCCGCTGGAGGGCAGAGCACGAAGGGGGCGGCGGGGAGCGAGGGGCGGGCACTGCCGGGGCCTCATCCCCGCCGTGTGAGCATGCTGCGGCGGGAGGAGGAGGAGGAAGAAGAGGAGGAGGAGGGCTTCCTCGGCCGGGCCGGGGGAGGTTCAGACTGAACTTCGGGCCGGGGAAGGAGGAAGGCAGAGCGCTGCCGGAAGCCACGGAGCGGCGGCGCCCCGCGGGCAGCATGTAGCTGGGTGACAGCCGCCCGAGCGCCGCCTGCCTCTTCCCCGCCGCCCAGGGCACCGAGGAGCCGGTGCTGCGGGGTCGGGAGCCTCCCTTCTCCCCTCTCCCCTCTCGCCTCAGCTCCCCCAGGCTCCCCGCAGCGCCGTCCCTCCGCCGCTGACCATGGGGCTGCCCACGCTGGAGTTCAGCGACTCCTACTTGGACAGCCCGGATTTCAGGGAGCGCCTCAAGTGCCACGAGATCGAGCTGGAGAGGACGAACAAGTTCATCAAGGAGCTCATTAAGGACGGCAGCCTCCTCATCGGGGCCCTGCGGAGTGAGTGGGGCGGGGGGCGGCGGCGGGCGGGCGGGGGAAGAGGCTTCTTTTGTTTGAATGGGCGCCGGGAGCGGGCTCCCCTGCCGGCAGCCGGAGAAAAACCTCCCGTAAACTTTTCTTCCCCAGCTCCCTCCTCGTCGCTTTGCCTTCGTCTGGCCACCGGAGGGGCTTGGGGGGCTGCCCGGGGTCGTGCGGGGACATAGGGGGAACCCCGAGGGGACCCGGAGGCCGAGGCCGCGGGAAGGAGGCAGGGAGAGATGGAAGGAGGCAGAGATGGAGGGGGGGAATGGAAGAGGGAGACAGGGAAGGAGGCAGGGAGGCTGGCCTCGAGGGGCTGGATGTGGTCCCTTCTGGGGTATTGGAAAGGTTTTTGCCCAGGGAGGTAGTGGGTCACCGTCCCTGGGGGTGGCTAAAGGGAAGGTTGGACCTGGCGCTTAGGGACATGGGTTAGTGGGTGACATTGGTGGTAGGGGGACAGTTGGACCAGATGATCTTGTAGGTCTTCTTCAGCCTTCATGATTCAACAAACGGGGACAGCTGTACCAAAGTGGCGAAGCAGGACTTTGTGTGAATTTGTGTGGAGCAAGTTTATGATCCCTCCCTCAGTCCTCACTGCCGTTGCGTACTTTTAATAGCAATAATAACATTACCGAAGTTAACATACTAACAAATAAAACAGTTACATATCTTTATTAACTAGCAACTTTGCTACTGATAACGTGGTACTTATTTTGGAAGATTTTGAAAGAAAAGCTCAGGATGAATGGTGTTGTACTTTTCAAGTTCCATGAGGTGACAAATGACAGCTTTCCTGAGTGTGAAAATGGCCCTCCCGCTTTGAAAAGCGTAAAGTGAAGATTAAGGACTGCCACCAGCATTACTAGACTCGGCTTGCACTGCTCTGTGTTAGCTATTGCCACCTACTTCTTGCCTTTAACTCACTTAGGATCTCTTTTATACATTGCCCAGTGCTTGCCTTCATGTAGACATGGCTTACAGCTTCTTGTGCTGTGAGATGTTTAAGGAAAAAAAAAGGCACTTAAAATGATCCTTAAAGTATCTACCACATTGACACAATATGTTATATTTACAGAGTGGAAGGGTAGCAGTATTGCTCTTTATTAGGATGGGAACAGGTGTTACCATAAAATCCTCAGCTCACAGAAAATCTAACTGATGCTAACCCAGAGTCTGAACCCAAAGTTTGTCTCTTTAGCTGGAACAGAAATTCAAATTTTGTTGATCTTTGATGATTTTGTTCCGCTAGAAGCAGAATTCGATATTAATTGTACTTCTGCATGTCCCATACTTTATCCCATAGTTAATGTATAGTGTTGCCATTACATAAAGCAACTACTGGCTTTTTGAGACTTTTGTCATAGAAGTGCATGTATTTCTGGACTCATCTCTGTATTAGGGAGTAGCTGGATACAAGCCTAGTATCTCTTGTAAACTTGTATTAAATTTAATATATTTATGTATCCGTGCCCATAGAATATGAGGTGGTAGATTATTCTGAAAATCTACGTGTATCTGTGTGTATGTGTATGTATACACATATATATAAACATAAACTCAGTGGTACATTTCCCCTTCCAGAGCCAAAAAGATTGTTTCTCAGATTTATTTCAGATTTTCTTTTTGCTAAAGAGCCTTCTCCATAAAACAGGAAATTGGAGCTTGTTTAAAGTGGTGAACATGTAAGTTTTTATTAAACTTAAGGCTGGTTCTGTACAGTGCTGTGCTCAAGGAGTCATGACAGGAGATGATGCCACACTGGTGCTTTTTATCCTGGTCTAGCACTGGAAATTGACTGCTTTTTGTTCCAGATCAGACATAAACAAATACAACTTTCTTCTTAAGTTGTCAAAGAAAGAATACTGATGGATGAACTTTGTTCTTGAGAAGTAATTTAGACCTTGATTTTGAAGTGAGTAATCCCATTATCTTTGTGAAGACTACTAGTAAGTCCTTGCTAGATATAGAGCTTATATCCCCATGTTTAACAATTCTGTCCGTCTTCAGGAACAAGTGCTATTTCTGTCACAAGTAATTGCAACCTAACCTGCAAGTTCCTCTGATTTTTAAAACTTCTTAGTTCAAATGTTACAGTGTTTGACACAGTGCTTATTGTATTCTATGTGCAACTTTAAAGTGCTGTGCGCTAGAGTCTTTTAGCCTTAGGAAAGTGAAGTCTGTCCTTGTAAGAAATATTTCTACTTGTTCATTTCAAATCCCTTAGTTTTGTGTCCACGCATTCCACAGAATACTGCCTCAGTCCCTGTGTTAAGACAGCTTGGGAATTGCCTGAATTTTTCTCAGTAAAATGAAAATACTTTTTTTTTTTTTATACTGTAGGCTGTGGTGCAGATACTGCACAGTGTACCAGGTAAGGCAAATAGAAGTATCTTAGTTTTTCTGAAGTAGAGAACCTTGGACTCATTAAAACACACTAGCTACTCCTACCCAGCTTTAAAGTTGACACAGTGTAAAATATTTGTGCAATATTTTATTTATTTATTTATTTGAAGATCTAATCAAATGATGGAGTAGTTGGTTTCAGTGCTGAACTCCTATGATTTGGTTGTTATGATTTAATAACCTGCAAGCCCTGGAGAACAGCAAATATTATTTACCCTGGTTTATGTCTTTAGGTGATCTAGGATTTTTCATTTACATGTCATTTTGGAGGCTCAGTCCTGTTAGGGAAAAAATTCAGACTCATGCAGAGCTTTAGTGGAAATGAATTTTGGAATACATCCTTCTTGACTATGTTTAGGGAAGAGACAGTGAAGTTGGCATAATGCAGTTAGAAAATACTGTAATCTATTAAGTTGTCTAAATGTCTGGTATGTGCATGGTTTTTCAGATAGAGTCAAACTTCTATATTAAAGGTTACAGGACATACATTTGTGCATAAGCCAGTATCTAAATGCAATGTTAAAAAAAATACATGTTGAGACACTTAAACCAAAGGTAGAACAAATACGCCTAAAGTAGCATGCAGACTTTTTGCATTTTAGTTGTTATAGTGGTCGCAAGATGAGGTCACTTTTTATTTTGATGTGGTTCTTCTGCATTCATTTTGAAGAATACTTCTTTCTAAAGTAATATGTAGAGCCTTAATAATGTGCTGTCTGAAGTAGCAGTTGACTATTGTGAATGCAGAGATAACAAATAGTGCTGGGATTGGTGTCAAATCCTTAGCACCTTTTTCCTAATGCATTTTGCAGTTTCCTTCTCTTTCTAAATATGTAAGACTATTGGGGAGTACACCAGAAGAGCACAGATCATATGGTCCAGTTTAATTATAGGTGGAGAAATCCCATTTGTATGGTCATTGTGCTTACTTCAGCCTTATCCTACAGTTGGTATCTCAGTGATAGACTGCATTTCTTGTTACATCAACTGAGATGCTAAATACATTGTTCTCTCTTGAAAGGCTCATTTTATGCATGTACGTTATCTTTCTACAAAGACTTAACTCTGTGTGTAGGGGCAATTAAGTAGGTTTGTGTATTTTTATTTGGTACATCTGGAGGAAGGTTTCCTTGTCTTTAACTTCCAAGTTAGGAAAAAAAAATAAAACAAAACACAAAACTTTTTCTGAAAATAATCAGATAACACTTAATTTTGTAATTTCTTCAGGCATCTAATTTAAAAGATCTTCTAGGTACATGTTTAAAATGCATATGCTTAAATGTTTAACTTGGCAAAGTCCACCCATAGCTGGACTCCTGAACCAGAATTGAAATTTTTTCTTTTCATTGATTCTAGCAAATTTTCAGTTAAAGTATCAAATCAGTGTTTTTTGTACTTTTTGCTAGTATTGTACTTTGTAATGTCTTTCCTTACTAGTAGTTGCTTTGTGAAAAAGCAACCTAATCTGGGGGTTGTCATATAGATTATGTAGGAAATTTCATTATAGAAAGATTTGTATACTTCTAATTTCTGTAATAAGGTCTACTGATGGGCCCAAATTGTTCTGAATATTATATTAAACAATCCAAAAAAGTAACATGTATCTTGTTCAGATATCTCATGGCTTATTTCTGTGCAGAAGACTTTGGTTCTACCCTCTGATTTTTGATGGCCTTCTTTCTGCATCTTAGTTGCTATTTTAGCTATAACTTCATGCATTCAAAGACTTGAGCTGTATAAGTTTTGGTTTAAATGGTTGGAAGTTAAGTGCATTCACAGTTGATTTAAGTAATGCCATACCTTTTAAAGTGCTTTAAATTGTAATGCAGAGCTGCAGTGTAATAGAAAAGTTAACAGATATCTTTAGGTATTTGTAATTACTAGCAATCTTTACTTTTTGTTTGCATTGTCCTTTTTTTTTTTTTTTTTACTAGCAGAATTAGTAACTTGAAGTGCTTGATTTTATTTTGCTTAACACAGAGAAACAGGCACAAGATAGGAAGAAATACCATCTTTTTTACTAGCGCTTTTATATAAATTCCACACAAAAAAAGACTGCCTCTAAACTGTTTTGACATACGGTATTCACGAGTGCTTTTTTTGCTTCATAAACCTAATTATAAAAGTACAGAGGTGAACCTGGCTATTTATACAGTAACCTTTGAGGTAAGATGGCTGTAAAAAAAAAAAAGAGAGAGAGACAAAATTAGTGCATAAGAAGCTATGATCTTGTTATTTCTCTTGGGGATTTTTTTTTAATGTAAAAAAACTTATGTATCTTTCCAGGGAAAGATACATTTTTCCAGATATCTTGGTCTCACATGTTCTCATGTGCTAATATCTTTAAAATGTCTTTTCCAGATCCCAACTGCAGCAGAAGTGAGTTCATTGAATAATAACTGCTGAAGTTTGGTAGCAATCATTCTAATTTTTAAATTTAGTTTCTAAGTATAAACGACCAATTCTTCATGTTCCATATGAATACTATGATGAGGAACATGGAATCATAAAAGTATGGCTTGCTCTTGAGAATTTCAGGCATAATTCACATCACCTTTGCAAATGGATTGTTCTTAGCTGTTTTAGTCATATAATTAAAAAATGCATAACTCCTCTTTCATAGTTAGGTTGGGTGAGCGGCAGGGCAATACAATAGCTTGTATTTCTTAGTCTAAATAAATGATTCATTGCCTCCAGGTTGAAAAAACAAAACTTCGTATTGCTTTTCCTACTGTCCTGTTCAGCTTCTGCTGCTCTTGCACTGAGTATTCAGTGGATTATGGGCATAATTCTCAAAAATAGCTTCAACAGCATTCAGCCTTTCATGCAAAGATACTAATGATAAGCTGGTTCTTGGCCAGAGAAGGAGCTTAATTGCTTCCTCTAGTGTTTAAAGCAGCTGCAGTCTGTATTGTATTATATTATCTTTAACAAAATGTATACAGAGAAAGCAAATACTAGCATGTCGTGGTCTGTTATGAAGCACTGTATTTTCTGCCTATCATATGATTTTGAACCAAGAAAGCCTGAAAGGGAATTCCCATGCTATCAGTAACAACTACTGTGTTACTAAGTCCTGAAATGACTCAGCATGGGTGTTCTTCTAGTTCTTCTCTCTTATTATTGAAACATGTATTCTGCAGAGAAATGTTGTAACTGGATAAAGTCAGGTTACCAGAGGAGTAATTTAGTGTTTACAAATGTCATATGAAGTGATGTCTCTGATTTAAGAAATTTATTTATTTATTTATTTATTTTAAAACTACATTTAAACTTTTAAAGTGTTTTCTGAAAATAATAAATTTAATCTGTTTCTTAGTGGTCCAATTGGCTTTTTGTCTACTACATGCTTCGTTTGCTATGAATAGGAGAACTGTATTTATTAATAAGGAACCAGCTGTTTCATGAATATTGTCTTTACTATAATGGAAAATATGATGCTGTGGTTGCTGAACTTGAACAGATCTCTTGGGTTTTCGTGGGCAGAAGCACTACAGCAACTTGCAATTTCCTGTAATGGGTAACTAACTTATCAGTTGTCCTCTGTGAAAAATATAGAGGACAATGCTGTTCTTCTTTCTACTGAAGTGATATTCGAGGCAGTGCTTTTTCTTTGCTTTTATATTTTGTCCTATAATGTCAAAACTGTCATTATACATTTGGAATGAGGGGGATTAAGGTATTTAGGAGCATCATGGATTTCTTTGTTGTTAAATCAGATCTCCTTCTAGTGTTGTATCATGTAATTCCTACTTGTCAAATTCAATTTTAAAAGCAGTTTTTATCCTTACTCTTTCTTCTGGAAGACTGTTCTAGAACCATGTTACTCTGAGGATTGAGTAATTTATTAAAAATAAATTTAATCTGGAAATCCTAACTTGTTTATGCTCGTTTTCCTTTCACTCTACTCTTCTGTACTGTTGTTTATTTGTATTTGCCTGTGGAATAATCATGTCCTTTTTCTAGACTGAACAAGCTGTTCTCATCCTCTCTGCTAAGGGTTTCTCTGGTTTCTTGGTCATTTTAGTAGCTCCTTTCTAAACTTTTTTGAAATTACTTGTAAATATGCAGGACAGTTGAATACAAAATGGTGGAAACAAAAACTAATATGGCAATGTACACAGGTTTGATCTCTGGTCATTGTATTTATGCTGTGAGAACATCAGTTCATTAAATGAAACCAATGTTTATGGTCCTCTTTTGACTGTGTGATGCTATGAATCCCTAAAGCATGATGAAAGGTGAAAAACTTTTGGGATCTTATAAGGAGCAGAAATAAAGTAAACATGAAGCTTAAGAAAAATAGCTCGACCTTCTTCCCCATTAATAAGAGATTGGAGTACTGTTGGTTACTAAGTTAACCTCCCATTGGCACCCCGTGAAGTGCACATAACTTTCATTAGAAAGATAATACGTTTCCCAGCACATTATGAACTCTGGGCTATATTACAGTATGGGTTTTTTTGTTTGTTTTTTCCAGATCAGTCACATGTTATCAACTGGTTCCCTGTCCTGACTTTATGCAAACTTGCCTTTCACAGGACACCAGAAGCTTCAACAACATGTTGTTGTGTTTTGCGTAGTATAATTCGGGCATGGGAAAAGAACATGGAAATTCTGTATGCCTTCAGAAGTCTTATCTTCTTTTAGCTTAGTATTCAAAGCTGGATACAAGGCGCTGCAATGTGTAGGTTGTGTATTTGATATTTTGCAAGGTGCTTAAAAGAGGTTTGGATGCCAGGTGTGCATTGTTGTATCTACAAAGGTACTTTTCTGTTCACTGAAAGTTATTATGTAAGTGAAAACAGGTATTGCCAACAGAATTATTTTTCTTCTGTAAAGAGCCCTTAAGTGAAATAAACATAATGAAAACATAAAATGGGTAGAAGTAAGAAGACTCAATGTGATTTGGTCCTGTAGAATTACTGGGACAAATAAGCCTCTTATATTAATTATTCTTTGCCTTCTGCGCTTTAGGAAAAATCTTCCTTTCTCCTTAGGTTTCTCATAGTTGGGGATGCAGCAAGATACCTTCAGGATTTTTTTTGCCTCCAATCAACAGCACAGATATTTGTAGTGGGTCAAATTTAATTTTTTATCACTTGCTATTGTTTTTAGTAGTGTTGCTCAAATCAAATTTGTAATGAGTGTAATCAAATCTGTTTTCTTTAGCTGTGTACCTTTGAGCTTAGATCTTGTGAAGCCACAGTCAGCTTTGCTGATGTTGTTTCATGACCACAGAAGGAGTGATTGATTTGGCTTGCTAATTAATGTTCTTGTGCGTGAGATGGAAGATACAGGCAGATGCTATTTTAAAAACAGGTCAGCAGTGGTGAGCAGAGTTCAGAAGTTATCCTTCCGTCTACTGGGAGAAAATGATGTCCCTAAGTCAGGAAAAGGATGTTTGGTTGAGCTCTTACAGTGGACAGCTGGAGTAAGAGTTCCTCAGAGTTAGGAATCTGTTACAGATGCAGTTAGGATGTTGTTCTCTGCTTTCTCCCAGCTCTCAAATGACCGTATATTCCACTGATGCCTATGAATCATGTATTTGAACAGCTCGTTTCCTATATATATATATATTGTTGAGGACCAGATTATCTCAATTAGGATGATTCCAGTAGGCTAAAGGATGCCTAAAAGAAACAAAAGCTGCGATACCTGTGTACTGCTTAGTTAAGGCAGGAGGCAATCAGTTAAGGAAGGATGATTTTTCCTGTGCCATAATGTTAGGAATGGGGTTTCACACAGCTGCCTCTGTTAGCAGATATCATAGTGGTTATATAAAATGCTTCACCTGAGCTATGTCTTCTCAGTCTTCTTTATGTCTCTGGCCACACCTTCCTCATAAGGAACAACAACAGAAAAACCAAGAGACCAACCCAACCACAAAACAAACCTCAGCCTTGTAAACAGCCTCTGAGGTCATTGCACTTACTACTATGGGATAGTAGCAGTAACTTTCTACTGGGCACTCACTGACTTTGTTTCCCAATTAACTGTAGACCACACAATCAATACATTGTGGGATAGGTTGGTCTTCTTTGCAGCTATTTCAAATAAATGGTTTTTCTTCCTCTATCTAATAGGCATCATCCTTTCTCACATACCCTTCTAACTTAGGAATTTAAAATTTAAGATGTGAAAGAGGAACAAAACCAACACCAAACCCACAGAAGTTAATAGCCCTTAAATTTGTGATCTGCTTTTAGTATCACTGTTATCACTGTTTTTCACTTGTTCTCAGCCTCTTTCAATTGTGGATTTTTGTTTTTCTCACGTTTCTTTTTTGTTCCTTTTTTCTCTCCTGCTTTTCATAGATGCTGGTCCAGTGTTCTGTGTTTGTAATACCTCCCTGTTCTGAAGCATTAGCCAGATTTGTGCCCAAGTCAGGATGGAAATAATAGATCAGATTAGTCTCAACGTCAGCCTTATTTGAATGATATCAAATAATGACATTCCTCTGGTTGAGTGTTGGCAGCAAAGCTTTTTCCTAGCTACTTCCTTATCTGTATAGCTTCTGTGCAAGTTCTCATCTTCTCCACCTTAATAATTAAACTTCCATTGTAGCTTGGTGTCATGTGCTTTACTGAAAGCTAGTTAGATAAGACCTGTTGTGTTTGTTTTTTGTTGTTGTTTGTTTTGTTTTTTAATAATCCTTTGCCTTCTGTGAGAGAGAGATTCACTCATCTGGTGAAGTTTACCTTTGATAAATCTGTGTTGCTTTTTACCCTCTTTTCTATCAGTTTCCAAGCTTTTAATTGCTCTTTCCTTTGATCAGCGTTCTAAATTGCTTGATTTTAAGGTTAAACTTATGAAGCATTCTTGTTGGATCACTATGTTTGTTTCTTAAATATAAGTACATATTTGCTACATTTGACCAATTTAAAAATCTTTGATAGTAAGATTGCTGATGTGATAGTTTTGCATTTTTGAATACTAATTCATATGAATTTCTCTTACCTTTTTCATATTGATAGCAGTGTTGCAAATTGAGGTTGATTTTGGATCATACTTTAATATTTAGGTTGTCCGTTTCTGTGCCGTCTTACTGTGCTTTGACCCTCTTTGTTTCACGGCTTTATGAACAGCTCCAGGAGTGACATGGCACTTCATGGGTAGCTGGCTAAGCTCATGTGCAATTGGAGTTCCACTAGTGCCTGGTGCCAAACCTAGTTGTCTTTGCTTTTTAAAATACATCAATATACATGAGTGGTTGAGTACTGACTTTTTTTCCCCTTATTGCCTGCCCAGTCTGTGATCTTCTACTTAAATCTCCATACTATTTCTTCAGTGAACCCTGATTTAAATGTTTTATGCAGTTCTCCTTGCAACTGATGTGAAAATTGAAGGTATCTCATATCGTATGTTTGGAGTTTCTTCATATGCAGTCACCTTTAAATTCAGCTTCCCTTAGCTGCTCAGATTTTGCTTTTTTGAAATGCAGAACTTTTGTTACAGGTTTATTTTATTTCTTTTTACTGTTCTTCCATTTAATTTTAAACTAAATAAGCATGAGATTACTTAGACTATTTTATTAGACAGGTTTTCGCCAAGTTACATATTTGTGAAATTTATCACACAGACTAGTTGTGCAGTACTCTTGAATTTAATTTTTATTTCCTACTCTAGCACTTTAGTCTCTGCCTTCTTCCATGAGCAACAGTGAAGTGGTTCAGTTGTCCAGGAGTTCTCCCAGAATCTGTAACTAAAGGAGGCTAATAGGGAGCATCCATCTGAAGCCACATTTTGATGCGTAATTTTAAGCCAGCTTTATTGCTAACCAAACAAACAGAAAACCTCCAGAGCCTACCCCTGCTGCTTTTCCCACTCTCAGCCCTTGCTTCCACCCCCTCTTGTAAGTGGTATTAGCATTGCTGTTTGCTCAGCTGCACGCTCTACCGGATTAGGGAACTAAACTAACCGTTCGTCTTTGCTGAATAATTTTTCATGAGTCCCAGTTCCCTGATTTGGGTTCCTTAAAAATACATATGGAAGTGCTCCTGCTGGCAGAGAACAGGGCAACCTGAAGTGGAAGTGCCTGAGGAAGTTGGTAGGGGGAAGAATAGGGACAGGGCGTTAAAATACTGTTTGGTAGCAGTGACAGCTTACTTGTGTGTCAGCCAAAATTAATATACAAGTTACCAATGACAGCTAACACTCACACGGCACATTTGTTATATCTTCTGCAATAATTTTATTTTTTTTTTGAAGCTGAAGACGTGTGACTTCTGAGCTCATCTCTTCTCCCAGATGGGATTTTACAGGTTTCCAGTACTTCTGTCTTTGGAAGAGACACCTTCTTTTTGGTTCCTGTTCTGACAAGCAGCTGCCATTCTGGGTGTTTGATGATTCAGGGTTATTTTCTTGTTGATGGGGAGAAGGGAATTTAGGAAAGGAAAGGAACATGGAGATTAATTATTTAAAAGCTGTTAAGACTTGTGACTTATAAATCACTAATAAGATGAGCACTCAGCTGATCTTTTAATTTCCCTATTAAGGGTCCTTCTTCATGCTTTCTCCAAAAATATGAGAGAGAACCTGTTGCTTCTAGAGAATTACCAAGTATAAAAAGTCTTTGCTCTTCTTCCGCCTTGCCCCTATCTCACTTCCATGTGAAGAAGAGCACAAATTCCTGGTAAAACAAGCAGTACATAGGGTAGGGTTTGTTAATAAAGACATTTTATTTTAATTTTTCTTTCTACATGTATTTGAAAATGTCTTCTTTGGCTGTTATTTGGAATTACACAAGCAGGGTTAACTGACTGAATTTTAACGTTTGTCTGCTCTGATAGTTTGATTCATTATGCCAAATGTCAGCATAAAACTGTGGATCAGTAAAGCTTACAGTTCTTTAAAGTGCCAGTCATTTAACTGAAGAGCAGGCAGAGTTCAGAATGTGGTAGCATCTTTATATCCAGCAGCCTTCCCACATTACCAGTGCAGTCATGGTTTTAGGAATGCCATGGCTCCACTGTTACAGAAGTTTGCATTTCACTTTATGTCCATTCCTTGCATCTTCTCGCCTTCTGTCCCACTTTGTCTGCCTTTAAACTTTTGCTTACTAATGATGATGAGGAGTGGAGGAAAACAGAAAAATCAGGCTTTTTGAGGGATGTCCTATTTGTGTAAACTGTTACTTTAAATCCATGCATATTGTAGAGGGGTAGTTATTTGCCCTCTAATGTTAAAATGACCTGACGTTGCAAGAAGCATGCAAGTGGAACCTGCTGCTTTGAAAAATATTGCTCCATACCTAAGATCATCTATTAAAATATATATATTTTTATCAGTCCTCTGACTGCAATTAAACAAGCTGTATACTAATACTAGAAGAGAAAATTGAAACATGCTTTCAAATCCCTAACGTGAAGTTGCTAGTTAGGCTATGAAAAGGGAAAGTAGAGAGCTTTGGAGTTTACCTTCTGGGAAACTTTGAAACAATACTTGTTTTACTGTGCAAGAGGTAAAATCTTATTCTGTGGAAAAGCAGAAATTGTGAGAAGAAGTCGAGACATTGTTCTCTGAGAGACTGCTACAGATAGAAACAACATGTTTGCATTAAAATACATCCTTAATTCATTAAGTAGTGTCCTGCATATTAACCTCTAATATAAACTGTTCTAGCTTGCATGTGTCTATAAAGATGGAGTCTGATTTAGCAGACAAATGAAGAAAAAAGCTACTTAATAAAAATTACAGTTAACTATAATAAAAATTATAGTTTGCTCTGTGTACCACAGAAGGGATTTGATGCTTTTACGAATCTTGGCTGGTGCTATGTGCCATTCATAAAAGGCCTATTAATGGTTGTTCATGCCTTTAAGAGTTAGGGATTGGTATTTGCGGAATCTTTTTAGTTTGATTCTTCATCTGATTTGCTCTTTGAGGAGTCAGACAGTGGAGACTAGATAGAGTTCCAGTAGTTCAAAATAAACCTAATGAGAAGAAACGCTGCCTTCCATAGGTGATGGATCTGGTGCAATAGGACTTGTTTTAAGCCATAACAATGTATATGGGGTTAAAGTAATCCTTAGGATTTTTTTTCTTTTTCATTAATTATGTGCACATATTGTCACTGAAACTTAATACAGTTAGTAGTACTTCTTTTTTTTTTTTCCTTTCAGTTTCAGCACGCTATTGTCCAAGTCTGCTGGTAAAACTAGGAAAAATACTGCAGTTAGATTCATAAGCAAGCATCATGAAATGCCTGAAAAGCTGGTCTAGACTCATAAATCTCTATGATTTACTAATTGGCATGGGGTTTGGCTAAGATGATCTTTAATGGTCCCTTCCAACCCAAACCATTCTATGATTCCATGATTCTGTGATCTCAGCAAAGTTTCTCCTTGACAACTGCCAGTGCTTTGTTCCAGGTTTTAGAAGAAATTCTCTTGCTTCTTTCTTTGTGTTTTTAAAAAGTAAGGTGAGGCTTCTGTGTTGAAAAACTTGCCTTTTTTTTTTTTTTTTTTTTTTTTTTTTTGAGGATAAAGTAATATTGTTAGAATCACAGCAAATGTCCCTCTTTGCATCCTTTCAAAGTCTGTTTGGGACATTTTTAAGTGAAGAAATCCAGAATATGGTGTGCCTGCAGGCCAGTTAACACTGGCTGTGAAAAACAGTTGGTGGAGGAGGAAAATGAGTATATTTAATAAGCTGAACATGGGCCTGCAGACTGACAGATGCCAGAAATGTGTGATCTCTGCAAGGATAACTTCAAGGGTTTTATGAGTATTTGGTACATTTGTGGGTGTCAGGTCTCATTCTGCAGCTTGTTTTCAGGAGAATGCTGAAAAATTGTAAAGGGTCACAGAAGACCTATGACAATACTCAGGCTCCTTGGAAACTGCAGGCACCATAAAGCCTTTGTTTTCTGCAAGTGCTTAATCCAAAGAGAAAGTTAAAGGTATCACAGGAAAGAAGTTTAATGGAAAGTTTCTCTGACAGACTGGTTATGTGAAGATCCAAGTGCTGGCAGAAGCTATACAAATTAAATGAGAAATGTGCAGCTGTAAGGTTGGTGAGGCTTTTCATTAAAACTGTAATGTACTTTTCATTGCTAGAAACTTTTAAATCATCTAGATTGTGTTTTTTGTTTGTTTGTTTGTTTTGTTTTGTTTTTGTTTTTTCCTAAATGTCATCAAGATCACTTACCTGCTGGACTTGGGGGTTTTTAACTGCTGAAGCTCTGTTCAGTAGCTGGCCTTTTTGATCGCTTTGGTTCCTTTTGGTCTTAAAAGAAAAGTTTTCAGCCTAACTTCAAGTCTTCGTGTTTACATTACTTGAATGTGTGTGGAGCTTTGAAATGTGGGGAGAATGCATCCTGTAGACATTTTATAGTTCAGTGTTTTTTGTGTTTTATAGTGCTTTCATGTGAGGCCTTAGGTGAGGCCTTCCTTCACATGAGGACTCCTTACTTGTCATCATTATGTGATTTGAAACTGAAGTGTTCTGATGCAATAACCATCTGGATTTTTTGTTGTTGGTAGTGTTTTTTATTCTTCCAATTTTTAGTTTTGAGTACTAGAGTGGGTGTCCTACTTCAGAGTGTTCATATATGCAAGTGGAAATATACAATGAAACAAATCTAGACAGTTGAAGATGGTAATAGTGCCTTTATTTCCATATGTACAGGTGCTAAATAAATATGTTCAGTTCAAGTTGCTATGCTACAGGCATGTAAAGATAGCAAAACTAACATTTTTGAAATATTTTTAATATTAGGAAAGTGGCATTACAAGCTTATCTCGTTAGCCTCTTGAGATATAGGTTGTCTGAAGTACTTCAAACATGTTAAAAATCTCATAGTTATTGTACGTACACTGTTTTGTCATCTATTATCCTGACTGGTTTAATCTAAAAATAGACAAGTTGATTTAAAAACTCAGAAATGTGTCTCTAAACAAAATGTTTTAGTCACAAGTGTAAGCCTTGGCATTAGACTTCAAGAAGTTTTCTCCCAAATGCAGTCAGTGTGGTTGGCTTTTTCCTGTGTGAGTGTAGAACTGCTGCACTTTCACATTGTTAGGATCCTAAGACAAATGAGAGATCAAAAATATTTCATTTTATGAAAAGGGGTGTAGACTCAGCAGTATGTTTTCTGCTTAATTAGCCACATGCTTGTATGCTGGGAGATTTCCTGGTACTCTAATGCAAGATTTTTAAGTGCACACTGTAAGTTGTAATTCTTTTTGCTTAGCTCACTGAAGATGCCATCACCTGCACTTTGGCAAGTATGACATAGCTCATTTTTCTGTGGAGAAGGGAACTGAGGTTATCACAGAATGGTTTGGGTTGAAAGTGACCTTAAAGATCACCCGGGTCCAACGCCCCTGGACAACTCCTGCTAGACCAAGATGCTAAAAGCCCCATCCAGCCTGGCCTTGAACACCTCCAGTGATGGGGCATCCACAACTTCTCTGGGGAACCCGTGACAGGGCTTCACCAACCTCTGAGTAAAGAATTTCCTCCTAGCATCTGATCTAAATTTCCTCTCTTTCAGTTTAAAACCATTCCTCCTTGTCCTGTTACTACACCCCCTGACAAGGAGTCCCTCCCCAGCTTTCCTGTAGCCCCCTTTAGGTACTGGCAGGCTGCTTTAAGGTCTCCCCAGAGCCTTCTCTTGTCCAGGCTGAACAACCACAACTCCCTCAGCCTGTCTTCACAGGAGAGGTGCTCCAGCCCCTTGATCATCCTTGTGGCCTTCCTCTGGGCTTGCTCTAATACTTTCATGCCCTTCTTGTGCTGGGGGCCCCAGAGCTGAATGCAGGGCTCCAGGTGGGGTCTTACAAGAGCCCTTCTCAGAGGGGGACAATCCCCTTCATCGCCCTGCTGGCCACACTGCTTTTGATGCAGCCCAGGATACGGTTGGCTTTCTGGGCTGGAAGCGCACATTGCCAGCTCATGTAGAGTTTTTCATCCACTGGTGCCCCGAAAGTCTTTCTCCATTTACCACCTTTTGTTTATCCTTGGATTGTAGGATTGAAAATAAAAACACAAATATTTAAGTCATTTGTTTGGCATTGCTTTATGTTTAATTTGGTCCTATTTTCCCTTCCTTTCCCCCCTCTGTGTCCCAAGAGACAAATTCCAGTTGAGGTCTCAGGTCCAAGTAAATCTAACCCACAGGATCCACTCTTTAGTTATTTTTAGCTATTTTATCACAGAATCACAGAATTTCTAGGTTGGAAGAGACCTCAAGATCATCGAGTCCAACCTCTGACCTAACACTAGCAGTCCCCAATAACCATATCCCTAAGCTCTACATCTAAACGTCTTTTGAAGACTTCCAGGGATAGTGACTCCACCACTTCCCTGGGCAGCCTGTTCCAATGCCTAACAACCCTTTCAGTGAAGAAGTTCTTCCTAAAATCTAATCTAAAACTCCCCTGGCACAACTTAAGCCCATTCCCCCTCGTCCTGTCACCAGGCACGTGGGAGAACAGGCCAACCCCCACCTCGCTACAGCCTCCTTTAAGGTATCTGTAAAGAGCAATAAGGTCGCCCCTGAGCCTCCTCTTCTCCAGGCTGAACAAGCCCAGCTCCCTCAGCCGCTCCTCGCAGGACTTGTTCTCCAGGCCCCTCACCAGCTGCGTCGCCCTTCTCTGCACCCGCTCAAGTACCTCGATGTCCTTCTTGTAGCGAGGGGCCCAAAACTGAACACAGTACTCGATTTTAGTCCACTTCCACTTGCTTCCTTTGGTTCCATTCAAACTGAAGAACTTCTGATATTTCTTTTCTTATACAACATTGGTAACTGTGTATATCATACTGCTTTTTCTCTTTAGTGCCTCCTCTGTGAAGTTGAAATACAGCAAGTTAGAAATGTGATTATTCTTCTTTTATTTACGTTGCCACAGCACAGCAATGATGTAATTCTTTGTTTTATTGATTCAGTTCTTTCACTCTTGGCTCTTAATGCAACATGTCCCTAATCTCCCTGGGAGGGGTAATCAGCTTAAATTTGCAAAAATAACATTGCCAATCACATCTTTTTTTTTTTTTTTTTTTTTCTTACCAGCTTTTTGACAGTTTCCAAGTCATTTGGCAGTAAAATATGCGTTCTACTAACTGTCACAATTCCTGCTGTCATTGGCACTCCAGAGCCTCTTTGATTTGTTTTCTCTGAGAAGCTCCAGTTTTCAAAACACCTTCTGAGTTCAGTACTCTTACACAATAAAAACTCACTTTCATGCCTCCTTTTGTCACTTATCTTGAGGAGACGCCATGAAGCACTGTGTGTTCCTGGATTAAATGTCAGTCTTGCAGTATTTTGTTGAACGTTTAATGTACCCAAAAGAATGTTGTGCTATTTTGACAAATGTTTCTCTTATTCCTTTTAAAATTAAAATGGCACTTAGACAATGACATATTTGTACCTATAGTATGTGATGGCAGCATTACTGTGCAGTGAGCCATAATTTGATCTTGTGAATAGTAGTGAGCATGGTAGGAGTGTTGAGTATTTCTCATTTTTTTAATTTGTTTGTTTAATTTCTAAACATACCAAGTGATTCAAATCAGTGGTTTTTTTTTCTTTCTTTCTTTTTTTTTTTTTTCTTCTTATGGGGGTCTTGGGTGCTCAGTGCAGTGCATAGAGAAAGGGACTATGAGGGTCTGTACTAGTGGGCTGGAGTCTCTGTGTGTCAAATCCCACATCTGGATTCTTGGCACTTATAAAAATTACAGTGGTTGAATGTCCAGTTTTGTCTCAGTAAAATAACGATTACATTTTGGGGGAGGTTATCTTCTTTAACTTCTGACCATCTTTGACTATACAGGTAGTAATTCTGTGTGGCCTGTCTTTTACAGTGTATTTGCATTTAAGAGGCAGTTAAGTGTTACTTACTAAGTATTTCCCTTCCACGTCAGTTTCCACATATGACTTTATTTAAAATAAAATTAAAAAAAAAAGTGACTAAATCCATTAAATACTGTATTTTAAAAGTTGTATGGATTTGTTTTTTTTTAAAGCACTGAAAGCAGGCATTTCTGTGTTATTGTGGGAGGGGATCTTAAAACACATGGTTATTCTCTGAAACTTTTTTTTTGAACAAAATAGCAAAGGAGTTCAGCAAATTTTTTTGAAGCTTAATAGATTCTTCAGATTTCTGCCGAAGTGACGCAGAGCTTCTGATAGTGTTGTATGCCATACTGTGCAGTAAAAAATGTGTCACACTGTTCTGTTGAACTTCCTTGAAAGTGTATGTTGGCTCTTTAAAAATGAACTCTAACACTCATTTAATTCCTGCTTCGTTATAATGTAAGGCTTTTATCTGTGTCTCTTTGAGAAATTTTAGAGGAGGGGTTTAGGGAGTTCTTGCTATGGGAGAAAGCCAGAGGTACTGTGTGGGATTTGGTGTCTCTGAAAGCTGGCTTCTGCTTCTGAAAGGATGTTTGAAAGGTTATAGAGTATTTTTATTTTTTAAAGAAAACCTTAAAGTGACAAGACACAACCAATTTTCCAATTCTGCAAAACATTTTTTTTTTCCCCATATTATTCAGCCAATTATTAAATCCTACTTTTATTGAAATACAAGTTTCAGGTTTGGGAAGGCTACTTGACTTTAGAGATGTCAACATGTCTGCAGTTTTCAGAGGAGCCATATACTGTGCCTTCAGACCTTCAGTACCAGGAGAACTCAGCTTCTAAAATATAATAGATGAGGAGAAGTTCCAGATAACAGTAGAATTTTGCTGAAGTTCCCCCAGGCACTCTCAAATAGCCCTGCTTCATGGCTGGATTTATCTAACTGGGTTTTGAATCTAATTGTCCTGTTAGAGTCCATAGCAGTCTGTGATGATAGGCAGCAAATTTCACGATTTAAGTGTATGCTGCATGGACAAAAGTCTTTCCTTTCCTTCTTCTGTCAGTTACTTGGTTATTTTGTCTGATTATGGTAATTTCTGTCCTCTGAGAAACAGTAACTGTTGCCTTTATGCAATGTCCTTTGTCATCCTTCCTTGTGCCTTCTTCATGGTGACTTTTTGAGATAGATTGTCAAGAAATTTTGTAGAATACTCAAGGTGTGAGTACATTTAAATAATGATACTTTCTGCTTTACTCCCTCTTTCTCTAATAACCCTTAGTATTTTTGACTATTGATGAGTATTGAATTGACATTGTAGAAGACTTGCCTACAGTGATTCTAAGATATTTCCAGAGTATTAAAACTAATGTAAATCCCGTCACTGTATGGATATAACTGAAACATTTTTTCTATATCTGAAACGATTTTTCCATGTGCATTAATGTGTGATATTCCACATGTCATTTTCATCTGTCTTCTTATTTCCCTGTCATTTAAGGTTGCCTTCAAGAAAGTTCAAAATGAAAGCTGATCAAAAACGTCTCTATCAGCAGCAAGCTGCTGAAATCCTTTTTCCAGTCTGATCCCTAGATTTTATTTTTATGTCTGTGTTAAATAGTAAGGCTCCTCTGAGGTCCACAAATGAATTATCTGGCATGAAAGAGAAATGTTGATAGTGATAATACAGAAAATCTGCTAAAACCTGGTCCTATTACAAGAATCATTTCTTGCTGTCATTGTGCACTGGCAGTTGTGACACCAGTTCAGTAGGTCTACTCTCTGTTTCCTCCATTACACACTGCATAGAAGAATAATAACTCACATATAGAAAGTATCTTTTTATTTTCTCTTCTTTCCTCTCTTTTCCTTTTTTTTTTTTTTTTTTTTTTTCTTTTTCCCAGTTGTCTTGAGAGTCTTCTGTTAGCTATCTGTAAATACTTGAAAGGATAACATTAAGAAAAAAGTGACTTTGGAGCTCTTAGTCTGTTTTTTGAGGGACGTTCCCATTGACAAGGGACAAGGGACAATCTACTCCATCTGTAAATTATGCAGATGAGGGCAATAAAAATAATTACTCTGAACAGATATTGTCCAAGCAGGTCTGTTATTGGAAAGTAGGATGACTAAGCATAGAAAATATACTTTGCTCCTCTTTTGTATGTTAGAGAGATTTTTGTACCGATAAAACATTCCCAGAAGCCACAAAGAGAAACTCAGTTTTATTGCTAGCATTGAAAATGGAGAAATATTTGAAAGAATGGTGTAGGTGTACTGTGCCTTCATCTCTGAGTTTGTTACAGTGGTCTTCATTTTATGCATTATTTCCAGTTAATGCTAGGTGTATCATTCTGTTACTGTACACTTCCTACTGAAAGGAAGAGCTGTATCTTATATTTTTTGGATTGTCTTTTGTTAGCTTGAATGTCATCCATGTTGCATAGCCTTCTGCATCTTATTTTACAATAACTTTTGTCAGTGATAAGTTTTATCCGGTAGAGGTTTATCAGGGCCTTCTGCAGTCATGCAGGCAATAACGAAGAGGAAATGTTCAGATAACTGTATTGTTTTGTACTATTGCAGTAACTGTACTCTCATTTATTTTTTTTCTTGCAGTAATCATTTACACATACACTTGAAAATTACCAGAGTTTTAACCTAAATGCCTCAAGAAATCAAAATTCTCCAAAGTCTTTCTTCTTCACTTCTCTGGGGAGGGGGGATGGGGTGGGATGAGAAGCAGAATCTGACTTATTCACACCTATACAAGCTAGGAAAGTTTGCAGTTGTAGCATGTTAGCCGCCAGAAAAATCAGTTCAAAAAAACATTCTTAAGATGAAGACTACTCAATTCTGCTGCTAAGGCAGAATTTTTGAGGGTTATTATAGGATTGTTTTTCTTAATGGGAAGTTTCATTTTTCATGTTAGAAATAGGAGGGGAGAAAAGAAAGACTACCTGAATGTCATTGAGATTTTGGTGTTACAGGTCACTGTTTTTGTTTGGTTTGGTTGGTACTTGTTTTCATAATAACTGCGTATGTATGTTGGTGTCCTCCAAAACCAATAGAAAAGTAATGTGCAACGAGGCTACGTCATCCTTCAGATTAGTTCTCTCATCCATAATGAATTACTGCTTCCCACACTAATTTTGAGCACAGTCTTTACCCAGGTTATAATTAATATTCCACAGTGATTTTTTTTTTTAATTTTCTCATCCAACCATTAAGAAAATTGACAGCAGATCACGCAAGATTAATTTGCATATTTATCTTGATGGTATGATATCAGGTTAAAATTATTAGCTCTTTGGCTGCTCAGTAATGAGCATGACGAACTTGCATTGGGGTAGTTCCAGTGATAGCAGTGCTGTGGGTTCTTGTCTGTGCAAAGGGGATCCTAGGAGTATTGTTGTGTATTGAAGGGTGCTTGTAAAAGGATTTGTCAAGCAAGCCTGTCTTCAGGAAGAATTGGCTTGATAAGAGGTGTTTTGTTGCATTGTATATTTATGGAGCCAGAGAATCGCAGTCAGTAATGTGTAACCTGTTACAACAGCCAGCGGGAGTCATTACGGTCTCTCTTGACAATGTGTAGATTGGGGGGTACTTAATTCAGAAACAATTAACAAAATACAATGACTCCTTTGGAGACACTATGCATCATCCTGTGTTAGATCCAAGGATATTTGTAAAACCATCTGTTTATTGGATGCTGTGATATTGAATCACAGAATTGGTTGAGGTTGGAAGGGACCTCTGGGTCCGTCTGGTCCAGCTCCTGCTCAAGCAGGGACACCCAGAGAAAGCTGCCCAGGACCATGTCTAGGAGGTTTGGAAGATCTCCAAGGAGCCTCTCTGGATAACTTGTGCCAGGGCTCTCTCATCTGCACAACACAGAAGTGATGCCTGGTGCTCAGAGGGAGCCTCCTGTCTGCCCGTTTGTGCCCATTGCCTCCTGTCCTGGCACTGGGTACCACTGAGCAGAGCCTGGCTCTGTCCTCTTTGCACCCTCCTTTCAGGTATTTACAAACACTGATGAGATCCCTCTGAGCCTCCTCTTCTCCAGGCTGAACAGGACCAGCTCTCTCAGCCTCTCCTCACAGAAGAGGTGCTCCAGTCCCTTTATCAGCTTGGTGGCCCTTCACTGGACTCTTTCCAGTATGTCCATGTCTCTCTTGTACTGGGGGGGTTCCAGAACTGGGCACAGGAGTCCAGGTGCAGCCTCACCAAGGCTGAGTAGAGAGAAGGGATCACCACTTTTGACCTGCTGCTGATACTTTGCCTAATACAGCCAAGAATACCATTTGCCTTCTTAGCAGCAAGGGCACATTTTAGGAAATGTAAAAATTAAGGAATTAAATAAAAAATATATTTTTTTAACCTATTTAGTGCTATGTTTTTCCCTCTTGCAGCCTCTATTTTAATGTGCTCTGTTTACTTATGTCAAGGAAGCTAAAATGAACGTTTTAGGAAGAGGGTGTTTTACTTGGCTACTTCTGCAGTCTCCTGAGTAATGCAAAAAGATTGTAGGCTCTTCATTGATTCATATTTACTTACATGTTCAGCTGAGGTTGGAACAGCATTGCAGGAGATACAGAGAGCCTGCTGAAAGAAGCATCCATTGCAGTAAAGGGTTTTACATGCTCATGAAAAGAAATGCTGCATCTGGAGAGTGAGCTCCAAAATCTGGACTATCATATTTGTCCTCTGTTGCTTCAGTTCATATTGCTTGTTGTAAGCCATAAATGTTTCCTAGACTAACTGAACCTTTTTTTACCCTTACAGAAAGAATTTGTAAAGAATTGATGATTTCAAAATTGCAGCCACTTAGAGAACTTGCCTTTAATCTTGTTGAGGTTTCCCATTTTTTGATGAGAAGTGTAACTTTGTGGAAATGTTCTTCCTTGTATTAAATGGAAGATAGAGGCCACTATGTTAAGCACAGCTGGGCTTATAAAATGGAATCTGCAGTTCTTTAAGCCTCTTTTCATTGAGCAAAGGGAGAGGAGGGTGTGCTGAAATGGAAATCTAGCCAGCCAGTGAGCTGTGAGCCATACAGAGCTTGTGCTCCAAGCATGGTCTTACTGTAGGCATCCTGGAGGGAAAATGATGTTATTGCAGTGATGGCAGGGAAATTCAGCCGTCACTATGTAGGCAAAAATACAGTTTTATGGTTAAACACCAAATTTTGCTTTATGGATACCCTAATAACAAGGAGCTAGTTCAGGCTCAGAGTATTTCTGGTTTTTTCTTCATCCTCCTGATGAACTATTGACTTATTAAAGCTTTTCTACTGTGTGTGTAAACAAGTTGGGTGGATATTTTCCAAAGGCATCATTATGAGCTATTCCAGTTTCATTCTGTGTATTGCAAGAAGGAATTTTTCCCTAGAAGAAAACCTGTCCAGGCTTTCTCTAGTACTTGTACCTAGGCAAAGAAATGCTCGATTTTCTTCCCTGGATATTGATTCTTGAGATGTGGCTGTGATGAGGTTACAGACTGCAATCCTTCTATTGGTGGCAGTTACCAGGATTTTGAGAAAGAGAAATGAATTTCTGCTGCACTTGAAAACTAAAAGAAACATTTAACATGTAAAAAATCCTACATTAAGGTAATTTAAATGTAAAGGATTCCAGTTAGGAGAGAGTTCAGTTATGGAAGCCTTAATCATTCTGTCCTGGTTTTGTTCTAGTCTAAAAAAAAGATGCTTGAACTACATTTTAGTAAGTGACTGTTAATCAAGGAGCCATGATTATGTGTGGTGTGTTCCTTACGTTTTTGGAGACTGACTTGAAACAGACACAGCACTGAGTGCTGTAGCTGAAGTAACTGGGCATTCTGGAGGGGCTGCTTTAAATGGATCAAAACAAGTTATGTTTTTACTTTCTTTTTAATGAAGTTAGGGGTTTCTTCTCTTCTTTTAATATAAAACTTTTTTTTTTTTTTTTTTTTTTTTTTTTTAAATGATGTTCCTTTGGAAGAAAAAATTATGTCTTTCATGGGGACAGGGAGGTGTGAGAAGCTGCATTCTTTCCAGCTCTGGTTAGCATCTCCTACTCTGAAGGAAGGCATCTGGAGTAATGGGCATGAAGCAGGGACCCAGCCGGGCTCGCCTAATCACCACTTCCCTGTGTGGCCTTAGGCAATCTTGCTTTCAGCATCTCCATCCGTTAAATAGGGTAATGATGGTGCATGTTACATAGAAATACATTTATTCTACTGTCTTTATAGACTTGGCTTGCATGAAGGATGAGATAATTCTGTATTCATTACAGGATTTGGATGGTATGCAGTAAGTAATACTGGGAGGAGAAGAGGACTGAGGAATACTGAACTCTGAGGAAGAAAACAAGTATTGAATAGCTGTGTGTTTGGTGACCACCCTCGTGCTAAGAACTAAGTTAGGAAAAATTTTGAAGGAAGAGGGTAAAGATAATCCATGTGCATGAAAACACTAAGGGTGGCAGTGGTGAAGCTGTACAGGCAGTCTTCACTGGAGGCCTTTTGAGTGCTAGCTTGGTAGCCCAAATCAACTTTTGTCATTTGCTACTTAGTTATTTTTACTGTTTGAAGTTATGCTTAGCACAGACCACTAAACAAGTCTTTGCTGAGAGAATTACAGTCTTGAAGTTGACTCAAGGGTACTCCTCCTGTGACTCCAGAGCAGTTAAAGATGATACAGCCTCCACCTGCCCGACATCACTGATCTCCTGGAGAATGCCTCCCATTGAGGTACATGGCCAACCTCTTTTCAATGGCCTGTGGGGACAGGACAAGGGGCAATGGCCACAAAATGGAGCACAGGAAGTTCTGCACCAACATGTATAAAAACTTCTTCATGGTGAGGGTGACGGAGCACTGGGACAGGCTGCCCACGGAGGTTGTGGAGTCTCCTTCTCTGGAGATATTTATTCAAGACCCATCTGGACGCCTACCTGGGCAACCTGCTCTAGGGAGCCTGCTTTGACAGGGGGGTTTGGATCCAATGATCTCTCGAGGTCCCTTCTAACTCCTACAATTCTGTGATTCTGTGATATTTCAGGAAGTAAGATCCGTGATCCTTAGTTCTGCAGCACTAACTCAGCTTCTCTTCTATCACTGTTTTTAGTTAAAATAGGTGACTGTGCATTGAAAAAGCTTGATTACTGAACCATGGTGTTGAATTGGCTTGTCTGTGAGAGCGTTAACCTTCTCCTAGTAGTGATCAGCTGATGGTGTCTTGACTCATCTGAGCTACTGCAGAACGCATGTGTACAAATCTTCCTATGGAAAGCATAACAATGACCTTGCTAGGTTGGACCCAAGGTTTACCTGGCCTTATATCCTGCCTCTGGATATGAGTAAGTGCTGTGATGTGAGTTGTATTTTTTTTTGTTTTTTGTCTCCTCTCACACACAGCGGTGAATGCCTAGGCTAGGGTATAAGACCAGGCAAGAATGTAGTGATACTTCCGCTGCCTCCAGCGGTTTGTGGCTTGAAGATTTCCTGAGCAAGAGGTTATGCCTTTAATAGCTCTCAATGGACTTTTCTTCTGTGAACTTCTCTAGTCCTTCCTTGAACCCACATAAATTTTTAATATACACAGTATCCGGTGGCAGGGAGTTCCTTGATTTAATACACATTTTGTGAAAAAGCATCTTCTTGTTCTGAGTTTACTTCTTGCTATGTCAGATAGCCTTTTGTTTTTACTTTCAAAGAGATAGCCACCATTTCTGTAAAGCTTGTCATTTTGTGGAGCTCTTATAACTCCCCAGTTGTCTTTTTCAGGCTGATGATTGTTAGCACATTTCTTTAAGAAGATATTCCTGCTGTTATTTACCCATGCCACATATCTCTGTCTTTCACAGCAGGTTTGGGATGGTGTGAAGGAGTAAGGCAAAATATGCCCATAATATTCAAATGCAGGCTTGTCATGGATTGATGGAGTGGCATTTTGATATATCGGTTTGTTTCTTTTTCCAATTTCAAATAATTACTGTTTGATTTGCTTTTTGACCAGGCCTGAGTATACAGTAATAAAACACTTTAGTTATTATTTAGATGTTTTAATGACAAGATCTCATTTGTGAATGATAGTAGTAAGTTCAGAACTCATTACGCATGCCTTAATGTAAACAGTACTAGTACTAATGGATACTAAGATTATTAATTAAAGGCTATCACTCTGACACAGTGATAACAAGAGGATGTTGTTGTATGTTCCTAAATCTTTCCGTGTCAGGAAAGTAGAACAAAATTCCAGAGAATAAACTTTTTTTGTTTTTTAAAAAAAGAGTCCAGCAAATGAAATATGTAGACGCTTAGTTGGTGCTTCACACAAGTTTTGACTTAAGAAAAACTGGGCAGACTTCAGCAGAAAATATCATTAAAGCTCCTTATTTTGTCTGAGAATTTAAGTAAAAGATTCCAGCAAAATGAACGTGAGAGATATGAGGGATGCTTTGTTTTTCCTGTAAAATACGAAGAGCCTATTCTTAGAAATAATTGTGTACTTTGAGAGAAACTTAATATAATTACTGCCTTTTATGGGGTTTGTTTTTTGCCCTCTGTCAGAATGCAGTAAAACTGGAGGGTATGTACAATACAGACACTATTTCAGAGCTGTTAAGGAAATAGCATCACATCCAAACTGGAGTAAACTGTAAACTTTTGGGGAACACTTGATTCTCAAGCTCTACAAACAGGAGCTCTCACGGTGAAACAGATTCACAGTTGTGCATTTCATTATTTAAAGGAGCATGTTTATTTTTTGGCTATTTTTCCCCAATACTAAAATGTGGGTATTTTGGTAACAGATTCTGCGGTTTGCTGTACTGTGTATGCTTTAGTTTAAATTATCTAAAAGGTATTTTTAAGTCTTTCAAGTACTTTCATTATTTTCATCTCTGCATTTTCTGAATACCTTTCATATTTTTAAGGTTTTAAATAGAATATTAAGATAGTTTGTTGCACAAAAGTGTTTGCTATCCATTCTCCCTAAGCAGTGGGAAGTAGGTAAGTAGTGAGCCAGCTCTGTGGCAGACTATCTGGGTACAAGAAACTTCTTCAGGCCAAATTTGGTACGATGTTTAGTGCCGTTTAACTTCACTGGACAAAATCCTGCCTGATCTGGGGTCTCAGTTCTGTCCTCCCTGTCTGGAAGTGCATATCTGAGTCTGTAAACAAATGCTACTTACAGATATCTGTGTGTGTGTTTGTGAAATAAATAAATAAATATAAACAGTGTTATGTTTAGTACTGAAGTTCTTGTGACTGTGATATTAGTTGTCTGATCAAAGGAATCTAATCAGATGTTGTATTCCAGAGCTCTAAGAGCTCAAAAGAATTTCATACAGAATGTGTTTCATTTCCTTTAAAGCAAAGTGGTAGTATTTTTTAATGAGTTAAATATACACATTTTAACTTTTTCCCCCTCTCCTCCTCCTCCTCTTCTTACAAAACATTTTACTTTGTTGCCCAAGTGCAGAAGGCTTTGCCAGGAAGAAGAGTGAGCAAAGCTTCTGTTTCCCATGACCCTCAACTCTAATGTTGTTCCAAGGGCTCACTGCTCACAAATGCCTTGATAACTGCTTTCATTCCTTGCAGCCCTCCCCCTCCTCCAGCCTGATGTGCCTGATCCTCCTTCCAGCAGCTGTCTTCGCAGAACTGGGGGAATGGACCTTGTGTAAAAATCATGCACATGTGTGCACTTAAAGATATATTGGAAAAAATCATACAGCTAGAGATCTGTATGTTTGGGGGTAATCATTGCAGTGATTTATTCTTGGTTTTCCTGGAAGCAGTTTGTTTACAGCTCCATGTTTGTACCAAAACTGAACAACTCTGTTTTTTCCCACTTGAATATACATTTAGGTAATGGTACTGGTGAGGACAGTGCATCTCATTCTGCACGTATACAGAGCAGAAATGGCAGAACTATTCTTGCACATGTACTGAGAACTGTGGTTCCTTCTGCGTGTGTTAAAACAGCTTTCTTTACATTATGAAATTGTAATACAATATATTACTTTGTTTTTTGCTGTCTCTAAATAGGCATAGGCATTTAAAAAAAAATCCTCTGGATTCATTGTTAGATCAAGAACAAACAGAGAAAACAGCATATTTTAAAACACTACTAAAAGTAGCTGCACCAATGTCTTACATTGCACTAGAAATCTGGGAATTCCCATGTTTTTTCTGGCAACTCCTAGGTTGCTAGACAGGAAGTCACTTTCTGCTTTTTCAACCTCTGGCAGCATCTGGTCTTAGTTTCTCTGTCCTTTTTTTGTGGTACTTCTCCGCCTGCTCACATTCTCTGGGATGTGTCAGGAGGAGTGAGAAATGACGGCAGCAAGCCTGATAAAAACTGCATTTTGAGCAAGGAGGATGGGGGGAAAGATTGGGCTGTGGATCCCGCTCACTGGGAAAGGCTGACACTGTTCTGGGAAATCAACAAACATCCACGGGGTGGAGGAAGAATGTGGAAGATCATAAAAGAGCGTGTAAAATCCCCAGAAGGAGCGAGAGAAAGTATGTTGAGGGTCAAAGCACATTTGCAGGGAATAAAGCTTAAGAACCTAGGATGGATAACGGAGTGGTAGAAAACTATGCAGAAGTTCACCTAAAATGATAAGAATACGAAAAACTAACAACAAAAATTATAGGGAAAATGTTAACATCTTCTAGCTTTTTCCAACTCTCTACATTTTCAGTATAATCTTATGCTAAGGCTGCTGCTTTAGATTATTTGTCATTCAAACAGCCGTTGAATCAAAATGGCAATTAATTGATTGGGCTTGAAAAAAAGGATGAAAACTGGTATGTATGCAGTGTTATGGGTAGGTCTAGCAGTTCCGTGTGTCTATGTGCCTTTGAATTATATACCATGTTGTGGTATCTGTATTAATACTACAAATGCTGAAAGATGATGTGTGCTTATATCCAAGATTTTAGAGCAGCCTTGCGTTGCGTTCAGTTAACTAATGTGGTGTTGCACAAGGCTCTTACCTGGTATTATTTTCAATATCCTTTTGTGGCATAAAAAATAATTTATGATCAAGGCTATATGAACAGAGGACCCATGAGATCAGCTATGTACTGGGATCCGCCAAGGCTACTCTTCAAGAGACCATCAATCTGTACCTTTTTAGAAACTGTAGCGCAATGTATGGAAAGGCAGTAGGCTTAGGAAGATATACATAACGCTTAACTGAAGTAAGCAATTTGAATGTTAGATAAATCTGTAAACAATACAGGAGGATCAGGAGGAATTATTTACTATGTGCTATAGGAAGATATAAGCTTCTTTTCAGGTATATTTCATGTCATACTTTACTGAATGGTTAAAAAGTTAGGCTCAAGAGCTGAGATCTTCTGATATAGAGCTATGAAAAATAGTTTTATCAGCGGACCCAAGGAAAATATTGAGTAAGTGCCAATTTTCTGTAATTTTAGAATGGAGAGCAGCAGGGAAATGTGCTTATATTAAGGGAAAGCTATGTGTATGAATACACAGTACAACAAAAAAAAAAAAAAAAAAAGATTTATTCTTCTCTAACACAGAGGGTTCTGTAAATATTGGAATCCATTCTGTGGATCTTGGACAAAAAGTTCACTGAATGAAAATGAGTGTGTTTGCAAAACTGGCATTGTATAGAAATGTTTTGTTTGAGTGTAACTTTGAAAAATATAATAATACACTAGAAATAGTACTGAGTTGGACCCTACAGCCAATCTTCATAATTTCAGAAGTAAAATGAAACCAAATGCGTTCTGGAACTTTCAGCCATATTTGTGGAAAATATGCAGCAAATTGCAATCGGTGGCAAAGGATGATTTGCCTTTCTGCATTTAACCTTATCATTAGTTACTTGTAAAGGTTTTATTGTTGCATTTAGCTCTGAATATGGTTTTAGGGTTGGAAGAGTTTGAGCCTAGTAATTCCCTGCATGGTCAGTTTGTTTACTAATCAAATGCAGCAGTATAGTTGAACATGCAGTCATATGAACTAAAGTTCTGGGAAAGACCGGATTTTTTAGTAATGAGGTATAATGAGAATTAAAATGCAAGGAGGTAGGAACATTGAAACAAAATAGAATTACGTTGCTTAAGACAGCAAAAAACTGTGAAGCTACATTTATGCCTTAATTTAGAGAAGCAGATTTGCAGAACATACTTCCTGGTGTCTTCCAGATTGCTGCTTACAGTACATGTTCGCTATAAACAAACATTTTTTGTTACCTTTGCTTCTTTTATGTTTAGTACTGTACAAAGTCAAAACTAGTTAGTCATCGTATAGACTTTAAAGCTTTCACATAGTAAACAAAAATTCTTTTATTTCTTTTCTTCTACTTAGGTGAATAAGGTTAGGCTTCTACATCTATAGACCAAAGTGAGTTGGGGTCAAGAGAGGCATAGTGAAAATAGGGGTGGAATACTACCAATTTTGTCTATAATATTTTTGTTATAGGCAGTTATGCTTCTGGGGAGTTTTAGTATGATTTTATTAGGAGATCATGTCTCAAATACATTGCAAATGTGGCCAACCCCCCCCCCCCCCCCAAACTCTCATATAAACATCAATATTCTGTTCTAGAATCAATATTCTGTTCTGTTCTATTCTCTTCCTCAAGAATATGTTGGATTTAGTGCTTAACCATAAAGAAATGCTAAGAATATTGAAAGTACTTTAAAAGTTTCTAACATAAGAAAGCTGGGTTTTAAAGAAGTTGGAGTAAATAGCTGTCAAGTTTGTAGGAGATACAGATTTTTCAATAGCTCTTGCATCATAGTGTTAAGAAAGTGGGGATTTTGTTGTGTTCAGTCAAGGGGATTTCTCTGTGCTCATTAGAATGAGAAAGTAAATTATGGGCTTTTCTCATGAAAATATTCACGAGTAAGAAAACGACACTGAAAAATTTTGAACTGCTATAGTGCTTTATTTAACCCCAGAGGAATGCAACAGTGCGTAGACTACGTGTTGACACATTCTGTTGATGTCCTTTTCCTTGAGATTATGAGAAATAAATTAGTTTCTCTGGAATTAAAGAGGAAAACATTGAGCTTAAGGTGGAAAAGCAATGTGGGGTTATTTGTTTTAGTTGCGTAGCATTGTTCCGTGAATAGCAAGCTGGCAAAGAACATAGACCAAAGGAGCTGGCAAATACGGGGGATAAAGAGTTCATTGACAGCAACAACGAAACTCTGTGTCAGTACAGAGCAATGGCCCTTGTGCTGCAAAATCTTTGGCTCTAGACACTGGACTCAGTATCCCATTGTGGTCATTTCTTGTGGCTTCTTCATTAGAAGGCATTATGGCAGGTGGCCAGCACTAGCTCCAGCTGCCCCTGCAGACAGCCTCTCTGCTGTGCTAGCTTGCCCTCTGTTTTGTGGTTTTGTTCTGCAGAAATTTGGGAAAAAATGGGATCGCTTGTAAGAGGAGTGTTGTTGTGTGCTTTTTTTATGATAGAAAAGTTAATTTGTTCTTCAAATTAATTCAGTCGAGTTATGAAGAATACAAAGTGTGTGTGCACATGAAAGTGTAAATAAATTAATCTAATGCACTTCTAAGACTAGAAGTGCCACAGGCAGTCTTCCATGCAGTGGTACAGGCTGTGAACCTTGTGCGCTTGGAAAGACTCTAGTGATAGAAGTCACTTAAAACTGAAGGTGGCAGAAGCTATTTCGTCTGGTTTTGCAGATTTATGTTTGTGTTTAAAAGGAATGCTAGCATGCATTTTGAATTGCTTTCTAACTGTACGTGATATGGGCATGCCCTGGTGTTGTGGTGGTTTGTTGTTTGTTGAGCTGTGATTACCTCTTCTGGCAGCAAAAGGCAGAATTCTGTTAACATAAACAGCTTGTGTAAATTAATTGCAGTTCTGAGATGTGAAGAAAACATCCCCATGCTGCTTTGGGCAAATTTGTAAGCCCATTACAGGTCCCCTTGTTTGGACAGACCTGCTATTGTATGTATGAAATGGGAAGATTTTCTGTATGTGACAGTTACCGTGGTGGTTGATTTTCACTATTCTTCATGTTAAAGTAATAACAAGTGATGAAGAGCGGAAAGAGGAGAAAACTGCGGGGAAAAAAATGCATTTTAATGCTGTTTTCTAAATTAAGACCAACAACTGTGAAGCTGAGATTTCTAATGAGAAAGTCCTCGAAGTAGGAGGGAATTTGAAATATAATGGTGATAGACACGATCTTGTATGATCACTTCTCTTAACTGCTTAATCATTCATACTGCCTAAATATAATCATGCTGCCAGCTGCTGTGTTTACAGTCTCTGATGTGGAAAAAGATGTCCCACTGTGACATGTTCTAGTTACAATCAAATTGACTGTAGCACACACAGGAGCTGTTGAAGTTCAGTGCTTCTCAGTGGGGTGTTCTTGTTCCTCCAGCTTATTTCTGGCTGTTGATACAGCTCACCTCCTTGAAGGTCCTTCTTGTAGAAAATAACAAAACCAAGGCAATTCCCAGTTCATCTCCACAACAAAGAAGCATATCATGAAGTATTTAAGGAGACATGTATCTCACAACTATTTTCCTGGATAAATAATGTTTTAAAGACTTGTATTTATAATATTGATCTCCCCCCCGCCCTTTTTTTTATGTTTACTTGTATCCATTTTTAAATGTTTCCTTGCCTCTGTCTTTTGGTGTAGTAGGAATGCTGAAAATCATGCCTGTAGCTGCTCGTTCACAATAACAATGTCTCTATTATATATCTACATCTTCAAGTGTCTAGGTAACTTAGCCAGAAAAAGTGTTTATAGGATGAGAATTGCTTTCAAGAAAATGAATTTATGAAAATGAATCAATTAAAAGAAAAAAAAGTGAACCGCTCAGGTACCTGAGGTATGAGGTACTGAGAAGGAGTAAAAGTCAGTGACCTTGATAAATGGTTCCCTGAGTTTTAGCATGCCATTTTATCAAGTACTCCAGCAGTATCACTCCCTTTCTGCTGCTTTATTCGCGTATTGCAGTTGGTCAGTGCTCGGTTTTGCTTGAGTTCTGCTAAACCTGTCTGTCAGTGCACCAGAAAATCACAGATCACTCGGCCCCACAAAACATCTTCAGTTGTACACGGTAGAGGAAACAAATGGCTCAAAGATGTGAAACACCAAAGATAGCTGTGCTCAGTCTCCATTCCCATCTTCAGCTGCCCCAAAATTCAGCCTACTGCAGACCTGTGTGGAGTATCCTGCCAGCTCAGCCATTGCCCCTTTGCTACAGATGCCTTTGAAGCTGTACAGTAATAACCAGCTTTGTGTCAGCTCACCAGATATCTTGCTGTTATTATTTAGCCAGAGTGTCTGCTGTTTGAAGTCTGCTTTACTGCTTTCCCGCCTGTGCTCGGGAGTTAATTTAGGCATGTTTAATCTTCTCGCTAGGTTTCAGCTGCTATTTTTCTTTATTAACCTAGTGAGTGATATCAAGCTTTACCAGGATGATTGACAGCAATCGGGAAGAGTGTTGGTTACTGGAATTTCATTTCCAAATGAAATTATCCATGTAAGTAAACAAGTAGAAAGACTTCAGTTTTGTGTTGTGTGAGAGCAGTTTCTTGAAGGCTGTTACCAGGGTAGCGGTATGGGTCCTTAGCAAGTGCACCAAACATCTGCTTTTGGAGCTTTTTGAAGTCCTGTGTGTAAAGGGCTTGGGCTTTCTTCTGTTCCTCTAGCGGCAGACTGGCAAAAGAAACCCTCACACCCCAAACAAAACAAAATTTGTGTGCTTACCAACTTGCAGAAAACTTCTCAAGAACTTCTCAAGTTTCCTTATCTGTGGAACTTAATCTTTCTTGTCAAGGGCTGTGCCAAAACTAATACACTCAGTGTTTTGTCCTTTAGGTAATGGCATCCATCATTTCATCACTTCGTTGCGATATTTTGTCCCCTCCTCCTTAAAGCTTTATACAAGAATTTAATTTTGTCATCTCTTTAACAAACCTAGGTCGAGAAGGTTGAGGAACAATTCTCGTAATGCAAGGGAGTGCATCTTCCTATGCTCAGCATGCAAGGTCTTATCTGAAGCCTAAAATAAACTAATATTATCACAGTTCAAATTCAATCAATTTTTTTGTCAGTTTGAAGCAAAGCAAATCTTAAATAAACCTGACTTTTAGTGTAATGCATTTTTTTTCCTTTTTTTTTTTTTTAATTGGGTAAATATGTATTAAGAAGATTGATCGAAAATATAAAAGTGTCAACTTCAGGAAGAAGTGGTTTCCAGTAGAGTAATGTGTTTCCTGCTTTCTCTGTGACTTTCCTGAATAAATGATGCCTTTTACTATTCTTTTATTAGCAATATTATACTGATACTTGGTAATATATGTACCAGTATTTAACACTGTTGTGATATTGCTTTCTTGTGGTTAAACTGCATTATCCTCTCATTGTTTCCAGCCATACTGCGGTATGTTTCTTTTAGTACTGCCTCTGACAAAATTCCACAACCCCTCCTAGCTGGCTGTTTGACTTGATTCAGCCCTGACTAAAACAGGCAGCTCCACTTCAGTTATTTCCCTCCTCTAACTATAAGCAGAGCGTGGGTGATTGCTCATGACTATATGTCCCACTGCTAACCTGAACTGATTCTTCCTTTGGAATTGGGGAACGCAGGACACGCACGGTAGGTGAGTAATGTTGGAAAACAAATGGTAGCAGAAGATGAAGTTGCCAATTAGCAGTTCACCCCTCTGGCAACTGAGGGGTGTCAGAGTGCATTTTTTTTCTTTCCCTGGCACCATTCGAGAGCCTGCAGAAGAGTAAGGGCAACAACACTGAGGTTATCATTGAGACTTATGAGTGACCATCCTTCCCTGGATGTGCTTCCCTGGATGTGCATCCTTCCCTGGCTTGTGCTGTCAGTGAGTAATGCTGATAAGGCTTTTATAGTAATTTGCAAGATCAGCAGACTGTAGCGAATTTCTGACCTGGGCAAAGTGAAATATCCTGGTGGAGGTGGACTCCACAGAAAGGGGGAGATGACTATTAGGATGTACTCATTAGAAAATGAGTAAGTCCTGTAATGCTACATAGCCTGCAGATCTTAAAAAGCTAATTTGTATGGTGTGATGGATCTTCCTACATCCGGAAGGAGCAGAATGTATTGAGACTTCTCAGTGGCGTTAAGACTCTGGGATGTATGGCAGTGAGAAGTCTTTGCTCCATTTCTCTTACTTTATTTATTTACTTGAGGTATTATGGATTGCATCTGATTTAATTCAGTTTTGAATCTTTGGATCACTAAAAGGAGGCCTGCTTATTTCACAGCTGGTTCTTTTGTTTTATTATAGAATCATTGAACTGCTTGGGTTGGAAGGGTCCTTAAAGATAGCTGGTTCCAACCCCCTGCCATGGGCAGGGACACCTCCCACCAGACCAGGTTGCCCAAAGCCCCATCCAGCCTGGCCTTCAATACCTCCAGGGATGGGGCATCCACAGCTTCTCTGAGCAGCCTGTGCCAGGGCCTCACTGTCCTCTGAGTGAAGAATTTCCACCGTACATCTAATCTAAGTCTGCCCTGTTTTAGTTTAAAACCATTACCCCTTGTCCTATCGTTATCTGCCTGAGTAAAAAGTTGCTCTCGACCTTTTTTTATAAGCCCCATTAAGGTATTGAAAGGCTGCAGTGAGGTCTCCTCGGAGCCTGAACAGCTTTATCCTTAACACAATGTCTTCTAATATTTTCAAGCTCTTAAATAGGTCTTATGTAGAGCCAGAAATCTCCAAATGTATCATTTTGGGTACTTTGAACAAGTTATCTAATGAGCTATTTAATTTTTATTACTTTTTTATTAGCCAACATTTTGAAGTTAAATTAAATATGCTTTCTTCAGGTTCAAAACCTATAAGCATTAATAAAGTGATTTACTGACACAGTGAAAGAGATATCAGCATCTGTGTGTGACTAATCCGGTATATAAAATGGAGGCTCCACCTTGTGTATTTTTATCATTTGTTTTCCTTTCTCTTGACTTTTGTTCCAGTGAACCCTGCACATGGGGAAGAGTGATAGGGAAGAGTCCATGCTCCCTCATTTCCTTCCATATTCACAGAGATGACAGTCATTATGGATAGTTAGTAGATTGTCCAGAGGAAATAAATCTGCAGTCCTATTAGTGACAGATAGCTTTTACATTTTGCTAGTACTTATCATAGAGCATCTTCTTCATTCATTTGCATTAGGGCCATTTTATTCCTTTCAGCACCAGTTGGTGTGCAGCAGTTTCATAGAGGTACTTAGGACTTGGTGAAGTGACTTGGTGGAAGAACCAGCAATAAAACTATGGTTCTTCCCTTTAAACTCAAAGCAATATGCTGCATACAAATTAAAGTTTCTGTCTTTCTATGAGCTGTAGAATAGTTAGTTACTTAGATATCAGACACTATTTCCGTAAAACAGAGTGCTTCTTTTTTTATAAAGATTTATTTTCATCTATGCTAACAGTAGGAAACACTGTGTTTAGCTTCAAAGTTGTTAGTACATTTAATAATAAACTTTTCATTTTTAGGAAATGTGGTAGGAAATGTTCTGTAAGGATGAAATAATTAAATTCAGTGTGGCTTTTGATGGAAAACATAGTATATTTTGATAATGATAAGATTTTTCAGTGTCAGGAAATTACAGGTGAATCTGCTTGATAACATTCTATTACCCGTGTCAATATGCTGTGAAGGACAGTGTTGAATAAAAATAGGATTTACAGAGAAAATTATGTAATGCAAATTGAAGGAAGCTTTATCAAGGCAGCATATTTTCATCTAAAGAAAATACCAAAACTCTTTTTTGTTCAGTATATAAAAAGAAATAATTTCAAAAAGCAGATGGAATATATATTTAAAAAGAAAAGGTCTGAGAAGTAACTTTCAAATACTGTAAATCATTGCTAAATAATTCTTACTGATATGGTTCACAAGAAGTTACTTTCAAATACTGTAAATCATTGCTAAATAATTCTTACTGATACGGTTCTCAAGAAGTTCCCTTGGTGGACCAAGGGAAACCAGCTGATGTGATTTTTTTGGACTTCAGCAAGGCTTTTGACACGGTTTCCCATAGGATCCTACTGGACAAAATGTCCACCATACAGCTAAATAAAAACATCATACGATGGGTGAGCAATTGGCTAACGGGCAGGGCCCAAAGGGTTATGGTAAATGGAGCTGTGTCAGGCTGGCGGGCGGTCACCAGTGGGGTCCTTCAAGGCTCCATTTTAGGACCGGTACTTTTCAATATTTTTATAAACGATCTGGATGTAGGAATAGAGGGTATTTTGAGCAAGTTTGCTGATGACACCAAACTTGGAGGAGTTGTGGACTCAAATGAGGGCGTAAAGGCCTTGCAGAGGGATCTGGACAGGTTGGAGAGCTGGGCGATCACCAACCGCATGAAGTTCAATAAGAGCAAGTGCCGGGTCCTGCACCTGGGACGGGGAAACCCTGGCTGCATGTACAGACTGGGCGATGAGACGCTGGAGAGCAGCCTAGAAGAGAGGGATCTGGGGGTCGTGATAGACAGCAAGTTGAATATGAGCCAGCAGTGTGCCCTGGCAGCCAGGAGGGCCAATCGTATCCTGGGGTGCATCAAGCACGGCATCGCTAGTAGGTCAAGGGAGGTGATTGTCCCGCTCTACTCTGCGCTGGTGCGGCCTCACCTCGAGTACTGTGTGCAGTTCTGGGCACCACAGTATAAAAAGGACATGAAACTGTTGGAAAGTGTCCAGAGGAGGGCTACGAAGATGGTGAAAGGCCTTGAGTGGAAGACGTACGAGGAACGGCTGAGGTCACTGGGCCTGTTCAGCCTGGAGAAGAGGAGGCTGAGGGGAGACCTCATCGCAGTCTACAACTTCCTCGTAAGGGGTTGTCAAGAGGCAGGAGACCTTTTCTCCATTAACACTAGTGACAGGACCCGCGGGAACGGGGTTAAGCTGAGGCAGGGGAAATTTAGGCTGGACGTCAGGAGGGGGTTCTTCACAGAGAGGGTGGTTGCACACTGGAACAGGCTCCCCAGGGAAGTGGTCACTGCACCGAGCCTGTCTGAATTTAAGAAGAGATTGGACTGTGAACTTAGGCACATGGTCTGAACTTTTGGGTAGACCCGTGCGGTGTCGAGAGTTGGACTTGATGATCCTTAAGGGTCCCTTCCAACTCAGGATATTCTATGATTCTATGATTCTATGATTCTAAGTTACTTTCAAATACTGTAAGTCATTGCTAAATCTCACTGATACAGTTCACAGTTTTATTTTAAAGGAAATATATTTGCTAAATTTCTGGAAAAAACAAACAAACGGGTAACAGATATTTAAGAGCTGCTGTGGTAATTTTATGTTAATTTTTTTCAAGTAGTCAAAGATGTAGTGGATGTAGGTTGAAGTAGAGGGTACATCTTTCCTTGGAATGAGGAGCATTCTTTTTTTTTTTTTTTTAATGCTTTTTGTCAAAAAAAATACAGGTTTTGTTTACCCATTTCTTTATATCCTAGCTACTTATCTGATATATATATATATAATATAAAGATTTAAATAATTATAGAAAGGAATACCTGAAATACCAGAAATACCTGTTTGTACCTGTATTTTCTAAAGACTGTTGGGTCTGGTGTCAGACTGATGTACTCTATACCTGCACGTAAGCATGGTGAATAGCAGATTTGAGCCCAGGAGTGGGTTTTGGCTCACTGGTGCCTGCCAGTTAGAGGCCAGTCTGAAAGCAGCAGACACTGAGCAAACATGGGCAGGGCAAAACCTTGGTAAGGACTGTGACTTCTGATAATGGTCACCTTCAATTACAAAAAAACCTATTTGCAGTTATCTTATTGTGTGGACTCTGATTTGAAAGGATTTTGAAAGGTTTTCAACTCTTACTGTGTGTAGGATAATGGCATGTTTTTTAATTGCTGGAGATTGTTCATATTTAAATAATAGTGTCTGTCTGTCTGTCTTGATGTAAGAAAATAGATGAATATTTATATTTAAGCATTTATACATTAGATTTTATTCCTGCCAGGAAAAAAGTTAGCCTTCCAGTTTCACATCCAGCTTTTAGGATACTGGTGCAGCTAACTGAGTATTATGTGGCTTTACAAGAGTGGTGCCTTAAGGCAGTTACAGAATACCGGAATGGTTTGAATTGGAAGGGACCTCTGGAGGCCATCTGGTTCAAACCCCTGCTCAGGTGGGGCCACCAGGAGCTGCTTGCCTGGGACCACGTCCAGGTGGTTTTGAGAAGATATCCAAGAATGGGTACATGATGCTTTTGGATCAAAGTTTATGACTTGGCTTTGGTTCATATCTTATCCTCACAATGTCTTTTGATTAGATTTAATGGATATCAGACTCTTAATTGCCAGTTTTCCTAGCTTCTGAACAGACACCATAGATATGTCCTCAAGGACATGGAGAATTGTAGCTGTCATTCAGGGATCATCTAGACTGATAGCATTTGTAAGTCTTGACTAAGTTTGTTCATTACCACATTCATCTACACATTTGTTGTTCGCATACCCAGCGAAGGAAAGAATGGATTTATAGGGTTACATTGATATTTTATTTTTATTATGAATGTTGTTTGCCGGAGTGTATAGAATCCTAATGAAATTTTATGCTATGAAGTTTGGATTACTTTGACATTTCCGTGGGAACTAAGACCCACTGTGTGTGATTCAGTGAAAACAGTGCTCATAGTGCATGGGCAACCTAGTTGATTAGCAAACATTTTTATTTTTTTTTTCCCCTTGATTTCTTTTTACAAAGCTTTTATGTAGTACTTTACGATGATAGTGTATAGTGAATACACACATATAGTGAATAGCTAGAGTTTATTTTTTGGCAATGTCATGTATTAAAGAAATTATCATGACTTTTATTTTAATCTGTGAACTAATCTTGCAGTATTTTAAACAACAGTAGTCTGCCTACATAAGTGATTTACCACTAGTTGTTGATATCTTACAATATTTTTCAATAAATATAACAGTTCTTAGTTCTTCAGTTCTCAACATAATTTATGTATTAGTGTTCAAAATATGGCATCCGGTATGTTTCGGTGGGTTTCTGGGATGTCTCAAGTAGTTGGATTTTAAATGGTGATAGGAATTAAAATAAATTACTATGCAAAAAAGATATTAGAAAGGAAACTTTGGGGAAAAAAAAAATTAAATATTACTCCACTTGTGGTGGAGTAATTCTGACTTTCTTTTTTTTCTTTCTTTCTCTTGAATTTTAGATTTATCCATGGCAGTGCAAAAATTTTCACAGTCTTTGCAAGATTTCCAATTTGAGTGTATTGGAGATGCTGAAACTGATGATGAAATTAATATTGGTAAGTATGTCCTGCAATATTTTTTAGTTTGCTAAATGTTTACTGTGGTATCGCTGTTACAATGGGGCTGTTAATTGTATGATGGTGCATATAACAAAAATCAAAAAACTTAAGTGGAAACAATGCAAATTTTAAAAATAGTTGTCAAAAAACCTGTCTTCATGAAGCAGTTTGGTTCACTGTAGTTCTAAGAACTCAACAGTACTTTGTCAACTGAGTCAACCCTGAATCTTCTAACTCCTGCTGCTGTTTTAACTTTAGACAGTGCTCTTTGGGATACTAAAAGGTGTGCAAGTTTACCATGAAATAACCTGGGTCTGCAAAAAGCACTTAAGTACCTAGTAAGACACAGGAAGTATTTAAGAGTCTTAAGACAGGAATATGTTCTTTACAACATGAGCATTCCTAAGTATATAGTTGTCTGAGTTTTTGCCAATAAAATTTACTAGCTGCATAATGTTATGTCGCTGTGCACTCTCAGGCCTGAACAGCTCAGCTTGTCTTGAACATACATCTCTTTAATATCTTCAAAATATTCCTCCTTCAGCAGACCTAGTCCTGAAAACACATCTGGCATTCAGAAATTGTACCCCTCTTTATTCCACAGCATTGCTGCAATTGCAGTGATGCTTTTGGGCAGCAGCACAGCAGCTGAGGTGCTCTAGCTCCTGTCGGCGAGAAACCTGGTTACTAATCCATCTTCAGAACGACTAGGTTCAGTGTCATGAGTCTTAGATACCACGTGGCTCCCACATTTCTCCTAAAACATCTGGGAGGAAGGGAGGTGTGGTTGTTAAAGAGTTGCTTCTAAAAATAAGTAATCTGGCAGTACAATAAGGAATGTAGGACTTGTTATTATTTAAAAATAAATAAATAATTAAAAGGACGCACATAGTACAGAGGGGAAACTCAAGATTTGGGCTTTTCCAAGTGTATCTCTTAAGATGGTCTGTTTTCAAATCTCTTCACCCTTCACTGTTTCCCTTTTCCTGTGTGAGTTAGTTAGCGGTTGGACAAAAGGCTACTTTCTTTCACAGGCAAGGTTTGCCTCACCTTCATCCTACACCTTTGTGATGGTTAGAAAGCTGTTCTCAAAGATAGCTGGTATTTGTTCACTGTCTTCCACTAACCTTTCAAGAGGGAGGACTTATTAAAAATTTTGTAAACACTGACATATAAAAAGTGAAAACACTGAGCAGCTTCTATTCAGACGTAAATCTGCATGCATTCTTTAGGTGTATCAAAATTGGAGAAATTCAACCCAAAAGGTTTGATAAGAGATTTATTTTTTTTCATTGACTTCAACATAATAAAAAGAGGCACTTGTGCTCAGTAATTATAGCCAGTTTCTCACCTTTTTCGTTGAGGACACCAACTCTGAGCATAAATTATTTTTTCTGTTCAAACTACAGCTCCTTCATCAAACCAGTTGCACCCAGTATTACATCTGTTGCAAAAACAGTTTACTGAAGGTCTTGGCAGTATTTGGAAAAGATCGCTTGTGTGTTCTGGTCAAATAAAAACAATTGATATAGAGGCGTTAATGTAATAATAAGTATTGGTTCGTTAACATTAAGTGCAGTTCATTTTAATTGAAGTGAAACTTATGTCTTTGTATTTAAAAAGCAATATGGAATTAAGAGCCAACTGATACGTGATGTAAATTTAAAAGCATCTTTGAGAATTCTTTCCTAATTAACAAAAAGAAGTAACAAAACAAAAGAATAGTATTTGATCAGCTTATTGATAAGCCTACATATGAAAATTCTTTAAATTGTTTTATAATGAACTACTACACTAAATAGTTACTTTCTGATTTCATACAAATCGGTTTCTTAAATAGGAATACATAATACCATGGTATGGTTATACATTTGGAAATTATGTGGGAGGTATGGAAAGAGTGAAAATTAGTATCCAAATTTAGTAGTTTCATGTGTGAATTTTATTCCTTTGCAGATTTTCTTAAAATGTTCAAAAAACTAGAAAAGCATTTTTGTCCATGACCATGAAGCACTGCGTATTCCAATTTACTAAATGCAATACTTTGTTCTGTGATTTCCTTTTTTTTCTGAATAGTTAAATATACAAAATACTAAAAACTAATCATATGTTTATTGCACTCTTTAACATTCTGCATATTATTTCTTGTCTGTTAAAGTTAATTGCACATATTTTATGCAATTAGACTAAATCTACAGTATCTCAAAGTTTATGTCTCAGATTTGGTCAGAAACATTTTTGAAGACATAAGGGTTTGCATTTAAAATGAGGTGAGAGGACAAGGAGGACTTTCATTTTACTTGTAACCTAAATGTAGCAAAGAAAAGACATTTTATTGTTTGGATGTTAAACAGCCATTTAAAACTATTTAGGAAAAAAAAAAGGTTCATGAACCTTGACAGCTGATTTATTTCACTTGGAGCTTCAAAGAAGGGATTTCTAGCTTCTAAGGCAACTATCCCTTGACGGATTGTCGTGTACATCAAAGAAGCTTATAAGAGTAAAAGGTAAATTGACAGGAATCAAATTCAAGTCTAACAGAACTTGAATGATACTGTGTGCTTTTATAGGGTAAGTCTCAATTTTTGATCTCCCTAGAGCAGTGACCTAGAATTTGTCCATATCTTTAACGTGCCCCAACAAGCTCAATGTATTTTTTTTTTATTTTTATTTTTTTTTAAATCATCAAAGACAGCTTTGTGTAGATGAATCCTGCTCTCTGTACCTCCTTCTGCCTTCACCTCCTTTAAGAAGAGCTATGATTGTGCATGCCTCTGGGAAGTTTTACTTCAGTCTCCGGTGATACTCTGATTTGATGACTTTTGTATAAAACCACCAAATACATAGGTACTTTACAGGGACTACATTCTGAAGATTTTAAAGCATTTCCATTTCAAGAATGGTGTTAGAAATGCATGCTAATATTACCTCCTGAATAAGGCTTCTTCTTTCAGAATGTCATTATTTGTTTAAAAAAAAAAAAAGTTTCAACTTTTAAAAAAAATTGGAACATAGGGGATTTATTTATTTTTTTTTAACTATAATAAGTTAAAAACTGAGTTGATTGCTCTGTGTACTTTGATGTGAAAACAGAGTTGCAGGTCCCTGTTCATTAGCTAAACACGCTCAATATACAAAGAATTATGATAGAATTCTTCAGATTTATTTTATTTCATTTAATATTTAATCCAGTGTTGGATTTGAATTTATTTTTCTTTCAATTATCATAATTGATTTAAATATTTATGATTTCTTAATGTTTATTTTAAAATGTTTACTTCTTTTGTAGAAGTGATGTCCCTTTTTGACAAAAATATATGTGGTTATGGCTGTAAAATGCATTTCATGTATTCTTTGTACACTGTTGTGAATTGTGAAATTGTGAAAACTTATCTACTTAGCCACTTTCTGACTTACCGTGCCCAGTTTAGAATCAGACACTTTGTGCCCATGTTATAAGTTGTTCCTCTGATTTTCTTCAGTAAGCAGGCTGGCTTGTTCCTCAAATCAAATACAACTTGATTTTTTTTTTAATTTTTTGTTTTTTATTTTCTGAACTGTAGACATGGAGGATTCATACTCTAAAAAGCCTTTTTCAGATTTAAAATCTGTCAACAACTTGAGTTTCTCATTTAAAAATAAACCTCTAAAACAATTATCAGTGTTGTCTCCTACTCTGTTTCAAAATGCACGTGGCAGCATGTGATGTGCAGCATTACAAAAGCCATAATATTACTGGTTAATAGCACATGAACATTAGTTCCAGTGTCATATGATTCAGCCAAACTCTAATCTTTTGTATGATTGAAATTTGTGCATAAGGTGGCATCTTAACACTAAAACCATTAATCATCAACACTAAAAAAGCATGGTAATGAAGGCTTGATGCAACTCACTCTTGCAAAGGAGAGGATGTCATCTTGCAAACAGTCACTCTTTCCTCAATATTAAATAGTGAATAGCAGTGCCAAGTCTCAGCTCTTAAATATTTATCATGTACACAGTCTCAGCCAGCTATTCTATTAATATTTTGCATTAAGTTTAAATAAGTGAGAGCTTTTTGGAAAAAAAAAAAAAAAAAAAAAGCATGTTTTTAAAACATTACTATACTTTTAGGTAACCTAGGCTGTAGCAGTTAACTGCAAAGACTATGTTTTTAATGAACCAGAGTCTTTTCTGTTAATATACACTGTGCAGACATAAATTATGCAAGGAGAAGGTTCTCCTTTTCCATTATTAGCCAGCTTGTGTTACCTAATTTCTTCTGCAGGAATCCCCCTGTTTTTATCCTCCTTTCTTCTGTTTGTTATCTGGATTGTGCCTGATACAGACGAAAATAATTAATAACACTCAGTAGAACACTGTCATTATTCTGTCTTTAGCAAGTTCTTGTCTATTTTGTATTGAGACTTACTATAATCAGATTTGATACCAGCAGTGTAAGACAGTGCTCTTCAGAACTAAAGGAAAACAAGACAATACATTCTGTTTTTTCATTACTCCTTACCTTACCTCGACCATTACACTTCACAGAATCACAGAATTTTCTAGGTTGGAAGAGACCTCAAGGTCATCGAGTCCAACCTCCAACCTAACGCTAACAGCCCTCCACTAAACCATATCCCTAAGCTCTACATCTAAGCGTCTTTTGAAGACTTCCAGGGATGGTGACTCCACCACTTCCCTGGGCAGCCTGTTCCAATGCCTCACAACCCTTTCAGTGAAGAAGTTCTTCCTAACATCTAACCTAAAACTCCCCTGGCTCAACTTAAGCCCATTCCCCCTCGTCCTGTCACCAGGCACGTGGGAGAACAGGCCAACCCCCACGTCGCTACAGCCTCCCTTGAGGTACCTATAGAGAGCGATAAGGTCACCCCTGAGCCTCCTCTTCTCCAGGCTGAACAAGCCCAGCTCCCTCAGCCGCTCCTCGTAGGACTTGTTCTCCAGGCCCCTCACCAGCTTTGTCGCCCTTCTCTGCACCCGCTCAAGCACCTCCATGTCCTTCTTGTAGCGAGGGGCCCAAAACTGAACACAGTACTCGAGGTGCGGCCTCACCAGAGCTGAGTACAGGGGGACGATCACCTCCCTAGCCCTGCTGGTCACGCTGTTCCTGATACAAGCCAGGATGCCGTTGGCCTTCTTGGCCACCTGAGCACACTGCTGGCTCATATTCAGCCGACTATCCACCATCACTCCCAGGTCCTTCTCTGCCTGGCAGCTTTCCAACCATTCCTCTCCCAGCCTGTAGCTCTGCTTGGGGTTATTGCGCCCCAGGTGCAGGACCCGGCACTTGGCCTTGTTAAACTTCATGCAGTTGACCTCAGCCCATCGGTGCAGCCTATCCAGATCCTCCTGCAGAGCTTTCCTACCCTCAAGCAGATCGACACACGCACCTAACTTGGTGTCATCTGCGAACTTACTGAGGGTGCACTCGATGCCCTCGTCCAGATCATCGATGAAGATATTAAAGAGGACCGGCCCCAGCACCGAGCCCTGGGGGACGCCACTAGTGACTGGCCTCCAACTGGACTTGGCTCCATTCACCACGACTCTTTGGGCCCGGCTATCCAGCCAGTTTCTAACCCAACGAAGCGTGCGCCAGTCCAAGCCAAGAGCAGCCAGTTTCTTGAGGAGAATGCTGTGTGAGACGGTGTCAAAAGCCTTGCTGAAGTCAAGGTAGACCACATCCACAGCCTTTCCCTCATCCACCCAGCGCGTCACTCTGTCATAGAAGGAGATCAGGTTCGTCAGGCATGACCTGCCTTTCATAAAGCCATGCTGACTGGGCCTGATTCCCTGCTTCCCCTGCAAGTGCTGCATGATGACTCTCAGGAGGATCTGCTCCATGAGCTTCCCTGGCACTGAGGTCAAACTGACAGGCCTGTAGTTTCCCGGGTCTGCCCTCCGGCCCTTCTTGTAGATGGGCGTCACGTTTGCTAGCCGCCAGTCGATTGGGACCTCCCCCGATAGCCAGGACTGTTGATAAATGATGGACAGTGGCTTGGCCAGCTCCTCTGCCAGTTCCCTCAGTACCCTTGGGTGGATCCCATCCGGCCCCATCGACTTGTGCACATCTAAGTGCCGTAGCAGGTCACCAACCAGTTCTTCATGGATAATGAGGGCCACATCCTGCTCCCCATCCCCTTCCACCAGCTCAGGGTACTGAGTATCCAGAGAACATCCGGTATTGCCGCTAAAGACTGAGGCAAAGAAGAACTTGGCCATTTTACTTTAACTGTTTTTATTATTGTGTGCTATTTAAGAAAAAGCACTGAAAGACATGTGTATTTCACTGTGTGGCTACTGATTTTTTTTTTTCTTTCTGAAGTTAGAAGTACTTTTATGAGGTATGTTATGAAAGATTTTTCAGGTAGCATCCAGTGTTCAGTTTAGGAACATAATAGGACTATGATCTGTAAAATCATTATTATTAATTAAGGCACAAGGAATAGGTGAGGAGTTCTTAAATTCCCACTTCGTGGGAAATGAGTTCCTTCTGCTAGCAGTTGCAGCTTATGTGATCTTTACATACTCATGTTGTATGTCATGTTGTAAGTCATTAATAGGGTGAGTGAAATTGCTAGTAACTAGCTATCTACAGAACTGTTAACTCATACCAGGCAAGTATGTTGTGTATAGCACTTAGTTTCAAGTTGAACTTTGAAAAGTCAACCAAAATATACTGGAGAGGGAAAACATTTTTATTTTTTTTTATAATAAAAATAGAAGAAAGAAAGAAACCTTTAACAATAGTTGTTTGTTAGACTCTGCTGCTGTGGTTCTAAGATCTCGTGTTTGAGTTAAGCAAGAAGCTCATTCTTTTTTTGCTTGTACTGGGCATCCACATGCCCAGTGCTTTCAAGTTAGCAGCTGCTTGGCCCTCTTGGAGAGCCTGTCAGCAGATAGGTATCCAGTCATTCCAAGTAGCAAATAGATTCACATCAAGTAATTAGTGGATAAAAGTATGCAAGTAAAAGAAATAAAGATAAAAAAAACCTTCCCCTCCCTCCATCTCTTAAAAAAAATAAAATGTAAAAGGTTAATTGGCATTTAAAGGAGCAAATTCCATTTTTAATGTTGCAGACTGTGCGTGCAATGCAATATTAAAACAGAAAAAGACAATTTATTGGAGTTTTAGGCTTGCCTAAGCTGTGTGGAGGCAAATCTTGACAAACCAATGTATTGACATTGCAGTTGCCAAGTTAGGGTACACTCATTTTTAACCTCTAAGAGACTCCAATCAGGGACTTCAGAAAGTAGTTGTCAAGCTAGTCACAATTTCAAGTCACGATACTTCTATTGTATGTGGTATGAGATGGACTGTTGAATTAGTCTGTCTATTCAAAAATTAATTTTTAAGCTGTCTTGAGCCACCTACTGTCTGAATCACTTTGGATATCCTGCAGGTCATCACCTTAATCACTTAAGTTACCTTTGAAGTTCAAGAAAGTTTGTATAATTAATATTCTACCTATGTTGCACTGAACTCCCATTTGTAATTGTGTTTCTCAATGGCATATCAAATAAGTCATTTTAATGAATTCCTGTGGCTCGGATATACTACTGCCTTACCCAAACCAGGGAAAGGAGAATCTTGCCACCACCTTGAGGGTGGAGTTTCTGGGGGTGGATTTTATTAGTGTAGGCAACAGCTCAGTAATTTTTTTTAGTGCTTGAGTTTGTTGACCTTGTGGAGCATATTAAAGACACACATATTTACCACAGGCATTTTTTAGATGGGTGGGAAGGGGTTGAGTCCTGAATTAGCATAGAAATCTATTTGCGACTCAGTGTATTTGCATAGAACAATAATATGCTGTTTTTCCACCACGGTTACCTGCCTAGATTTGCCAGCCTTCTCCCCTCTGGTTGAATTTTCAGATTAACTTTATAAGTCACCTTTAAAGCAATTTTGTATAAGCTACTTGTAAGATCTGAAGCAGAGGACAGATTTCCTTGGTACTTGTTTTGGTCTATTTTTATCTACAGAAGTTAAACAGTAACTAATTATGGGAGGTACTCAGCACAATCAGGATGTGAAGTGCCTGAAGTATTTATTTGAAATATTTTCCTACCATTATTATTATTACAGTTTTTTATCCCTGTTGCATATTTAAACAAATGCCGCCTGTTTTCAAACACTATTGTTTATTGACTCCAAGAAATGAGTGATATTATGCTAGGGCTAGGATCCCACAGAGACTTCAAAACAGTATCTGCACCAGAAAGAAAAGGTTGGTTTTCTGTGGGTCCACAGTTGCTTGTGGAAGGTTACATGAGGCTGGCAAAGCAGGAAAATAAGTCATGTTGTTCTTTATCTGTGCAGGAAGAAAAGTTAAAATAAGATCAACAATAAACACAGACCTTGTTTTTTCTTCTTCTCTGAGATACATATCAGAATGTTGTTAGAATTTGCATGCTCCATTGTTAAGATATTTATTCAAATGACAAAAATTAGACTGGGGTGGCTGATGCAGTGACCACCCATCCTATCCATCCTACCCTCCTTCTATGGCAGTAGAAGTTGAATGTGAAGTAGCGGATCTCCTGAGCCATGGCAGTTCATACATCCTGCTGTCATAAGAGAGTCTAAAATTCATGCTAGCTCATTTCAATTATGTTGGACTGCAAACTGTTGTGTCTTAGACTGTCCCTTGCCATGGAGTTCGTGCTGTTTACAGAAAGTGGTTGAAGCTGGTGATGGATATTGATAGCTTTGGCTGTCCTGGTGCATTTTGCTAAGCAGTTTAAATTTGACGTGAGCAACTTGAACAAATAGAAAAGTCCATGCCACTCACTGGTCAAGATGAAGCATCTGTTTTGCCCTTCATCATTAGATGAAACTTCTGAACTCTTGTAGATGCTTTCTACTTTATCGTCTTCATCCCATGACTGCACCACACCTTTTTTCCCCTCCTTCCTCTCTTTGCTTTCTTAATGTCCAGCTCCATGATTTTTTTCCTAGAATTGGATGTCCCAACAGAAATATAATGATTATGAATGCCTGTGGGGAGATGGTTAGTCTGAGGACTACAGAATCTCATTACAGAGATGATTGAAAATAACTCATGTGTGCTGCTGCTGCTCATAGTATGCTTTTACTAAAAAGGCGTTAACACTTTAGAGTTGTCAAGTTAGTATGCCTCTTAAACAACAGTCACTCATTTTTAGAAGCAAGTAGTGGTTTGATCAACTCGGCTTTGAGATACTCATCTTCAGGCTTGAGCAAATAAGACGAAGGACTTTTACTTTCTAAAAACAGAATCCTGAGGAGAGCTTGGAGTTTTAAGCCCAGAAAGTCCTTGATTATTTTGTAGGCCTAAATTCAACAAACTAATTATGGCAAACCTAACATTAATTGCAGTATTTGTTGATAGTTTTCATAATTAAAGTGTTCCACCATTCAAATAATAAATGCACTAAATTTTACAAATCAGAAAAAAAAATATTAATGATTCTCAGCTGCATCCTGAATGTATTGCTTTTCTTTTTACTTCCCCTTAATTCAGCACCCACATAGAGCCACACACAAATATGGTTTATACAGCTGGAAAGATGGAAATACCGTTTTTTTCCCCCTCATTTAAAGTATGGATGTGCCTCTGAAGAATCAGTGATCTGGCAAGCTAAAAATGTAGTTGTAATTACTTCTAATTCCCTTGTTTATGGAATGCGAGGATTTAATATTACTTCCGCAGCTTAATATGTTGTATGTTGCCCAATGGTTGTTTTCCACATTGCCTTAGCTGTTCAAAAAACTCGTGTAGGAAGTAGCAGTTGTTTTCCTAGAATTAAAGATTTCTATTTCTAGTCAATTTATGTTATGATTCTTTCTAGTGAGATTTTGCAGAGGGGGACACAAAGGAAAGCAGAAGGGGATTGGAGGAATCACTGACTTTAACCAGAGCCCACCTTTGATCTTATCTATTTCTGAATACTCTGTGGTTTTAAAGCCGTTTGTCCTCTGACAGGCCGTGGATATCATTCAGCTCTGGAAAAGTCTGATCTGCTCAAGTCAAAGGTTAATGGATAATTTAATTTAGTTAAAGATTAATTGATGGACTTTTACAGTATTGGACATTACGCCATTCATTTCAGTGGAGGCCAAATCAAGCTGCTAAGGTTTCAAAGTCAGTCTCCAAAAACTCACCTTGTGAAAGCACATTGAGATCACTTCATGCCTGCTGGGCCAAAGCTGAGGTTCAGGATCTGGTTCTCCACGCCCCACTGAGCTAGGCTGCTGGAACACCTGGGCTGCAGGACCGCCCTGCATGTGGCTCTATCAGGTGGAAACAGAGGCTGCCTTCTCCTTGGCAAATGCAATGATTGTAAACCCTATTAGTGGCAGAAAGATGCAGTCTTGCCTAACAACCACTTGTATAAAGCGGTTACCTCTTCTGTGTGAACACGGTGAAAATAGAAGGTGTGCTGTTTTCACTCAAAGACTGTCAGGATCTTGTCAAGTTGATGGCTGGTATCAGATGCCACTCCTTCAGAGAAGTGTAGAAGGAAGGGGAGAGATGATAAAAGAGCAAGTGAACATATCGGATTATCCGGATCAGTTCAGTCCCGTGTTCCTAATGAACTGGAAGAAATCGCTTAGATGATTTAAAATGTTCTTCTGTCATATCATCATGCCACATTTTGGGAAAGCTGCTGTAGACTGACAAAGCCTAGGTTGGGCTTTTTATACCAAAGCCCTACTAGTGTTGTAGATAACAGCTTCTTTGTTGGGGGTGAATCAACATGTTGTTGTTCTTAGGCTCTGGTTTGTTCTCTGTCCAGACCTCTTGCACTGCAAACTCTATGTGCCATAGGCAGTGTTTCAGGTTGTGTTTGTAAACATTACCACAAAGAGCTCCAGTTTCAGGGTGAAGCCTGTGTATGTGCAGTGAAAACAAAGTTGTAATATCTGGTACACAGAGGCAAGTGTATCAAGTGTAAGGTTGAGCTACTAACTCTTTAGGATTATTTAAAAAATGTATAAAATGTAATTTTATGAGAAGAATTCACACTTTGGTAAACAGATAAATCTTCGCATTGAATCGTATGCTGTCAAAATATTTGCTGCTTTCGTAATCAGAGTAGAACACAAATGTGGGGTAGATACATTGCAGTTGCTTTTTGAATAAAGTCTTAGATTGGTGGTAAAATTGAATAATTGATTTTTTTTTTTTTTAATATTTTGTTATCTAACACAGAGTGTGCTATTATAAACATCAGCAATCTTTCAGGGCTCTAGGAAATGGTTTGATTTTGCTTGGTCTGTCTAGAATTTTCTACTCATATTTAATTTTTAAGGTTTAGCACGAGTCTTAGGGCATGATAATTTACTGATATTAAGTCAAATAATTGGATTTATTTAAATTGTATAAGATTGCTCGTCTGACAAGTGCTGACAGTGGATCTGGGAATTCTAGGTAACCTGACTTTCTTGTGAGTCTGCTTAGCTTATCTATAAACATACATACCCTTTTTGTAGACTGTTGTTGAAAAGGAATAGGGTAGAAAATATGAAAGTCTTGGCTGAAAATATATATATAAGTCACTGACAAATATATATATATATATATATATGTTTTTGTTTAAATATCTGTGACACAATAGCTACCTTTTATTGCAAAGAATTTTCAAGTATGATACTGTGTAGCTGGCTTCAGATGTGCTGGGAAAGGTTTGTTTCAGTAAACTTATATATTGAGGGAAAAGGTTTTTACTTCTAATAGAGGCCCTGCATTTTATGGTTTACATATGTTTAGAAAAAATCATAAAATGCCTTGCTATATTTGTTTATTAAGTTTTGCAAGATGAAAATACTTTTGAGTTAAAACTCCAGTTGCCTAATACAGTATGTACACATTATGCTGTGCTTGCAGACACATCTTGCAATGCTTTGGCTTTTATTGGGCATAGGTCTTGATATGTTCCCTTGTGTGATGTTGGTATGTTTGTGCTTATTTGTATGTGCTTTGATGCACACGTCTGTCGTGCTCAGACAGGAGCTTCCATTTGTACTGTGGAACTTGCTGGCCTTTTCTGCTTTTTTTTTTTCTTGCTTTTTTAGTGTGACAAAACCCAGAAGAACAGTCAGAGGAATGCTTGTACCTGGTACATGGCCAGCAACAGAAAGGTTTTTAAACGTCTGCTCATGGGGAACACTTCCTAAAATAGGTATTAGGATTAAATGCTGTAAACCAGTGGAGGTCAAGCAGTGGGAATGTTTCTAAATCTTTGATAGTTTAATTTCTGTTTTTGTCTTCATGGTGAACGTGGAGCACTTACTAACCTAACTACCTCTGTCTGAATGCTGCAGTGTCAATGAGCTCCAGATTCTGAAGTAGACGACAACGTACCAAAATACCCTGAATGTACAGTGCTTTAAGTCAAATGAAGTAGGGAAAATCCTGATTTTTATTTTTTTTTGTTTACTTTTAGTTACACAGGTTTCAGTAGGTGTGCTCTGATAAGGTTCTGTGCTTGCCAGTGTGTAGTAAAATATGTGATCTTCTCTGGAGGACAGTACATAATAATGCCCTGACACATAACTTCAGGCATAAAAGTTTTCGTTCTGTGATTTTTTGGTTCCTTATTTGTGTAATTTTTTTTGCAGAAGTTTTAAATGAGGCATTTTTCATCTCTGTGTATGTCTCTTTCTGTACTTTCTTTTCCTTTCTGGTGTATAATGGCTTTGTTTGGCAAATTCAGATTTGTTCCTGTAAGGTAGCACTCTTATTTTCAAGAACTTAGAAAAATTTAGCAAAATACTTTTCCTGACAATCCAGGGTGGAAATTGCCATGATAAACAAGATTAATACTTTAGGTTGTGTTCCTTGGGAGGATCATACTCTTAGAGCTATTGTTTCTCTTTATTTTTCTTATAGGCATGTCTGTATTAAGTTGTGATAAACAATCCTTGAAATTGGGTGGAATTTTTTATTTTTAGTTAATCAGAGTGGAAAATTCAAAGTCTGGATTAGGTACAAATTGCTTCAAAATATGAAAGATGAAAATAAATGCAGTGGTTCTAATTGATAAAAAGCATTGGATTAAACCCTTCCAAGTTTGCTCACTGTATTAATTACGGAGGAGAAAGTGAGGATGTTCATCTACTGAATCTGAACTTGCTTCACATTGTCAATTCTAAGTATGTTTTGCTTTTGTCCAGAGAGCTGTATGGAGCAGATTGAGTTGCCCATACCTTTGTGTACCTTCCCACAATGGAATTCTTCAAAGCAATTTGTGGTTATCGAGACTGTGAATTTAAACCACTGTCTGCTGGCAGAATTTGCTGTCATTTTGAGGGTGTCTGCCGGGGTATTTCCATGTTGTTTTAAAACCTGTACAGTTGAATCTTTCCTTCAGCCTGTGTTTTACTACAAGAAGTGTATTTCACCATGTTACAAGAAGGTTCAAATAGTTTTGTTTCTATTCTTTTTGGAGGCTGTGGTAAATGTAAATACAGACTGAAGGAATGCATGAGGTCCTTATTACAGATCCATAAAATCTGATACCCAGATTAGGGAAATAAAAGAAACTAAATGGAGGATAAGAAAGCCATTCCAATATTATTTTTCCAAACTTAAACAATATTGAAACCCCATAAAGAAATGAACCATTATTTTGCTATTTTCATCCCTCCTTTTTTTTTTTTTGTTGTTTGTTTTTTGTTTTTATGGTGGAAATTTCTAACATAAATTCTCTTTTGATACCACTGTTCTGCTAAAAGCCAAAGGTTATCAGACATGTTGTTAGTTTACAAACTGGAATTAACATAAATCCATAAACAATATTACCTTAAGTCTAAACAAAATAAAGCAGTTACTCAGTTTCCTCTAATATCTGAGGAATTAAACCCAGAAGGCAATGAAATTAGCAAGATAAGCAACAGTTTCAAATCTTTCCACTTTGTCCTCTTCTTTCCTTCATTTGTCTTCTCATCTGCTTTCCCAGTAAATATTATTTATGGTATAGATCTCGGTCTTCTGAACTGAAGTTTCTCCAAAAATGCTGCCACTTGGAAAGTGAGGGAATTGGAACCCTGGGTATAGACGTGGGAGAAGAAATAGCAGCAGCCAAGAAAAATGAAAACATGAGCAATAATTGGGAAGATTCAGCAGGTGTATACTTATTTAAATACAGCTTTCCTGATAATCTGCTTATAAAAAAATAGCATTTCTTGTAGGAATGTGTTACAGTTGTTTTACTCTACTACTTTGTTAGTTATACTACAGCATGACTTAGGTCCACTCAGCATTAGTTATGAAGTATTTATAAATTGCTTAAATTATTCTTTATTCCATGAGTTTGCAGAATAAGGCACTGATCCTGCAACTCAATCCTTTTAGGTTAAACTGCACCTGAATTTCCTCTCAAAGCAGTATGTTTCCAATGTTTTAGGCTTTGTTCAGTAGAATAAAGGACAAAAAAGAATTGGTAAATCAGTCCAGATTTGATGGAGCTAAAGGAAGTCTGTGCCCTGTCAGATAGGGCTGTATTTAAATTTGTAGTCAACGTTCTGAAAAACAAAGACAATGGTGGGCTTTTGGGACCTTATTTCAAGACAGTTCTCCTTTGGATTTACATTTTGGTGTGTTGAAAACTTTCCACAGTGGTGACATTTTGAGACATACAAAGGTAGGTTGCCTTCAGAGATATGCTGCAAATCCTGTGTGGCTTTTATGACATTCAAAGTTTGTGTTAGGTATAAAGTACTGAGAAAGCAGATTATTGAGTCTTTATTCCAGATACTTGGAATAGTATATATATAATACTGATGGCCTGCCAGTATTAATCTGAAATCTTTTTTTTTTTTTTTTTTTTCTCCTCCTGTCTGCTTAGGAAACCATCTGTTGCTCCCTTTACCCTACTTTTTTTTTTTTTTTTTCTTTCCTTCCCTGTGCTTTTTCAGTTTGGCTTAAAGCCACAGAAAGAGAGAAGGAAATTTTATTTGATGTTGTGGCTTTTGAAAAAGTGCTTGAAATAGCATTTGTGGCTGCAAATAAGGCTAGTCATTAAAAGCTCTGAAACTGTGTCTGTGAAATAGTAACTATTTAATAGTGTATTTACTTTCATTTCAGAACTGGCAAAGAGAGTTTCATCTACCAGCCCTCCCACCTACTCATGGGGATCTTATGTCTATTCTGTGTTGTCACTGAAGTCTAGTAAACTAGCGTTAATCCTTAGGAAATTTTCTTGTGGGTCTTACATCCGTCTTGATTTCTGATTTAGTAATACATTACTTACAGGGGAGAACTCCCTTGCAGGCATTAGTTGATGTTCGTGCTCCAGCAGGAGCTCAGAGCCTGTTGTAGCATGTCTGTGCTAGCGGTGACCGGTTCTGGAGAGAGGATGCACTTGGCTGACCTTCCTGCCAGTGTCTGGGTGCAAGGAACAGCCCTGTGCTGTCATTGCCCCAGTCGGATCAAGAAGATGTAAGGAAATCTGTGCCAGGCTTGCACATTTGTTTTACACCTTCACTGAACTGGATTCTCTTACTAATGCAAGATGTATTTCTGTGTGTATATTTATTCCATCCTGGCATTCACATGCCTGAAGATAATTGTGGTAGTTGCTTAAAATACTGTAAAATCTTGATTAGTACAGTACTTCAGAGTTTTTGAAAATTGTCTGTGTGTTATTTAAAATGGTCGGTATAGGTAAATTAAATGAACTGTCCATTTCACACACAAAAAAAAAGCATTTATTTTTATCCTGTCTTCCATGTAACTTTTCTTTCTATCTTCAGTTGAACATTACCTTGCAAACTTGGTTTTATATCTTTGAATTAGGTATTGATCATATAAAACTACTTCTGAATTTCAAGTGTTGCTTCCCTTTACTCATTAAATATAGAAAGCCTCAAAGCTAATGAATGCAACATGCAGTGCAGTGCAACACTGTATTGTAGTATTAAACTAATTATCAATAGAGTAGCTTCAATAGTGTCCCCAGGCATGTTGTTTTAAGGTGATGTGTTCTTTACACAAGTATATAACAAAAAGTTCATAATAATTAAGTAATTTTCTTTTTTTTTTTTCTGTGAACCCCAGAGTTGATTCTGATGCAGTAAAAGAGCATTCTAAATTATGAAAGTATATTCTTGATAACATGCATTTTATAAATTCAAATAAATGAGTTTTTATCCTTTTTCTTATCTCCCTCAATCCTACACTAAGCTTTGGTTCTCTTAAATTTGCAAATGGTGCTGTTTCTAGAGCCATACATTATGTTTGAAATTATCAGGATTAAAACAAACAAAGAACACTCAGTTTTGCGGAAAGGGACATTGCTGATCTACGCCATTATGGTTTAAGTTGGTGGTGCTGTTTAATTCATTTGCTTCATATGGAAGCAACCTTTTTTTTTTTTTTTTTTTTTTTTTTAATAAAGTAACAGGAGCTATTTCTCCTAAACAAGGAAAAATTTGCAGCAAATTATTGCTGGGTTGGGAACACTCCAGAGAAAACAGCTGGTGACCTGTTTTAATTGTGATGAATGGGACCACAAGTATACAGCAGGGTAAATATACAATTGTTTTTACTTGTTGGTAGTTATTTTTCACAGACTTCGTTTCCATCTTAATACCAAGTGTATTTTACAAATCCTTTGAATAGCCCTTAAATAAAAAGCAGACTGTTAAACTATTTGGATTATGTAAGCTAATGACTTTGGGGGAATAAAGTGTTACTAAATTGATTAAGGCAGCACTTTGTTTTATTTAAACAGCCTACCAATAACAATTGTTTTGTGAAAATAATTAGAAATACTTTAATGTTAAAAATTTAGGTTACATATTGTAATCTACATTATCAATACGTTTTCAGGATTTATTTCTTATCAGCACATTCCCAAGTCATTTCCTCTTGTAAAGTAACTTGACTCTTATTCCCTCTCACTCCCTTTTATATTTTCAAAGTTCATTTTAATTCCTCCAAGCCTATTCTGGCTCAAAATGGTGAGTTGCAGTTAGTGAGAAAAGGTTGTGATGTTTGTGTGGAATTCACGGACTGACTGACGGGCTATGTTTGACACACGTGATTCTGATTTTTAACTACACAAAGTATCTCAAGTTATTATTTTTTAAATATTTTTTAGTTTCTTGTTCTCTGTGGAGTGAAACGCCACCACTCCTGAGTTCTCCTAGGGATTTCTGCCTGCCCAGGCTAGCATCTCCCAGGGGTCCTGATGCCCCATGGTGGGGGCTGCTTTGTGCACCTCTCTGTCCAGCAGAGCTCCAAAATGAGGCATAACCACAAGTGGTCTGTGGGAAAGGAAGGAGAGGAGAAGGGAAAAGGGGCTGGGGAGGTACAGGAGCAAGGATTGTCTTGCCCTCCCTTTACTACCTCCTGCTGCAGCCTCCAACACAGATGAAGTTCTGTTGGAACATACCCTGCCTTATAGTGCGATCAGACTGAGTGGGGAATGTATGGGAAGAAGGGTGTTATACTATAATTAAAAGATTTAGAAGTACTGCAATACTTCTGAATCTCAGAAATACTGCAATACTCTTAGTATTACAGCACTGTAATACTCGTAGGTACTGTAGGGTAGATAGTGGTGGTAAAAGCTTTTTTGTGTCGTTGCAAGGATAGAAGAGCCAGCGAGGTCACCAGAGACATCCCCGCTGCTAAGTTCTGTCTGTGTACGGATAGTGCATCCTTCAGTGCTCTCTGAAGCATACAATGTGCTGGTTGTTTTCCCCTTTGCACCTCCTGTGCTGGAAAGCAAAAAGGAAATTAATTTGAGTGTTGGGCAGTGAACAGCAGTGTAGTCAGTACCAGTGTTAAGATGTCTCTGCAGCAAGGCTGTTTCTAGGGTCAGGGAAGTAACTTGCCTTAGTGCTGCTGAAGAGTGTAGTTTCTGTGCTCCCAATGAAATTCTGACCTTTATAATCCCACCCAAAAGTGACACTGGGGATGGGAGGATGGCAGCAGCTTCTCAGTCTTTAGCTGAGGCACTGTATGTTAATTAGTACTGTGATATTTCTTCAATGTATAACATGCTAGTATAGATTTGCACACTCGCAGAATATGTTTTTATACTCTAAGCAGAAGTTTTGACTTAGAAATTAAAAAAACAATAGTTATACCATGAAATTAAGAGGACTCATTACGATGCATCAAAAGCTTCTTTTACTGCTTTTTCTGCTTTTTTTTTTTTTTTTTTTTTTCCCATTCCTCACAGTTTCCTGCCATCCTTCTGCCCGGTTTCAACATCCTACTGTTCTTCTACTGTTCTTTTTTTAAGTAACTTTTTGTTCTTAAAATATGGAATGTTGTCTGACCAGAGAGCATATTTTATTTCCTGTTCATATCATGGGGCTGGGAATTGGTAATATTTGTGCTTGGTTGCTGAAAGGTGTTAAATGTTAACTTTCATATTACAGATGATGATGAAAAAAAAATGATGTGATCAGAACCTTAAGGGAAAAGCACCATAAGGCTTGATGTGGGTAGGGAAAACTTCAATTTCAGGAGGTTTGGGATCTGCTGTCCTCACAAAGATATAATGTTTGGCATGATAATTTCTCTTTGAAATAGTTCTGTCATTGTAAGTGGCTCCACAATAAAACACAAAAAAGGAGAGGGGAATGGAGTTTTAACATGTGACTGCAGTAACACATCATCTTGCGGTTAAAAAATTACCAATTATTTCACTGAAATAATCTGGAAACAATTTATCTTACTGGCTTTACTAGAAATTCAGCTGTTTTTCTAAAGTGCCTCATAATTCCCTGAATAGGTAATAAAAATCAAACAACATGTTTATCTAGTTTATTTGAAAAGATTATTTTTTTTTTTAATGGTGGGTAAAGAATCACTCTGCCACATGTGCAAGAAAGGAGAAACTATCTCTGTCCTGTTTTCTACAGGCAAGGATAGTTTCTTGTTAAATTCAAGGGGATACCAGTATGAAAATAGTAAATAATTCGTGGGTTTGGCTAGTTGTTTATTTTGGTCATAGGGTTTTGTAATGAGTACGTAGATATTTTACATAACAGTCAACAGATTTTTATAGAAGCATAGAAAAGTTCAGGTTGGAAGGAACCTTAAAGATCAGAGGGGCTGGGGGTTGGAACCCACCAGACCAAGATGCTCAAAGCCCCATCCAGCCTGGCCTTGAACACCTCCAGGGATGGGGCATCCACAGCTTCTCTGGGCAACCTGTGCCAGTGCCTCACCACTCTCACAGTAAGGCATTTCTTACTTACATCTAGTCTAAATCTCCCCTCTTTAGTTTAAAGCTATTACTCCTTGTCCTATCACTGTGCCCCCTGACAGAGTCCCTCCCAGCTTTCCTGTAATCCCCTTTAGGTACCATAGGTACCTCTGTAAGGTCTTCCTGGAGCTTTATCTTCTCCAGGCTGAACAACCCCAACTCCCTCAGCCTGTCGTCATAGGACAGGTGCTCCATCCCCTTGATCATCTTCGTGACCCTCCTATGGACTCATTCTAACACATCCATGTCCTTCTTTTGGTGGTAGCCCCATGGCTGAATGCAGTACTCCAGGTGAGTCTCAGGAGAGCAAAGCAGAGGGGGAGAATCCCCTCCCTTGCCCTGCTGGCCATGCTGCTTTTGATGCAGCCCACAATATGGTTGGGTTTCTGGGCTGCAAGTGGACATTGCTGGCTCATGTTGAGCTTCTCATCAATCAACACCCCCAGGTCCTACTCAGAGATTATTTTCTCTGCAATTTTCTTATCAGGTAACTTAACCAGTCAGTTAATCATGTATTTCTTTACTTGTTTTTGACAGATGTGATATTATCAGTTGATTATAAATGAATAAGTTAATTTAGCTGATAGCAGACTAAGGTTTTACTATGAAGATGTAAAATGAGTTAAAAAGCTTGTAGTAGGACTAGGATTTCACTTACTTATAAAGGTGCCAAAATTTATTTTCTGGCATTTGTGATCTGAGGGAAAAATCTTAAAGGAAAATATTCAAGACACAACAGAACAAACGTCTAAATTACCAGGTGTATTTGGACTAAATGAAGAGTTCATGAGTAATGATGGGAAGGATTTGTCAGCAAAGAATGAATTACAGGGCAGGATGTGCAGGTATACCGTTACAGCTGTAAAAAATAAATTATGTAAAGTCTTGCAGAAGAAATTGGAACAAACAGTGAAATGTTCTTCAGCTGTGAAAGTTAAAAGAGAACAAGAAGAATGCAAGAGTGACCTCTGCAAGGTCCAGATGGGATAAAGGATAACAAAAATTTGGTTATGGTCCAGAAACTAGCAACTTGCGTATGCTGAAAATAGACAGCCATTCTGCTACCAAAACTTTGCCAAGTAAACCCAGTACAATAGTAAAGAGGAGAAGAGCTCTGTTAGCATACCAATGTGTGCTAGTTAGCTGTGAAGACTTTCTTCTTCCTTTCAAGCCTGTTCTTTCAAGAAATTTCACAAGTTATGTTACCACTTTTTAACACACATCCCTTCCCTCCAATTTAGAAATTGTTTTAGAGCATCTTGAGCTTGTTTCAGGAAGTTTTTGGGGTTATGAATTTGTATTCTGAGATCAGAGATGTCAAACGTCAAATGCAGCATCTTGTCGTTGGCAGCAGTTGATGCTTGATGCATCAAGAAAAGGTCAAGAGAGCTATTTTGCTTTTCACCTGTGATTCTTCTCTGGCTTTTTTGTCTGTGAAACAGTGATGCTGAATTCTGAATAACCCACATGACCCTGAAAAAGTAGTATAAATAGCCAGATAGGAGTTTTGTAGAGAGATTTGCACCACTTGTTTCATTTGAATGGAGTCTTAACAATTTTTGAAGCATTTTCCATTTTCTTGCCTAGTTGTATGGGTTAATACCTTCATTGTGTTTCTGTTGATTTCCAGAATAGCCCTTTGACTCATACTTGAAGGCAATTTTGAGGAAAGCTTCTCTTACAATTGTAGCAGAATTTGTCTAAAATCTTTACTTTCAATATTTTGTCTGAGTATTTTTCATTGTTCTTTGTAATTTGTTGTTGCTGCACTATAATTGGAGAAACCCAAGATTTTTGTTAACACTCAAGCAACAGAAAGAGACTGCAAAAGTAAATGTTGTGGCTGAATGGGTGAGTCTTTGTTTTGAGACTGATCTTGGCACGTTTCACGATAATTAGTTTGCCATGTAGCTTTTAAAACTGTGTTTTTTTAAATATGCAACTCTTAGGACTCAGATTCTTTTCTTTTGTTTTTTACCTGTTGTTAACTGGTCGCTTCAGTCTGTGCTTCATTTAATTTAAATTAAATCAAATCCATTAAATTTAAAAGGATTGCAGGGAAATACTGTATAAGAACTGTATCTTGTCACTGCAACATCAGCCCAGTTAGCACACTTACCTGGTCTTGAAGTGTAATGTTGACCTGGACATTTTTTCTTGACTTTTTTTCAGCTCAGTCACTGAAAGAGTTTGCTCGGCTCCTGATTGCTGTTGAAGAGGAAAGGAGACGATTGGTAAGTTTGCTGGCAAAAATCATTTTCATTGGCCCTCTTTCTATGTAAAACAGTACTTCTTCCACTCCTCCTGAAGTGCTTTTGATTTTTATTTTATTTTTGCAGTTAGTGTGAAGTATTTCATAAGAATCACTTGAAGTTGTGCAAAGGCAGAAAAGTGCTAACACAGACTTCAGCAATTTTTAATGGATTGTTCAGCCAAATACTCTGCACCAATCTAAAAATTATTTTTTCACTTTTTCTTTTTCCTGCAATAGACTTTTAATGCTGCTTTATCTTTTCTTTTCCACATCTTCCCTTGTTAGCCATGGAGTAAACACTAAACAAATACCTTAAAATTGAAAATATCGGTATTTTTGTTTAATGAAATGCTTATTTGAGTAACGTGAACGTATAATAGTAATTAAAATATGATAAGTGTTAAGAAAAGAGACCAAATCCATCACCTCTGAGAAACTCTTGCACAATAATTTATAGATCAAACCTCTCAGATTCATCCTTTGTTGTATTATTTGTATTCCCTTTGTTTCCATACAGATGAATCTGCATTACGCTTTCATTTATGTTCCTCTTCACATGTAGTTTTGTTAAAGAAGTTTGAAATGTATTCTCTTAGAAGTATTTTTAAAAAGTTACACATAAACAATGCAACTACATTTTTACTTCCATGGAAGTCAGTCATGAATAAAGATTTGTTAAGATTAATGTTAGTAGGGGGTTTTTAAAATATTGTGAAAGATTAACCAACTCAAATCCATTCAGTGACTGTCTATCCTTGTTTTTCTTCCTCTTACGAGTACTTAGGGAGGTGAGGAAAATTTTTTTCTGACTCATATTAGGGGGCAATTCATTAATCCAAGAAGAGTCTTCCATAACGCTCTCTTATTCCTAGGAGCATTAAACCATAGAGTAGGTCTTCCACTATTTCTGTCTACACACATATTTTAAAGTGACACAACCATAAACATTTTATGTGGTAGAACTGCACAGTTACTATCACCTAAACTAATAAAGTAGAAATTTTTTTTTGGTTGATACCAAATGTATTTTTTATTCATGCTGGGTACACGGTACAGAGAGGGAGTGTGGGGAGGTGAGTGTTCAGAATTTACCATCTTAAAACATGTTTACCAGAACACATGTTAGTTAGTTAGTTAAACAGTGTTTTAGATGAATAGCTTTTCAGTTTGGGTTAAAGATTATTTCGAACTAACTATTAGAAAAAGGAAAAGCAATGAAGATGTGAACATTTTACTTTTGAACCTGGTTAGTGTTTCCTGATCCTCGTACATAATTTCCCTTGATTTCATTCCTTTTTTTGATGTTTTCCTCCTCGGATGATTCATTCCTTTGTCACTTTTAGAAATTTCTGGCTTCTCTGTGGTTTATAATTTGATCTCTTCATGTAATGTTTTACTTTCTATCTTGTAACAAGGTCATTAGAGTAAAAGGGGAAAAAACATTAATTGCCTAAAGTAAAAAAAAAACAAAAAAAAAAAAAAACACAAACCATCAGAATCATAGAATGGCTTGGGTTGAAAGGGACCTTAAGGATCATCTGCTTGTAATGGGGCATCTACAACTTCCTGGGGCAACCTATTCCAGTTCCTCAACACCCTCTGACTGATGAATTTATTCCTAATATCCAATCCAAATCTCCCCTCTTTTAATTTAAAGCCACTACCCCTTGTCTTATCCCTTCACCCCCTGACAATGAGTCCCTCCCCAGCTTTTTTGTAGGCCCCTTTAGGTCTACAGCAGGCTGCTGTAAGGTCTCCCCAGAGCCTTCTCTTTTCCAGGCTGAAAAAAGCCAACTCCCTCAGCCTCTCTTCACAGGAGAGGTGCTCCAGCCCCTTGATCATCTTCATGACCCTCCTCTGGATTCATTCTAATATGTCCATGTCCTACTTGTGCTGGGGACCTAAGAGCTGGACACAGGGCTCCAGGTGGGGCCTCACAAGAGCAGAGCAGAGGGGCAGGATCACCTCCCTCGCCCTGCTGGCCAAGCTACTTTTGATGCAGCCCAGTGTATGGTTGGCTTTATGGGCTGCAAGCGCACATTGCCAGCTCACGTTGAGCTTCTCATCAACCAACATCCCAATGTCCTTTTCCTCAGGGCTGCTCCACCCAACCTGTATTTGATCCGTTCATTGTCCACCCAACCTCTTTTTGTTGATTGACCCGGCTCAGATGCAGGCCATATTGAACCTCATGAGGTTCACACAGGTACACCTCTCTAGCCTGTCCCGGTTCCTCTAGATGACATCCCTTCCTTCCAGTGTGTGAATAGATAGTGTTTTATTTTGGTGTGACAGTGGGTATGCATGGATTGAAGAGCTGAGCTGTTGGATCCTATTGCAGGGTCAGAGACTTAGATGAGATTTCCGTCTTTTATGGCAGAATATTTTACAAATTGCTATAGGTTTAGTAGAATGCAGCCATCAGATCACTGCAAATAGTGTTCATGTGTGGAGACTGCACTTGGGAAATCATTCACATACAGCTTTTCACTGAGTTTGAAAACATTATTTTCAAACTGAATGTGCAGGTGGAGAGCATCATGAAGGTACAGTTATCATGGCAGTGACACTTGCATAAGAAAATTCAGCAAATTCAGCATTTCTTGTTTTTAAAATATTTGGTCTGCCAGTTGCTGGAATTTGTTTAATTTTTCTTAAAGTTAAGCTTCCTTAAATAGTTGGCCATGTAGGAGCCAACTGCAAAAATGAGAACCTGATTCTTGAGAAAATAAATAGTACAAAATTGTTCTGTCTAGATCTCTACATAGTTCCTGTGCTCAATCCCTTCTCTAGGGGCAAACTTCATAAGTGAAAAGGAGTTTGCTTCTTTTTTCTTTTTTTCCTCTCAGTTTATGCCCAGAGAGCTACACTATGATGGCATTTGCATGATAGAGATGTTTTCCACTGTATGGAACTGGACTGCACTATTTGTTATTCTAGCCTGAGATTACCAAGTTCTAAATACTCACCAAAAGTACCCAAAGCATTGCTGTTGTCCTGACTTCATACCGTCCTTCACATCAGAGGTCCTGCTGAGGTGCAGTGTAATGACTTAAAAATGGAGTCTGAATCTGCCCTTCTGTGATAACCTAGATAAAAAAGCTGGGAAGGAGGACATATTCAGAGACAAAAGATGGGGTCTCAGCACTCTGTCCATATTGGAAAAGGAACTGAAACCACAAAGGGGCACCTTTATGATTCTCCAGATCTCTTGCTGCAGTTCTGTGCAGGCTGTCATAGAATCCAGAGGTTCCCATTAGGATCAGCGTGCCATGCTAGATTAGATGCTGAACTTGTAATAAGAGTTTTCAGCTTCACAGTTTTGTGATTTCCATGATTTCACTGTGAAATCTTCAAAACTATTATTATGGTTTTTTTTTTTTTTTTTTTTTCCCATTTGAAGTCTGGAGCATTATGCGTACATTTTGATTCCTCTGCTGGAAGCACTTCATGCCAGGCAGTCGGCAGATTAGTCATGATTTTAGAGAAAGTCATCAGCTGACTGGAAAGCTTGAGACAAGGCATGTGGGACATTAAGAAATTGATTTCCTTTACTTTTGCATAAAAAGAGAATACTTTCAAAAGTAAATATAAATATGGAATATTGTTTGCTCTTTTTGACATTTTTTAAAGATGACTTGGAACAAAACAGCTACAGTCACAGGATTATGAGTGTTTATGGATACACTTCATCATGCAATTTGAAACCTCCTTTTAATCCTGGCAGTGTGTGATAGTAAAAGACAGTTTTGTATCAGTGAATACTGGCTATATGGGAATATGGAGTGACAGACATTAGTTTTATTTACTAGCTAATGATTTTATTTCCCAACCTTGAATTTTATATATTATTAATTTATGATCCTGGCAAACATGCATATGGGTGCTTGAATCAGATTCAAATGTGGAAAGTACAGATTCATGTTATTAATTTATTTCTTATCTGAATAGCTCTAGTAATTGCCTGTTAAATTCTTCAGAGATAAACTTATTGTGTTGTAGTGAATGCAGAGAGATGTGTTGGAGTGCTTTCTTGCTGAATATACAGTTATTTCTAATGGTATCGAAAATAGTCTAAGAGGTGCTTAGTAAATCTTCTGTCCTTACATAAGGAACCAAAAGGAACTTGGTTTTGGTTTCTTTGGAAGAAGCTAATGAAAGATAATATGAATAATATTATTGGGGAAAAAAACATTGATATGTAAGATTAAATATAACTATGTCTTACATAAATATTATGTTACCTAAAGCTTTACACCGATTATTATTGGCAGTAGTAATAAAATGGTAGTTATTATGAGTAAATATATTTTGTCCTCACCTTTTATTTGCTGATGCAGAAGAATTGAGTAGCAGTCTTCTAAAAAAAAAAAAAAAAAGAGGTATGCACCAAATAATTCCTCTTAAAACACAATTAGAGGAAATAATAACTCATAAGAAACTTTTTATAATATACAACACTAACGTATGTCATTTCATGTTGTTGTTAATGATGCTGCTGGCTAATGGTGTATTCTCACTCTTAGGTTTTACAAAGAGTATACCGATAGGGTAAAAAGTCAGATAAAAGTCAGGCTGATCCCTGCTGCCTTTCCAATGACACATGAGCAAGCCACCAGGGAATGTAAAATAATTACTCCTATTTCCTAATGATTATTAGGGAACAATAAAGATTTGCCTTAATTTAATTTTGTGTGAATATTTGGATCTATATCAATGGAACTTACTTCAAATAATTTCCTTCTGCTTCTGTTGAATTTACACTGTTTCTGTTTAAATAAATGATAAGCATTTTTATTTTAGAGATTAATGCATATTTATGTTTCCTATTCATTTGATCCTGTTAGTAAAATTTACAACAAACAAGAGATGTACTGAGAGTAATATAAAATACTAATGCCTTTTCCTTTCATAGGATTAATGCTGTTTTGACCCAATAGATGGATTGGTTCATGCTACTTCCTCTTTCTTGAGATCCCCTATTAATCTGAAGTATTAAATATGTTGAGTGTTAAGTTATATTGAATGTGTCTCCCTAATTATTTCTGAAAGACTACTGAATCTTGAACTGAAATAGGCCTCTCTTAACTGTTACATTCCTTGCTGTTTACCCAGTTTTTCTGGGTAGCTCTCAACTGATGAATAGGAGAAACAGTTCTGTCTTTTCTCTCTGGCATCATGAATCAAGTGAGATGCTTACTTCAAACTCTGTCCAATATTAAATACTTCAGGGGATAGTACAAAATTCAGAAGGGGATAGCTATGTGTGATGAATGTTTTTGTTTCTAACATCTGTTCCTTTGTATCTCGTAACCTTCATGCTTCAGAGAGTATCTCAGTTTTTGGTGTGTGTGTGCTAACTGGATTGTGGTCCTGTGTTTGCCCTCACACAAGGGGTCTGATGCTATCTACTTCTAAGGAAATCATCAAAACATTCAATTTCAAAAGCTGCACTTGAAGAAAAATAAATGAACTATTAAAACAAGCCACCCCTGGAATGGTACATATAATCAGATAACTAAGAACACAGCATGCTGTTGAGCAGAATTAACCTGTTCCCATATAATATGAAGTGGGCTGCAGACCTCCCTCCACACGTATTAAGAAGTTTATAAAGGTTTATTCTTTTATTCTTTTCAAAGAAATCATAAAATCCCTGTCCATGGCAGGGGGGTTGGAACTAGAGGATCTTTAAAGGTCCTTTCCAACCCAAATCATTCAGCGATTCTGCAATGTTAGCTCCCTGAGACCACAGAGTATATATGTGGTATTTTCTTTCATATGGGGTCTGGTTTGAATATTTTTCTCCATATGATATGCTGCTGGTCACTCTGCTTTAGTAAAACAGAAGAGACAACGTAGGTGTCTTTATGTAGCAATAGTTCATATAAATTAGACTGGTGTTATCTGGAGGCCTGGGAATCATTAATTGCAAGGGCATACCTCAGCACCCTGTAAAAGTATTAGCACATCAGACTTGTAGTCCTCAGCAGTAAGTTAATGCTTCAGCCATTGAAACTAGATTTTTTTTTGTCTTCATTTTCCTGCTTAAACTGTTGTCAGTCTTACTTCCTTAGAACTATCCAGAACAAACTATTCCAAGTCTAACTTCACATATGACTAAGCATTTCTGTCAATATTTCCATGTTTGATACCCAGTTCCCCCACTGCCTTTTATCAGAGATTCTTCTGTTCTGCTTCCTGATCTGAGACATGAAAATACGGAAAGAAACATTAAAGGAAACGAAAGAAAACACTTTTCATCCTTCATTCTCATATTCCTGAATACATCACTGAGGCTATTATTCTTGATTCAGGGTAAAGGTATCACTGCCAAATCTTGCTGTCCCCACAGGCATCATCTTTTTTCATTGCTGAAAGTAGACACAAAGGGTCTGCACAGCAAGATGCAGGCAATGCATCAGCACATTATGTCCTAGTCCTCTTTTGCCTTCAAGGCAAGGGAAGATGGGATCTGGAGGAAGGGTCTACCTCCAAGAGCTTAAAAGTGTGGTTGCATGGATAGAAGAAAACCAAATCTAGAACATTTGAGTACAGCTGAGCCTCAGAGTATAAAGATTAGTAGTGGTTGCTGCTTCATCTCTTTTTACTGTAACTGTTTCCTGGAAGTCTTTGGACAAGCCACAGACGCTTCCTAGTGCTGGAGTGCTTAGATTATCTTCAACCTCACCATCTTCCTGCTTCGTTTTTGTCCTCCTGGAACTGGTCTCAGAACCCAAACTATTAGAAGAAAACAGAATTAAGCAATCAAGTGATCTTCCTGACTGGTAGGCAGGCTGAAGGCTCTGTTGAAGTAAACACAAGTCAATACCTTGACATAGTGAGATTCTGAAGTCATTACCCTTGTGAGAGAAGAGATCATCTCATAGGGGTATTAAGTAATCCATAGATCAGTGCAAGTGTAAAGCAAGAATGAACCATGTTCATCTGAAAAGTTTCAGCAATCAGTTTAGGGAAGATCCTGCAAGTTTTGTCTGTACAGGTGAAATTCCTTTAACTTATGGTTGCTTATACACTGTAGACATCTATATTTTTCCAATCTCAGCTTGCATTATGAAGATACAGTGTAACCTCCTGTAGATGCTTTAAAAGGAACTGAGAAGTAATTTACTGGTATTATATGTTTCTCTTTGGAATGTGCGAGTTTTTATCTTTTACGTAGTTAATTTAGGTGAATCTTCAATTTTTGTGGAATGTGCTAGTTTCTTCCATTTATTTTAGTTTAGAGACTAACTTTTTACTTATGGTTTCCATTTGCCTCTTCTGGAGAAAAATCTGATGTGTCATTACCATATACAACACTATAACAATTCTACATTTTAAAGTATATATAATACTACATCTATCAGATTTTTGCCTCTTTGAGAGAATTGTTACTGAAGAGAAAGGGTATGGACAGCAGCACTGTGTGGTTTTCTGTTGTGTTTTCACTGTGAAATAGTTGTAATAACTGCTACAGAAACTTTTAACTACTGAATGTTTCTCAGAACAAGGTTTCAATCCTAAATCTGAGTCAGCTCTGTGTCCCAAACACTGTCAGTGTAAGAAGAAAAACTGGTGTGACACCTAGTAGAATATTTTCATATTGATACTAATTGCATATTTGTAGAGTCTTTCTTGGACCATTTAATAAAATGTCCAGTCTTCCCTGTTGTGTTGGTACAAGTGTTTGTCTGACTATATAGTGAACATAGTTGGAGAAGTGATCCAGCTGGAAAAATAATCCCGTCAACCCTGACTTTATCAGCTACTTCCCCTCACTTCAGTGCCTGCAAGGAAAATGACTTTCTGGGCCTGAATTGCTGTCAAGAAGATAGTAATTACCTTGATATAATTTCTATCAAAAATATAATTTTTAAACTATATCTTCACTTGCCTACAGGCATTATCTACAACCGATAAATGAAATCAAGAGGTGATAGGCTTGTGTTTCTCCTGCAGGCTTCCTGGAGGGCAGCTTTGCAATCTGATCCTCTGGTTTGCTCGTCAGGGCAGAATTCACAGTGCTGCTTTCCCTCTTGCTGTGTCTCAGGCTAGAAGGAGTCCCATTTGCTGTCTTTCTCTGCATCACTCAAGTATAAAAAATATACATGTTCAGTGAATGTTTCTTAACATTTGTGCTCAATCTTTAAAAAGGAGTACAATAGTGAGTAATAAATGTAAACTGTTCCCTTTCAGTTGTCATTAATGTAGTTTAACATCTAACAACCGTGTGTACACATGGGTATTTTCCCCCAGGTAAAAGACACATACTAGGGCAGACAATTTGGAGAGAATATTATGGGTTCTCTTCATGCTGAGCATTAGCTGGCTCTTCCAGATTACAGTGTCAGCTTCCATAAGTTTCTAAATAATAAATAATGATCTCAAATAATAATTTCTAAGTTTCTCTAATTTTCATTCTTTAAAATTGTTTATTCCACTATTTCTGTGGAAATTAAGGAAGCATGAAATCATCCTGTGACTTTTGATGATGTTAATATTTAAAATATTGAACTGATCTCACTAGAAACTGGTCCCACTATTAACAAGTGCCCACCTGTAGACATCTGGATTGAAAATACAAGTCTCAGTTTTGTTTAAGCTTGCAGAAAATATTTCTGGAATATGGAGTTAGTTCAGAGTTTTATTGTTATGATGAAATCAACAGAAAACATACTGTCCAGATTTTGTGGTGGATTGCTGTGGTTTAGCCCCAGCAGGCAGTTCAGCACCCCACAGCCACTCGCTCTCCCCTTGTGGGTTGGGGAGAGAATCCGAAAGGTAAAAGTGCAAGCACACGTGGGTTGAGATGCAGACAGTTCTCTAGGTAAAGCAAAAGCTGCACACAAAAGCACAGCAAACCAAGGAATTCATCCACTGCTTCCCATCAGCAGGCAGGTGTTCAGCCACCTCCAGGAAGGCAGGGCTCTTCACATGTACTGGTTCCTTGGAAAGACAAACATAATCACTCCAAACTTCCCCCCCCGCCCCCACACACACACACTTCTTTGTCCCAGCTGTTATTGCTGAGCATGACACCACATGGTGTGGGACATCCCTTTGACCAGTCTGGGTCAGTTCCTGGCTGTGTCCCCTCCCAGCACCCCCAGGTACCTCACTAGCAGGGCAGCACCAGGAGCTGAACAGTCCTTGGCTCTGTGTGAGTGCTGCTCTGCAGCAACTGAAACATCCCTATGTTATCAGCATTACTTTCCTCAAAAATCCGTAACATGGCATGGTGGGAGCCTCTGTGAAGGAAATTAACTATCTCAGCCAAAACCATGAGAAGGATGTCTTAGCAGCTTTCTCTTTTCAATTTTCTTTGCCTTTTGAAAATGCGGATTGTTTCCTGTCAATATAAATGTGCATAGTTAAGAAACAGATCAGTCCTTGATAACTCTGTTCCCTCATGAAGCCACCAGCCAAGGAAGAAAGCAATCTGACATTTTTTTTTTAAGATGGTCTTTACTGTGTTCCAACGTAGTTGTCATTGAGTTTGAAGCATGATCTTGTTATTTTCTTGTAGCAAACATTTTTTGTCAGAGGTGGCAAAGAGTAGCTCCATCACATTGATCTCTGCTGTTCAGCGCTGGCTGGTGAGCTGGCATCCAACACTGAGCAGCACTTGCCTGTCTTGATGAGGCCAAAGGACTGCAGGTAGGGCCTGGGATGTTCATCCAAGAGGAAGGGAAAGGGGGGAGTGGAGATGATAAGGGGCTTCACTATACTTATCAACTTAACATTAATACTTGTTTACAGTATTTCTTAACATTCATGCACCTTTAACATCTCATAAACTGTACCCAAAGACTTTAGTAAGAAGGCTGTGTTAATTAGTATCCTTTCAGTATTTCTCTTCAGTTTTCTGCAGAGAATGAAAATGAGGAAAATCCATTCACATTTAAAGTATGGTGTTTGTTGCAGGAGTACTACAGTGTAGATTAACACGGTTGGTTCATCTACCTGTTAAAATATCTCCTCCTTTCTGTATTTGGGATGCAATGCATTTACCTCCCTATGCATATCTGGCCAGGAAGGTGCCAGGATGGTTTCTGCTTATTACAATATGAAAGGAATCTTTAATCTTTGGAACCTGAAGCATTCTCTTAAAAGATTTAAGAGCTTGCTGTAAGCAGTCTCACAATTTTTATAATGTCTTGGTAGGCTGCCATGGTGCCATAGTAGCTTTTTATTTTTTGCAGTTCTTAATTGACTAACCAGCAGTGAGTACAGATAAGAATAGGAAGTGATTACTGAAAACCAAGAAACAAAACAATGGCTCATAGCCAAATTTCAGAAAATTTCTGATGTACTTTGCAGCATTTTTCATTTAAGAGAGAGACATTGCTTGCTGGTCCCAATTTTGAAAAGTACCATTAAGAGACAGATTAAATCTTCCTTTCACTCAAAGTGCAAAATGAGGGGTTAGTTGGAAAACTGCTTGCTACTTCTCATTTTACAAACCCAATTTATCCTCGATTTCATGCACTCATGTTCTGTGCATTTCAGTGAATGTGATCTTGCATTGCAGGACAGTAACTTCTCAGAATGTTTTGAGAGGCAGTCACTGAGCAGTGTGGCAGGAATGAGTTTATTGCACTGACATTTTAGTCTCTGTAGTAATGCATGTAGTTGTGAGTTCAGCCTGCAGACGCTCTGGCTTTCAGTGTGGTCACTAACCAGTGTCTTCTCAGATGACTGTTGACAGAGAAAAGAAAAAAGTGTTTGCACTTCTGAATGAGTATTTCAAAGCAAGCAGAACTTTCCTGGTCTATCCAACCTTCCAGCAATGAAGTTATGCATTTAATGTGTGACTGTGCAAAGGAAGGAAATGGATTTGCTCATAGCAGATGGTATTTTTTGTACACTTTACTGCCCTGTAACAATGTCAGAACTGCCACTTAATTTTTTTAATGGTCTCTGAATTCATCTCCACTTCTTCCAGTGGTATGAGAAAAGGTACTTCATTCTTATGAACAATTTATTCTAGATTTTTTCATCATTTATTATTTCTCTGGAATAGTATTAAGCCATATATTTCTTCTCTTATTGAGTGTTCTGGTAGATGTGATCAAAAATGGAAAATCACACAAGCACTTTATATACCTAAGGGTATGTACAAACAAAGATGTCTTTATTAAAAAAAAAAAAAAAAAAAAAACAATTAAAAAACAAAAACAACCACTACCACCACCAACAACAAAACAACCTTTTCAGAAGAATGCAAATCAATGAAGTTTTCTTGTAGTCAAAGCAGTTCGGTATTCTGCCTTGGGGAAGTTGCATAATCTGCATGGGCCCACAGCTATATCATAGATATGGAAGTTTCATGTAAAATCTTCTCATGAGGATGTTGTCTTAAGATTTGCAGAACACTTAAACTGTGGTTTTCTTTTTCTTCTCAAGTGCCTGCAGAAGCTCAAATTGTTGTTACATTGAAAAACTCTTTTAGATGCCTCTCCCTGAGCAAGTGTTTCTACTTTGATCCAAGACTGCAAGTGATTAACATTTTTTTTTATTTTTTCAGTAGCCATGCCAGTTTATGCATGCACTCCAGGAAAGTGACCTGGATGAAAGCAAAACAGAAATGAAACTTTTTACTGGTTATTGTTCAGCTCCATCACCACAAACTGTTTCAGCATCACAACAGAGGGCAAAGAGTCAAACAGAGCATGAGTAAGCAATGCAACATCAGCAAATCCTGCTGAAGTTAGCATGGCCACCAAAATAAATGCCTGCAATCTAGCTCTCCATGCAATGTTTGTTGCAGTCTTGTCAATACACCTAGTGGTGGGCAAAGGAAGAGGTTATTTTTGTAGCAGTACCAGAGCCTTTTAAATTACAGTTCTTCAGCATATGAGACTTAAATAACTTCAGCATTTTATTGTGTCAAATATCAGTAAAGTTTTATATGTGTGCCACTGTAAAATTGTTTTTCACACTATGAAGTCAATTTAAATCTGTCTATAACCTTATCTATTTTATTTTCATATTAGTTTGTTTATCATTATACCAAATTTAAAGGAAAAACGTGGTTGGAAGGAAGGAATTAGCCTGAGCAGATACATGGCACCTTTCTCTTGAAATTCGTGCTGGGGTACCAGAGTGCAGTTTCTGCGGAGTGAGGCAATGCTGTCAATAGCATGGCCATAGTGAAAGATTTTCCAGCGATACAGCACCTATAAAAGTTCATTTATCTCTGAATTGTTCAAGTCTATGGCCAACCTACTTTTCTTCTGAAAATGCCTTAAATGTTCATACAGGTGCTTTTGTTTCCTGAAAGGATGCATGCTTACAAGCTACGAGTTAACATTTCCTGGGCATAGGACCATTGCAAACAGCTCGGCTGACTTTGGCTTTGTGCCTGGACATTTTCATTCATGAATACTTGTTAAAACAAAATACAACTTCCAATTACATTCAGCTCTTAGAATAGCTAGTATCCTCAGCTTTTTCTTTTTTTTAAAAAAACAATTATGTTAGGGGTTCAGAGGTGTTGGTGAGATAATGAATAGTGGCTTCTTGGATACCGCCATGGCTCTTATGCCTGTCAAGAACCAAGCACAGCACAGAAGTGGAGCATTTAAGCATCAGACTGCCCTTCTCAGTGTTCTATTTCATAGCAGCTACACTATATAACACAACATGATTAATTCCTAATGTACTAGATAGTAGAGGTTTGTAGTTATTAACCGTGCTCTCACAGTTACTGGAATTGACCCATTTACCTGTGGGGACCCACAGTGTCTGTGAGGTTGAAATTCATTTTCATACAGGAGTATAGTATTGGTCAAATAGTGACTGCAGGGCCAGCTGCACCAACAGCGCAACCCCACCTGTGTGAGTTCTCAGCCTCCAACAAGTATTAAATGACTTCTAATAAGCTTGTATGTACTTAGCTGCTTGGTCCCAATATCCACCACTTATCCACTGATAAAGATATTCTCTAAAGACAGAAACCTCTTTTAAAGTCTGAGCTCTGGAGTATCTGTGGATTAGCAAGTATTTACAAAATTATACTCAGGCTCATTCATTTTCTATTTTAAGCAATAATAGTGTTAACTTTCTACATGACCCTGGTGAGATTTCCAGGAAGTAAGACTTGTTACTATGAAATGAATTTCTTGGGCCTACAGTGAGAGGTTTGTTTCCAAGGTACCCATTTCCAAAATGACAAGCCAAGAATAATACTTGTTATGATAATGACTATCACAAAAGAGATGTAGTTACATTTGCAACCCAGTTGGTAGAAGAAATTTTCAGTAATGATTACTCTAGTACAGTGTCCTAAAAATGGCAGCAGCTGTTATGGGCCCAACAATTCCAGGAACATGGTCTTTCTTTAAAGTAGCATCTTAATATAACATGATAACATAATTGGACTATCTGCTGTAATTTGCAAGGTCCATTTTCAAAATCATCTTTAAAATTGCTCGTGTTAGCACCTAGAAGTGTCATCCTGTTTTTCCTCACTCAGCACTGGGTGAGGCTACACCTGGCATCCTGTGTCCTGTTCTGGACCTCCCCAGTACAAGAGAGACATGGACATACTGGACCTCACAGCACCTCTGCTGTGAGAAGAGGCTGAGAGCTGGGACTGGTCAACCTGGAGAAGAGGAGGCTTGGTGGATCTCATCAGTGTCTGTAAATACCTGAAGGGAGGGTGGAAATGAGATGGAGCCAGGCTGTTTTTAGTGGTGCCCAGTGCCAGGAACAAGAAGAAATGGGCACAAACTGGAACACAGATGGTTTTGTCTAAACATCATGAAGCACATCTTTACCATGAGGGTGATGAAGTGTGGAAACAGGTTGTCCAGAGTAGTAGTATCCTCCTTGGAGATCTTCCAAAGATGCCTGGACATGGTCTTAGGCAACCTGCTCTGGGTGTTCTTGCTTGAGCAGGGGTGGGACCAGATGGACCCAGAGGCCCCTTCCTACCTCAGCCATTCTCTGATTCTGTGATGCTGTATTTTTTAAATAAGTTTGCTGATTCTAGGTTTATTAATAATGAAGTTTAGGAAGTTAATAACACTTGTGTTTAAACCACAATCATGACAAATGTCTGTGCATTTACACTGATTCATGCATGCTATTAGCAGTCAAAACTGTTTTCTTAAATTTTATGTCATTAGCTGGGGCGTCTTTTACAAGCATTTTCAATGTTTTGTTAAATCAAACAAATCACAACAGCAGAAATATATTAATACTTTAATGTGGATAGGTGTTTAAAAGCTAAAAGCAGCTTTCTAGTTTTTGACTCACAGATTCATTACAAACAGGTCAAGATGTTTATATATATTTATCATTCTAAATTCAGTGTCTATCATTCTAGATTGAATACAATTTCTGTAAACATCGGCAGGTTGAATAATTGTTCAAAACACTAGGAATACCTAAGCATATGTATAGATAATAAATGTATAATTTGCCTGCTTTGCTCTTTGTATTTTTATCCTCATACTTTTCCTTAGGGATTTTCAGAATCTGTTGTATAAAAGCAATGAGATGAGGATCTGATACAGCACTTTTCAAACGGTCTTTTATTGCATTTTTCTGCATGAGTTCCTGAAAAGAGGGAATTTTATCTTCTTTGTACACGATGAGCAAAACTTTTGTTTTTTTTCTGTGGGAAGTGTGTATGCTGCTTACATCATCTAGTTAAGAGGCAATCATGTGACAGGAAGAAATTGGGAGAGAATTTAGGCTGAATGTCAGGAAAACTTCCTCAGGATGAGCTACATAGTGAAACGCTGTGCCAAGGAAAACAGAAGTGTCTAAGGCACAAAATGAGACTGAGCCAAGTGTTAGAAAATGTAATGTAGAAGCAAAGTACTTAGTGTTGTTAGCTTATTCAGTGACTGTAGATCCTCCTTAGCCTGAACCATGGTTAATCAGATGGTCATAAAATGTTGTTTAGTAACTTATTTCAAAGGTGTCTGTCATGATAATGAGCTAAGAATACCATATAGTTCTCACAAAGATTTCCACTCTCTTTCAAGGGAGTGGGATTATGGGGAATAGAAGAGACAGTAGGAAGTTGGATGATCGCTAATGAATATCTGCTTTTCCAGTTGTATATAAGAGTCATTAGCCATGACTTTTTACCAAGACTGCTTTTTGTGAGGCTATAAAGAAAGCTCTCACTATGTAGGAGCCTAAATTTCTATGGAGTGTTGTGTAGCTGGCTAATTTTCTTGCTTATTTACAGAAAATAAAGGAACTAATAAGTCAAATATAACTGTTTCTGGCAATCTGGAGAACTTGAAACAAAATCCTAGCTTTAACAATCATATTTCTGCCAACATCTCTTGGCTTCTTTCTTGGGCGATCTTTTTATTCCTTACTGCCTCATTGTTAAATATTCATGTAGAGTTTTTTTGCCTTTGTATTGTTTGTTTGAGTTAAAATTTTGGGGCGTTTGTTCATGTTTTGGACTGGGAAAAAATTTACTGATGACATTCAGGAACTCAAGCTCCTGATCTCTTTTAGAAGTCTGTTGCTGAGGAGCAGCCTGCACATCTGCCTTCATTTCTCTAGGCTCTCGCTCTGAAGAAGGCACCCGCTTTCTCTGTACTGAGGAAAGCATATGAAAACTCAATTTCAGGATTTCTGTCAAATCCAACTTTTTAAAATAAATGCTGTGGTGAGTCTGACAGCTCAGTATCCCTTAAGGGATAATGTGCGGTAATTGAAAAACATTGTTTTTACTTTTCATAGTAAGTCAGAAAGTTCTTGCTTCAGTTAGTCAAGTGTTTATTTGTTCTTTTATTGATTTCCAACTTTCCCTTCACATAGTAATGGACCTCACAAGGAGCCTGGCTGGGGTGGTTTCACTCCGCTCTGAGTTTTGTTGACATGTGCAAAGTGAGGAAAACAGGCCTGGCTGCAGCATTTATAGATCCGGATTTAGAAAAGCAAAGAGAGAAAGTAGTAACAGCGCAGGACGTGTCTGGGTCAATTCTTACCTAGGTTTAACAGCCAGCATGAAAGAAAGAGTCTGGGAAGGTTTGAAGTGGGGACCTTGCAAAGTAAAACTTGTTGCTTATTTGGAAAGATTTATCTTAATCATGTAATTCATGCTTTGAATTTTAAATAAAGTAAAAAGGATAACAATAACTAAAAATAACACACAACACAACCTGTCCACTAAGGCAGAGATTCCTTTTCTTCTTAAATTAAAAAATTCCCCTCCGATACAAGAAGGTTTGTTTTTATGTTGGTTTTGTGTTTTCTTCTGGGGGGAACAATGTCTTTTCTTGCGATACATGTTGAAGAAGTGAAGGATATTTTTAGCATAGTAAAATGGCTGCATTTAGCAGTGTCCTCAGTAGAACAATTTGCTATTAAAAATGTTGTGAAGCATAGGTATATTGGAATTCTGGGTCTATTTTTCTTAATTAGTTCTGTGCCCCAATTATGCTGTTTCCTGTGTTTATGTAGTCATTTCCCCCTTGATAATATGTAATGTAAACACTCAAGCTAAGGATTTTTTTGTTTGTTTGGAAAGCCATAAAGGGAAGAAAAACCAGAAAAGTTTTCTTTACCCTGGTTATCTGAAATGGCATTTTAAAGTTTTCTTTTGCTTTCGTTATGGTTTGAACTCTCAGCCTGGTCAAGAGACGTAGACTGTTTGTATTAGTGGTAGTGGTAAAAAGATAAATACCTAAACTTGTAAGTACACAGCTGAGCTATTTTTCCTTCATTGTGGTTGTGCTTGTGATGACTTTATCTTTTATAATTTTTGCTAGGACAATCCATAGAATAAGCCATGAGAAGAAATGGCATGTCTTACCAGATGATTAGCCACTTACTATGACCATATCAATTCCTGGTTTATGTCTGTCTGCTAAATATTTTCAGAGGGATGAAAGCAAGATGGGATTTTTGTTTATCGCTTGTTTTTCTTTTACACCAGGCAGTGTTCAGTTTGTTGAGGAACAGAAGCTGGTAAATTTGCTAAAAAACAGGAAACAATAAGAGAAAAAGGGTATCGCTCTCTCAGTTAATGAAACTCACCAGCTTCAGACATCTTTGCAATTTTTCACAGATCAAAGAAAGTTGAAAGCATTCTCTAACAACTTATAAACAAATCTTATGAATAGAAGATGGGAAATAATTCTGCTGACAGAAATAAGAAGCAAGGCGAAGGGAGAAGGGGGACAGAAGCTCCCTTGCTAGGGAGATAGGCAAAGCTTCTTCCAGTAAGTGAGGGCAGTGACAAAAACACACTGAGCTTGTGCTCACTGAAGAAAAAACAAGAATTCAGGACACAGCCAAAACAGAAGTTCTCTGAAGTGCTTTGTACAATGAAGGAGTAGGTGGTGGCATGCACGTTCTTTGTTATGTGAAAGAATTTTTAGGAAGAAAATCACAAGACTATCCTAAAAAGAGAAGAATGAAAGCATGGGGAATACAAAACTGGAGCCCCAGATGTGTGCAGCAAACTTGTCCCAGAATATTGTCCTCTAGTGAGCTTTTGCAATCAATTACAAGGCACAAATCGGTTGTTTTCTTTCTTTTCCTTTTTAACTTGCTGGCCAGTAGCTTCTGTTAATCCATTTAAAATTCGTAAAGGGTGGAAGAATGAATATTTTTCACATAAATGAGACTTGGGAGGGAAAAAAACAAACAAACAAAAAAAAAACTCTTTACACACAGTGCTGTCTGCATCCAAATCTGGTAACTTTGCAGTTACCAGTGCGTGCAGTGTTGGGGTATTCAAAAGCAGGAGGCTTTTAGCAGCTCCTATCTGGCCAGAGGAACGCAGGCCATAGTGGTCAATGCTGTGTCATGGTGCAGAACCCCAGATCAAGAAAATGAGTTGGGAAGAACCAGTTCCTGCCCTTCCACTTCTTATTTCTGAACACGCTGAAGATGAGACTTTAATGCTTCGTAAGACTTTCATTATCAGTAGGTACAACAGGAATTTTCTTAAGCATGTTCTTGTGAAGTTTTCCAGTGATCAGCGCATCCCAGAGTCTGACCTTGCATGTGTTTTACTTTTCTGTTGGCCCAGAACACTTTTCAAGGAGGCTCTTCATTCTGTCAATTGTGTGTAACAATATCAGAGTCCCTCCCGATTAATCAGAGACAGATTTTAGCGTCTCGCCCTTCGCATTCCTGACATTAACTCTTTGAGCTGAACTGAAGAACTGAGGTTGCTGTTCCTCTCTAGGCACTTGCCAGGCATGTTTGGTATTTTCATACAGAGACAACATGTCCTAAGTTAAGTTTTACTTTTGAATGTTAGGAATCTTGGGGTCTGCTTTTGCCTTCAGGGCACATCAGTAGTTCTGTAAGTTACCAGAAGTGTAAGTCCATGCTGTTGTGAACCCTCTGGCTGTTAAAGATCATTGGCTGGTGTAGACATGTTTGTATCATATCCTGGTTAAAACTTCATTCGTAAAACCATGTTCTAATGAACATTTCCTAAAATGGATTTAGGTGCTCAATTGTAGATGTACAGCAGTGGCCTGAGAAGCTGAATTAAAGATGGTTTAACAATGGTAGCATTACAGGAACTTAGTGTATAATTCCGTGGTCCATAAGTAGGTAGATAGGACATGCTTCTTTTCCAGATTGGAAAAGAAGTGTTGGTGTCCATAGTAAAACATAGATATTTTATACCACCACTAGGGCAATAGTCAAAATACCAGCAGGGAGATTTCTAAGTAACCCTTAATAACTCCCAGATATTTTCCTGCCTGTAACCCCTGCATGTCGGGCTCACCAATACCTTAAATCTTGCTCAGAAGCTCATAGGAAGCAGGTAAAAAGAAATTAAAAAAAAAAAAAAGGTTTGAGTATTAATAATTACTGATGAATTCTTTCAGCCTTCCCAGGGCATCTCCAGCGCATATTACAGAGCCTGGCTGAGAACTGAGCAGGTCTGGATAACCACTGTGGGGTCACAGTGGTGGAGGAAGCCTTTTCTCCTCAGCTTTCCTATCAGTGCACGGGAGCTGCACGTTTATTCCACAGTTGTGGCTCCCGAAGCAGGAGCAGCAACTGTCCCAGCAGGACGGGCAGGCTGGGACGGGCTCACACAGGCGCCGCTGGCTATTCAGCAAAGTGCTTGTAGTTGCACGCACTGCAGCAATGCAAAAAGTTCAAGCAGCACTTCCATCCTCCAAACTTTTATTGCTAATGAGGGCCCTTTATTCAAATCCATTTCTTGGCAAGGCGTACTGTGAGAGGAATGAAGTCAATTTTGTTAAAAGTTACTGTGGGAGGGTAATAACAGTATTGTTAAAACCCATGTCTGGATAATTCCCTTGATGCCTTTCTTTGCATCCTAATTTCCCCACGAAGCCTAATTAACAACATGCCAGTGTTTACATCTTTGATACTTGTAATTCTTGGGACAGTATTTGCTGTTTGGAGTAGAGACTTGACACATGAGAAGAGCTGTGCAATTTTATTTTTATTTATATCCAGGTTACAAAGGGGTAAGAGGAGAAATAGAAGAAAAAAGGATGTAGGGAATAAGCTGAATTTTTAAAATGAAAGATTTTCGTAATACATTAATTTTTGAAATTTTCCCCAACAACTTCAGCTTCATTATAAAGCATAATATCTTTGAATTTATTTAGGCCCCTTTTGTATGCAGATGTTTCTTCTGGAGAATATCTAATATTCCAACAAATACAGAATCATAGAATCATAGAATATCCTGAGTTGGAAGGGACCCTTAAGAATCATCAAGTCCAACTCTTGACACCGGGTCTACCCAAAAGTTCAGACCATGTGACTAAGTGCACAGTCAATCTCTTCTTACAGGACTCCTTTGCTGGTGTGTATGCCACAAGCAGGAGAGGAGAGAAGAGTAACGTGCTTACTCTGAAGACACTTTCAAGACTAAGATCTGACTTCCTTCAGTTTAACACGTGTAACTAGTATGTATTTATTAATCATCATAAAATTAGCCATGTCCTTTAATAATTCAGCTGGATTTTTTGTCATGATATTGAACTCTAGTATTCAGTTTCTCAAGACCATTATATATTACTACTACAATAACAGTTTTATAGAATTCTTATCAGCTGCTGTTTTCTGTCAAGCAGCCTGTTGTTTTCTGTACTGCTGGGTCATAAACAGAAGGCAATCACATTTTACTTTATCCATTTTAACATTTTTCATTTCTCCATTTCTTTATTTATCCTTTAAACTTTATTGTGTTGCTTTTCTTGAAGCTTATTTTCATTCATAGTTACATTTTTTGTAGATAGTAATGACTGAAGGTTTATATTTTGTTATGTAATCAGATTTTAAAATACATTGTTTTAAATGTAAATTTGTGTATAGTTTTTTTTAAAGGGTACATATATTACAATGTCTGTGTTACAGACTTAAAGACACTTGTAAATGTTCACATCACATACTTTTCCTATTGTAATTTGAATTCATAAAACGCTATTGGATATAATGGTTGGTAGCAAGAAAAGATATAGTTTAACCTTCTTTGGGTCAAATATTTGATATATTTTACCTGTCTCTGCACTTCAACTATTTAAAAAGAAAATAAAAAAAAAAAAAAAGAAAATCTAAAAATAAATCTAGCATTCTTTTGAAAGTTACAATAAAATAAATAATTTTACAGAAATGAGAGTATCTGACTATATATTTACTTATACACATACGTATATATGGAACATGACTGTTTTCAGCAATCCATTTTCTTCAAGAGTTACTTTGTGTGTCTTGAAAACATTAAATGGAATAAATGTAAGCGTTTATAGGAATTTCATTTCAGCAATTCAGAATGCTTGAAAGGCCTAGAATATTCCTCTGAGAACAAAGCTGCTTTCTACATGCAGATGACGTTATATTATGTGGCGTAAATAATTTTTAAGGCTGCCAATAAAATGTATTTGACATTTCATTGCCACTATGTGTTATCAGAAGCAGCTTTCTCACTGGGTAGTGGCAGGTTTGTAGCCTCTGACTTACTGCTGGTTGGGGTGATTGATAATGTGCATCTGTTGCTCAGGCTCAGCTCAACAGGACAGCTTGAGCATCAGCTATCAAAACGTCTTTAACAGTTAATATGGTTTGTCAAAGACTGATGCATTTAGTAGAAGGTGATTATAAAAAATGCAATTTCTGTTCCACATGCAAACAGTAGTAATTGAGCAGGTTTTTCTTGGTGGTGTTTAAAGTTCTGCTTCAGATATTGGTGGCATGACAGTACCCACGAATCGTGCATTTGTGACCAAAATTGATTAGCATATAAATATTAAAGCTTACTTACTGTAAAATAACAACAATTCTGGGAGTTTAAGTATAATGATATTTTCTCTTTAAATATTTATAAGGCAACAAAGATATTTCAAGCTTACTGCAAATTCACAAATGTGGAATTTGAAACAGATGGAATGAATATTTAGCTTTTTCCTCTAGAGACATCACAAGAAATGAATGCAGCGAGTGAACAAGATACTTAGAAGGACATAGCCTTAGAAAGAAGTATTAAATGAACATGTAAATAGTATACTTTATCCTAGATATGCTAAACACCATTTTTTTCCATCTTTAAAGCATCTTTTAATAGATGGAAATTTTGCAGCCAACTTAATTGTCTTTTGCCTGCAATGATAAGTTCAGTCAAGGCTGTTGAGATGCATGTGAAACTTTTTGCCATAACTTCATGGTACAGTTATTCTCATCTGAGAGTCTTTGTTTCCTTCCCTTTTTGTCTTGTCGTTCACTGAACAATGTCTAAAATCATAGTAATCATAAAAGGTTTGAAGTCATCAACTACTAACTGTATAGCTCCGTTAAATATTTTTTCTGCCATGAATTTTACCTATGCTTGCGAGAAGAGTAGAATGTATATCGGGCATGTCTCCAGACAGTGCGGGATGGCCCCCTGCCCTGCTTCTCCAGTTCATGCCTCGAGAGGAATAGCCATGGCTGGTGCTAGCGACAGCGTAGAGGTGTGCTGGTTACCAACAGAAAACGTGAGCAGCAGAAGCAGTGTGCTGTAACAAGACTCCATGGTACAGGGCAGAATGCTTATTTCCCAGACTGAACATCATTACGTCTTAAAGAGAAGTAGATCTGCACTGGCAAGTTTGGGTTTTAACATGCACGATGGCATGGATCAGACAGTAGGTTTCAAATGTACTAATTGCAGCACTCCACATGTGTATCTGTTGGTGCTACCTGTAATAACTATGCTAGAAATTAATTAAACAAAATGAAATCAAGATGTATAAAAATAGAATTTCATTGTGTGCCTAAGATGAAGCCATATTTTTTATTACTTAATATATTTTTAATTAAGTTTAATGTAGTTTCCATTTAGCCCCTCCTTAGAGATTTCTGTTAAAATGAACTTGACTTCTTTTCTTTTAATTTCTGGAGGAAGTTGTTTGTTACGCTATTTCATTAGCTATAGTACTTTGGTAATTTATTCTTGGTCATTTTGGGGGTTATGACTACACTTGTAGTTCAACTGTTTAGTCAGGTATTAGATGTGTCATGTACCTTTGTGAGTGCAACTTTGGACTAAGCATTATTTCACAGTAACCTTTAGTGAATCCTATAACATCTATGGTGTTCATACTGGCTCTGCTGAATCTGACTGCTTTCTGATGAATGACTCTTCTGTCTAGTCCCAAATTTCTTTGGGAAATAAAACTTTAAATGGGTTTGCAGAATCCTCTGAGTAAGAACCAACTTCAGGCGCAGTGGCCCAGAACTTTTTTTTTTTTTTAAAAAAAAAAAAACTTTGGTCTCTCAATACCAGTCCTTAGAGTTCGTATTTCTGTGTTACTACTTGGCACCAAAGAAGGTTAACCAGTGTTAGTACAGAGTGATCTGAAGGGTTTCAGGGTCATGCACAAGGCTTGTCTTCTAGGAGGAAGCAAGGAGCTTTTGCTCCACGATCATTGAACATGAAGAGGACATTGGTGCTTCCTTTCACACTGAGAGATCCCAGTTACTGGTTGTGCTGGACACTGAGACCTTTGAGTAGCTGAAGTACCATAAATGTTGTAGTTTGCCATAGAGATGGAGATAGCACAAAAAAGGCAAATGCTTAAGAATGGTCGTGCTTTTATCTGATACTCACTATGTTGCACTTGACATCCGAGAGGGCAGAAGTTTTCTTCACCTTGGTTACGAGCTTGTGGAAAGATCTCAAAAAATAGTGCCCAACTTGGAGACTGTTGAGTGTAAAATCAATGAAATGTGATTTTCTGTGAACACATTATTAATGTACTGTTCTAACAAAAAATATCATAAACAGTTCTTTTTAATTACATTCTGTGCTTAAAAAGAAAAAAAAAATGGTTTGATGGAGTGTTTCTGAAAGGATGTGTACTCAATCATTTCTGCCAGTGAGCTCACAATATTGATTCATTGCAAACTATAGTGTTTTCTTCCTTGCCTGGTGTTTGAGAGATGTCTTACTATTTGGTATGCTCCTCAGTTTATGGGATAAAGTCCCATCTGGTTAATGATCACTAACATAGTTGCAGTACTCTCTGCAAGGTTTGCTTGTTTTTAAGCCATACTTAGCAATCTTAGCATGAATGGGAGTGCTCGTTCATTTATTTATTTATTATTTTTCCCCTCCAAATGCAGTCCTGGGAGGATTCCTTGAATTGGCTTCCTTTGATGAAGTCTTTTTGTTCCATTAGAACAGGAAATGGTACAACTACTGTCCTGGTGCTTTTCTTGCTTAGAAGAATGATGAAAGGTTTCTTTTCCTTCTCAGCCTAGGAATTTCTTTTCCTTCTGTTAGTCCTGGTCTCAATTACAGCTGATGTAATATTCTCTACCTAACTTGCCCTGTAGCTTACGTGGATTGGAGACTGGCAGAGGAGAGAGCAGAGTTAAGATTAATATCACCTTGGTAGGCTGTTGATTCTGTGAAGGGCACAGAGAATAATGTTTAGAATAACAGTTAACAGTTTCTGTCAGTTTTCTGGAAACAGAGAATAATGTTATTCACAGAAACCAGTGGGGAAAAAACAAACAAACAAACAAACAAACAAACAAAAAAACCCTCTGAAATATGCAGATTTTTAAAGAGCAGTATTGTTACCTTGATGTGTGCAAAAGATTCCTTGCAGAGTCCACAATAATATAAATTTCTGTAATAGCTTGCTTGAACCAAAGGGGTTAACAGAATGGGACATCTGAGTTAAAGAAAAAATAGCTTTTCACATCTCTGTTTTTCCTTCTCTTTCTGTTACAACAACACAGACCTCCTAGATTTTTCTTTTTCTTTTCTTTCTTTGTAAATTCCTGCAGCGTCACGATGGTTAAGCGAGGACAGTCACAGGAAGGGCAGCAGGGCAAACCGAATGCTTGACTAATTGCTGTGGGATTTGACTATACCAGGGAAATAAACTGTAGAGCCTCCTGCTTGCATGGAATTTGCAGTGTCCTAAAGGGAGACAGAGGGGAAAAATTAAGGCTTGCTGGTTGCAGGAGCGGTGAGCCAGTACCTCCAACAAAGTAGCCCTGCGTAGGTGGGGACAAGGCAAATCTGACTACTGAGACAGAAAGCTCTGATTGTGTTAGGATTACTTTCTTGTGGCATCTCCTTTGGAAATTTTTGCATGCCACAGACATTTGAAGCTTTGCAGGAGAATATGGATTGCTCAGGGTATGAGATCGTAAGGATTCCATCAAAAATATTCCAAACTGCTTCAGATCCTAAGGTCTTACCAAAGATCATCTTTTCAAGATCGAGTTTATTTCTCCATAAATGAAGTTGTGTGCTCTTTAGTAGCACTTGCCTCCATCTCAGCAGCACTCAAAACCATCGGTGCACCAACAGTTTCTCTTCAGCTGAACATTAAAGGATGTCTCTAACCAGATGACGTTTGACCAGAGAACATTCGGGATCTATCTCCTTCTGGTTCATACAAAATCAGACATATCTCTTGCCTTGTCAGTTTGCCTGGAAATAGAAAAAGGCATTCATGCATTCATGGAAGTGGAACGCGAGTTGATATCCAGCATGATAATACCATAGCATCATTAGAGGACACAGAGATAAAAAGACAGAGCATTCTTTATGCTATACTTTTACATCTGAAATATGGAGACTTCTAACAAAAATCCTTATCTTATTTCACCTCTCCAAAAATCAGTATTTCTGAAATAGTAAATAATTCTCAAAGTGGGGAAAAAAAAAAAAAAAAAAAAAAAAAGGCAGAATCTGATAGCAAATACTTTGAAATGTAAAGCTTTTGAATCTAGTTTAAGCACCCAAAATTAGATGTTGGAGGTAGAAATGTATCAGAAAGCCTTTATTTACCAAGCCCCTTACCAAGCAATTGCAAAGTCAGGATACATAAAAATAGAAATAATGATTGCAATGTTAAGTTTAAATTTTTATGCTTATATGCCACATCCTTTTTCCTCTATACATGTATCTTATGTCAATATATAGTTTGTAGAATAACAGTGTTTAGGTTTAAAAATTTGATGATAGAATGTGAGTAAGGGTTATTCACAAGGACTGACTTTATCCAAAGGGGGCTGTTTTTTTCTTGTGCTTGCTCTATGATCAATAGAGAAAAACTCCTTGAGGAGACCTAAAGTCTGAAGTTCAGTTCCTGCTCCACATTGTTCTTTGGAGGAGTGTTTCTTCCTCTAATGTTTCAAGAGGACTCTATAAGGAGACTCGTGTTTACATGCTAAAGGCAGCCTTTGTACATGTTCTCGTGTGTTATTTCTTGACTATTTCAAGAAATAGTTGTTTCAAGTATGACACCATATTCATATTTTTTAAACAGTGAATTATCATAAATTATAGGATGATTTGTTTCCTGTAAATATCAACATAGGCTATACAATATAAAAAATAAAAAAAATGTTCACTTGAAAAAACTTTGAGAAAAATTATTTGTTCAGCACTAAATAACTACCCCCAGCCTTTCCTGGTGTGGGATTTGTGAGCATTCTCTTGGGGCAATGTGCTAAGGCCTTTTGATATAGCACTAGCCTTTTGCTAAGAAGCTGAATGTTGTACATTATACGTAGAAGCGTCCAACCTATGTTATTACTAGTCTGTAGTTAAGACTTTGTGATCTTCTGAGCCTGAATTAACAGCTGTGTTTCAGTTCCACTTAAAATAACTGGCATTGGTAGTGATATTTAAAAAAAAAAATCAATCACAAGCTTGAATATTGCTTGATACCGTCTTTTTTGTACATGTGGGAGGGGTTCTGATAAACTTCAAATATATTCTTAAAATATTTCTTGTGTCAAATAGATATGTGCTCTGAAATGCACATTATTAAGTTTATATAATATTTATACTTCTAATATTTTAAAATAAGAACTGAGGACTTAAATACATGACTAGTGTTTCACAATGAAATGACATATTTATATTCTTTGTAGCATGTATATAACCTGGTATATAACTAAGTTACTTAAATGCCTGATTGTCTGTATTTGGTTTCTGTTGTTGTATTTGAAGTTGTATTGATTAGGAGCTGTTGATACATGCCACAGAGTGAAAGAAGCGTTGTTGTGTTTTGTTTTTTCTGACAGATTATGACGTTAGGAATTAGTAGGATTTGGGGAAAGGATTCCAAATTGTATAATTTCTTTTGTCTCTATGTATTTCTACATTAGTAATGCGTGAATATATTTGCTATGAGATTTGTTGCCTTGTTTGAATGAATTTAATTGCTATTTTCTAAAAGTCTTACACCAACATGAAGCAAATCAGTATTTGTCAGCATTCAGAACCTATGAGTCATTCAGCACTTCAAGGAACTGAGTTTTATTTCCAATATGCAAGCATGATAATTCTGTGTTGCAGGGAAAGTACTTGTAGCAGTAGTATTTTTTTTCGCATATACAGAATATCCAACATCTGCTTTCATAGTTAAAACATTTTACTATAGTTCAGATGAGCTTTATTAATTCCTTATTTTGTTACTGGGGAATTGCTTCGCTTGCTGTTGTTGCTGTCTTTTTCTGTCTGTTGGGAATCCCGTTAGTTACTTCTCTGTGTGAGCTGCCTAAAGTCTTTAACCCTGCAAATACACATACACACCTTAAGAGGTATTGTGTTTTTGTTGTTAGTGGTGTTTTTGTTGTTGTTGTTGTTTTTTGTTTTATACTGCAGTTCAGCATTTGTAGTTTGCCAGGTGAAGCTCAGAGCTCGTAAAAACTCTTCAGGGCTTAAGATTTCTGTGTCCATATTGTTAGTATTTAATAATGAATAAGCAGCTGCATCAATGTTTAGTTAAATTTAGTTAAATTTTAGTTCAATTTCTGTCTATATACACTGGTCCTACATAAAATGAGACGAAGAAGAATAGTGGAGGTGCAAACTGCCTATCATATGCTGTCCCAAATTTGGGCTAGAGTTAGTTGATTCAGTTTAGTTCAGAAAGCTGAACGTCAGCCCTGGTCCTACAGCTTTTCCCACCTGCATGCATATTGCTTCAGTTGGATGCATTATGGCAAAAATACATTCATACATAGCTCAAATGGTTTATGTTGCAAATAGGGAAGTTCCTGTCTCTTGATTGACATACTTTATATTTGACTGAAGAGTAGCTGTGTGCAGGTGAACAGCAATGTGCAGCAGGAGAACGAAGGAAAATTAAAAACAAAGATTCACACTTGATATAAGGGGGGAAAAATCCCACCAGGAGTGCAGTTGACCACCCAGAGAGGCTGGCTGGTCTCTGTCCTTGGAGGTTTTCAGGACAAACCCCCGGACAGCATGGTTCACCTTCTGTACAGACTGTGACTTGAGCAGGGGGATTAATCTCAAGAACCACCTGAGGTGCCTTCAAACTAGAATTACTGTGTCTTTCTATGAAAGATGGAAAACAGGAGTAAAAAAAAAAAAAAAATTATTCACAGCAATAAAACAAAACAAAAACAAAACAAAAAAATAAAATTCAGTTCAAAGAACATTCTGTATTTCATAAACAGAAAACAGAGGCGTGATATGTTCCGCTATAAAGCTTTTTATCAGAGTTTATTTTGAATTCCTTGCATAAAATATTCACATGCAAGAAAGCATATATTCCAAATATAAGTTGGTGTAGTACTTATACCCTAATGTTACGTAAATCATGTGAATTTATATTTAGGCAAATGCATAAAGACAGAAAATAAATTCAAAATTAGCCAGAAATTCAAGTTATGTATATGTAATTTATGTAATACAGTATGTCATAGAAAACTTATTCCAGAAATTAACTTGGGCTTAAATTTAGGATAATCTAGGAATGGAAATGTTTAGATAGCTTTACAAATAACTTTTTTTTTCCCTTTCTAACATGGTTTAATAATCATGATTCCCATAAGGATGTTAGTTGATGTTGTGTTTTTTTTTCTTCATTCTACCGATGACTTATTTTTTTTCTGAAAAAGAACAGTTTAATAATGTTAGCCAACTGTGTCCCTAAGTATAGATGTGGACTTTCTCTCTGGTATGTGAAAACCACAGTTTATTCTCACCATTAGTACTTTAATTCAATTTTACAGCAAACTTCTGGAAGGAAAGGTGATGGGTTGGAAAGGTGAAAAAACATGACTGAGAAAAGACAACTTAAGGTGATTCACCGTGTTGGCTCGAGGGGTGTCAGAGCACAGAGCAGTATTGCAGTTATTGAAACTGAGGGTGACCCCATACATTGTCAAAGCTGGCTGAGAAAAAATACTCAATTTTTATGCGGTTCTTTTTCAAGTAGTTTTTGCAAATTCAGTGTGATTTTGGTGGTACTTATGTTAATGGTACTTTTAGCAATAATGCTAAATGGAGGGATTTATACATATCAAAGTTAGAAAGTTGATTTAAGTTCTTCATAAAAATCTGTTTCTTTTTACTGGATCTATCTAATGTAAATTTCTCAGTTTTCAAAGTAACATGTTCTATTGTATCTTCCTTACTACATGTCTAGCATCTTAATTTAGAAAAAACTGTTGAAATGACGCTGAGTTAGAATTGCACGATTCTTTTTTTTTTTCCTTCCTTTTTTTTTTCTGGAGGAATATGGGTACTTTTCCAAATGAGAGAAACTATCCCATTATTTGATTGAATACCATGTGTTGGCCATGCAGGGAGATGGAATTGTGCACCAGTCAATAGCTGAATTGGATCAAAAGAGTGTGACTTCCTTACAGGTGTGACTAATCTGAATAAGCTCTTAAGAAAAAAGATCTGTATTTTAAACACAGCTTGGATTTCTGAAATTGCTATTTACAGAAACCATTATAGACTTTTTGACATGGTTTGCTTGTTCCAAGTGTCTGTGATTTCAGCCTGCTGCAATAACTGAGTAAGAAGAGGATTATCGTCTTGGCAGGAAGAAAGTTACTATATTAGAGCCACACAGGGAAAATTCCAGATTATCTGAAGCAATTGAATTGCAATAAAAATGGTTGTGGGAAGATTAGGTTCCTAATTCTGGAGGGCTGGGCTTGGCCAATTTTTAACCCTTTAAATAAAGGTAATTGCAGTGAAGAGAATTAGTGATTAAAAGAAATGAATAAATGCATAAGGCAAAACAGTTCTTCTTTCTATGTATTTTTTAGTTTCCAAAAGCTAGGCAGGAGCTGGTGGCAGTCAACAGGAGGCTTTGGAGCAGGCTGTGTCCTGTGATCTGGGCTGTCAAGAAGCAGCTGCTCGCTTCTCTGGTACTTCGCTGCCGTGTTCATCCCAGAGCAACAACCCATCACTTGACTAGCTCATACTTGTGCCAGGAGGTGATGTGCCACATCTCTGGGCAGCAGAAACTTCCAGCCCAGGGATGTTCTGTTGATGTGGCCCAGCAGTTCTCTTCCAAGGCACAAACTCTAACTTGATGAAGTTTGTGACAGCTTTTAATTAGTCTTGTGATCCCCACTGGCTGCTCCCAGCTGGCTCTAGCTTTGTGAGAAATCCAGCAAAGCCACTTCCTTCCCAGCTGATTCCTCGCAATGCTACGTGCTGCCTATGAAAACCTTATTCCACAGTGCTCGAGGCGGGACTCCTCCAAAATATTTAATTCAGAGTTGAGTGAGGCTGGTGGTAATCATGTTTCAGTCACTTTAAGGCTATCAAGAGGATACTACACGTCTTGAGGTCTCCTGGTGGGGCATGGAGGCTATCTGTATGCAATAGCTTTGAGCGAAGTGAAGAAGTATTCAGCTCCACATGGAGTTAGTTTGGACTGACAGTGACTAGCCACAAGACTGGCAAGGACTGTTGACATCACGAGTAATAATTCAATAACATGAATGTCTCCTTTAATTGAACACTGAGTTGTTCGGTATATCATTGGTGTATATAAAAATGACTGTGAAAGCAAGGAAACTTACTTCTGTACATGCAAGGAAACTTACTTCTGTACATGCAAAGAAAGAAAAGATACATCCACACTTCTGTCCCATTGACGCCAGCAAGCCTTCATGATTTCTGTACAAGCCAAAAGCCACATACATGTTCTGTAAGCTCTCAAAGTTTCCAGCTGCTTCCAGACATGCACACTGAAATTCTGCCTGATGGTGTACAAGTCACTTAGCATTTTTGCACCCCTGTTAATTTTTATCTGCCTTATTTGTATAGTAATCCTTGGGATAGGAATTACCTTCTGTTAGGTGCATGCACTTTGCCTTGCAGAAAGTGTTGAATCTCAGCTAGATTGCTAGATATTGGCCACAAGTCTATATATGTGGGGGAAATGCCAGCTTGGAGAATAGTACAGCTTTGCAGTCTGTTCCAGTCAAACTAATGGAATACGTAGAATAAATCAAAAGCTCACTGAAGCCACCCAGCACTCTGCTCCTCTACTTTCCGAGTGCCTGATTTTTAATTATTACCATAAAAAATGGGTTCATTTTGATCACTGCATCATCAAACATGCCACTGTGCTGCTTTGGACTTTGTTACATCAGGATGTCAGAGAGAGACTTGACTTCTCCTAAAACTCTGCCCCACTGAGATAAGTGGTGATTCTGCGGTCTTTCAAATGGTAATGTTAGGTTTGGGAGGAAAGAAAATGTGTTTGTGTTTTAACAGTTTTGTTCTGTATGTTTATTGTTACAGCCCTTTGGGAAGTTTTTGTGCTCTAATGACAATGTAACTTATCAATTATTGGAAGAATTACAAGAGCTTTATTCATTCACATTTGGCTTAGGTACATGTTAGCTTTGCCCAGACCTCCAAACGTGCCAAAGCCCAAATTTGGAATGTGATGAGTATGGTATAAAGGCTGGACTGGTGAGGAGCAAAAGAGCTGTTCATGTGGAAAGTCTAAAGTTTTGCCTGCACTTAATACTATATAATATTGTAATGTGTTTTATTGTGCTTTATTTCTGATGTGTTGGCAGTTTTCAGGAAAGATGCATGAAAGCTGTGTGTACAGAATGAGGCATTTTTGGGGAGGTGTGGTTCTTTGTCTAGGAAGCTGGAGCAAAAAAGAGCTATTTTTCCTGAAAGGTAGAAAAAAATGCACTTAGGAAAGATAATGTTGACAATAATTATACATATATATTTTTGTTATCATGGATACAATAGTAAAAGAGTAGAAAATCATTTAATGAAAGAAAAAGGTAAATACACCCTTTGTAGACAGGGTGCAATGCAATGACTCGAATGTGTTGTAGGCACAAAGCCTGGATTTTATTAAAAATTGTATATAATGTTTCTTCTGATTTTTCTCCAGTAAAATCAGAATTCAGTTGGTTATTCTGTCTGTCCTTAGAAGGCACATGGTTAAGTCAAGCTACATTTTATGGTGAGGGGTACAATGGCATGACTGGCATTTGTATTCTGCTGCCTGTGCGTGTCCAGCCCAAATGATGAGGGGCTACTGAAGGTGGTCGGGGCTGTGAGCGATCTCCAGAGGTGGGTTCCAGGCCTGGATTTACACGAAATAAACAAAGACCATGAGGGGAACACTGTGATTCATTACGAATCCTCACTGAGGTTAAAGTGATAAAAATAGCTGTCAGACATCTTCAGTTAATTAAGAAAAAAAAAAAAAAAGTGAAGGAATCCAATCTAGAATATTTTTTAAACTGTCTGCTTTTCTTTTTAGAGTTCCCTCTGCTCCCATCCTCTTCTCTGCTCAGTGTAAATAGGCATATAATCCAAAGAGATAGCTAAAAGATTCAGCTGTCAAAGCTTCTGAATTTGTAAACATACGCTTTTTAGGCAGTGCTGTCATTACTACTATGTTTGTCTTTTCTGCTCTGCCAAAATGTTTTCTTGGAAGTTTTCATTTTCTATTCCGATTTTAGACAAGATACAAGAAGTGGAAGTAAAATACCAAAAAACCCTTCTATGTCTTACAATTAAACTTATTACACCATTAATTACAATTGCTTTAGTTGCCCGTAGACATGTTGCATGACCAGTGAACGTGTGCGTAGTATGTTTTATCTAAGAAGCCAGAATTATTTTAGTCCTACCCATATGCTGTTAGTAGGATGTTATGGACATGAATCTTTCCGTCTTATACATCAGCAGGATTACAGTGACTCCAATTTCTGCAAATACTCGCTATTGAAAATATATGCTTTGTGTTAACTTTTCAGATCCAGAATGCAAATGATGTTCTCATAGCACCCCTGGAAAAGTTTCGTAAAGAGCAAATAGGAGCAGCAAAAGTAAGTGGCTATGAAAACAATTCTCTTTCATTTCCTGCTTCTTTATCAGTGTGTTTTGAAACCTGGACTAAAACCAGGCAGACGTATTCAAATATATTTGATGCCATTGTCATTAACATATTAGCAAATTGAATGGAATTATTTGCTTCAGAGAAGGAGATAATCTAGATACTGAGTTTAAATACTGAATATATGAATAAGGTGTAGCGCTTTCTGTGTATTGTATGTGATTCTTGCACATTCTTACCATCTGGAATTGTGTTTATCTTTTGATGTCTGCATTTATGTTTCTTTGTGCCTTGGGTTATCACAGAACCATACAAAGTGTTCAAACATTTATCATGGGTGCAATGGCCCTGAAGTGGCTGTTGTGTAAAGACCAAGAGAAGTTGGTGTGCCAAAGGCATACTATTTCCTTCTGACTTCCCTCTCCACTTCACACAGCTGATGCAGTGTGGTGATGGTTATCTTTATGTTGCCCAGAGATTTTCCCATGGAGGATGTGCTGCAGTTGATGATTTGAACCAGTTCTTTGGTGTTAGCCAAACAGCGCGTGCTGCCTCTATCAGGTAGTCAGGAAAGCAGATGTTATCGGGGAAAAAAAAGATGTCAAAATGAACTTCATCTAGGAGATGCTATTTTCAGTCTGATCCTGTATTTTTAAGTGGTTATCAGTCACTACTTAGATCCCAGAGATACTTAAAGGCTGTGGTAGTCAGAGATACAGTTAATAACCTTTCCTCCTGTTACACAAATATGCTAGTTCTGAAGCATTTTGCATCTTGTACTAGCACTCATAAAATTTTCTGGGAAACCTTCCATCTGTAAGGTTAAATGGGTACAAAAAAATCTTTGATGTTGTAGCTGAGGTTACACTTGTGCTGTACTCAAACAACCTCAGAAGGAGAACAGAGATGTTGGAAAGAGAGACTGAAGGCTTATGCTTTTTTTACCACTGTTGTGAATGTGCAGAAAACAGATGAGACTGCTTCCGCACAGGAACTAAATAAACATTTGAGAAGAATTTTTACAGTGAACTTGAGGTCAGCTTTCTCTGAAATTGATGCTTTTTTACTTCTTGCTTGATATTTTTTTGTGTACAGCTGCATTCTTTTCTTGTCCCACCCTGCTGCTTTTAGATGCAGGGTGGAAGTTTGTTTACTGTGCTGCTGCACAAATCAAACTGTAATCGCAGCACAAAACTATTTGCACTTTTCAGTGGGTTTTAGTTGCATTGTTCAGCTCTTTGAGCTGCCACTTCGTTTTGTATTCCTATAGCTTAAGCGATACTGTTCTCTCTTGAGAACCTTTATTGAAAGCTTAACCTGCTGTGCTACTGATTGTCCTGGGACATCAGAGAGAAGAATCGTGTGTGGATCATACAGAGCTCTGTGCAGAAGTATATAAGACACTGCTGTCCCCTTTGACAAGCCTTGTGATACCTCTCAGTAGATGTCATATTTTAATGATCTAAATGAAGATTATTCCTTTACTTTTTAAATCAGCAATTGGTCAACATTAATTCCAGAGTACTGCAGGACAGACTGAATCCTCTCAGTTCAGTATATCACAGGGCTAGTTTCTCCTGTCTACATCCCCTCCAGATATGGGCATTTACCCATCTTATATTGTTTGGGGAAATGGTGATCATTTTAACTTATATGTGGTCATGCAACAGTGTACTAAAAAAGTACAGGAGAGAACCTGGATCAACTACTTTTCTTCCCATGTCTAATGCATTTTATTATGCAACATTATGTGTGCTTTGGGCAGTGTAGGATATTGGCATGACACATCAATACCACATGGAGAGCTCTCTCAGTTCATTGTTTTATAAAGTGTCAAATAAACTCGCTTTTTCTTTTGCCGCTCGTGGAGTTCAACTGTCAAGTTCAAGACCAAGAGATTCAGACCACCCGCATGACCTAGACTGTGGAACAGTTTCATACATTCCCTCTGAATTGATTTTTATCAGCAGAAACACATTCAATTGGCCTTTTAATAAAGGAAATCAACACAAAGAAGTGGGTGATTAATTACATTTAATACTGTTTTTCTAGTAATTAAGAAATAGCAACATGCAATCTAGAAATAACAAGATCACTTTGAAATATAGCAGAAATTTGGCTTTTCTGAAACTTCTTGTTACTGAAGGACATGGTCAGAGCACTTACCTCTGTGCCTGTTCACTTGGTTAAACCCTTGAGAATTTATGAACTCGTGTAGATATTGGATGAGTTTAGACTGCTAGTTATTTATCTGCAGTTAATGAAGGCTTGTGCAGAGATTTGGCTCTTTGAACTCCTCTGGGGTGATTTGAATTGATAGCAAAACAGGAAACAGACGCTTTCTTGTTATTTGGATTCCTGCAGAAAGTTTCACAGGACACTGGGAATGTCACTTTTTATTAGAGATCTTCTCTAAACATGTCAGCTGTGTGGACCATGTATCAGCTGTTACTTCATGCTCTGAAATATCATGTTTGGGCTGGATTTTCTCTAGTATTAACTTAAAACAGTGTAGAACTGTAAACACAAATACACTACTATTTCTCTGTTATCCCTCTTTCCGCCAAAACCCCAAACATTTCACTGTACCTGGTCCTCTCCAGACTGAGGCTGAGGTATGGACTGTGCAGGATAGCTGCTAGTTATGACATATTAGATCTTTCTAGAGCACCAAATTTACAAGTAATTTGCATCATGTGGACTGACATTTTAAGAGATTAGGAATAGAAGTGTGAGATTAATTGTATAACTTTTGCATTGGTGATTTCAGCAGTAGTTAGAGATACAAGCAGTTGGTCTCTGTGATCAGCTCTCCATTGAGAGAGCATATTTTCTAAGCAGTGGTGAGTATTGCATTATTTGTCTTCTAACTGAACTTTGAAATTTTTCATTTTTGTACTCCATTAAGCTGCGTTTCCAAACTTTTTTTTTTCCAGGGAAAAAAATATTAGCTAGCTGTGTTGCTAATATGTGTAATAGGAAATGATATTGTGTACCACTGTAAGAGAGCTTGCTGGACTTTTTTTCTGATTTTTTTTTTTTTTTCCTGAAATACTACATAAAATTCAGCTGGAAACAAAAAAGCCTTCCCACTGCTGCACCACACATATGCAGCCCCCCCTTCAAAAAAAAAAAAAAAGGAAAAATAATATAAAATAATATTTTTCACTAAGACAATAAGACGATCACCATGTTGTTTTTATAACAAGTAATTTAGCGAGATTTTTACTCCTGTAAATGTCACATTTCATACAGAGAATGAGAATGTTATATTCCATCTTCATATCTACAGGAAGTTTAGACACAAAATATGATTACAGAAATCAAAGAGAATATGGAGGATAAAATATATCCTGTTGACATTACAAAGCTATACTTCAAATACAAGGACAGCATAAACCCAGAGTGCAGAGTTCAAGTGTTTTAGAATGTCACAAGAATAACATTAAAGACCAATTATTCATCTGCACTTCAAAAACCTGAAGGTACCCAACCATTCTGAGAAACACTCTCTGTTAAACACTAGTGTTTGTAATCAAATTAGCAATATACAAATCTGCATCACTTGCTCTTCTTGATTTATACTACTTGCTCCTCTGTTTTTATTGCACATATTTCAGTTCTTCCTTTTCTGTACACACTCAGTTTAAGTAAAGCTGAGTTGTCTCCAGAGACTACACAAATGCGGCTTTGCATTGGATAGCCCGTTGATTTACTCCATCTGAGCTTAAAAAAAAAATTTTTAAAAATGACCTCTACAATTATTGTACAAATCCTAGCAAAAGCGTGGTGAGCTAACTGGGAAAAGATTCCAGGCACGAAGCACTTGGCCTTTTTTGGTAAATGTGGTCTGTGAGTCCCCAGCTGGTAGCGGTGGTGAGGTCACTGTGTGATGTACTGTATGCAGTAAAGCCAAACTTCCATGGCTCTCTGCAGCCATCCAGCACTGCGTTTGGCAGTATTTGTTCCAGTGTTCATTGACCTTTAGAGTAACTTAGGCGAGATCAAAGAAAACAGAAGCAATTTAGTTTTTAAGACTTAAAAGAAGAGTTTTGTTTCCGCCTTACAATTCCCTCTGTTTGTTTCATAAAGCTATTTATTTTGGCCTGGAGGGTTATTTTTTTATTATTATTTACTTTCATTCCTTCATTCATTTAAAGCTGTGAATTCCTTTCTACTTGGGAAACAAGTCCATGTTCACTGCTGGATTAATTTCTCACATCTATGTTCACATCTGTGCTTGCACGATGTGGCCGTGCAGCAGCAGCCATGCTCTCACTGGCTGTTGTGTATGGTCCAGAAGATGAGGATCATAAAGCAAAACGTGTTTTTTTTAAGTCTGTCAGAAAGCTGTCAAAGCAGAGGTCTTGATAGGTATGCAAGATCACTAAAATATGCCAGAATGCCCATTTGTGAATTGTTTTCCTTGGTCTCTAATCAAATTATAGGAGTTGTTGGAAATCCTAGTATTTCTTCAACTGCACAAAATTAGTGACCTTGCTCCAGTAGGTAAGGTAGAACATGTTTCATTACAAGCCACATCTGCTGCTCAAGGTTTGGCACTTGTGTCCACTGGTTTTGGAGTATTTTAGTGTCAGTCTGAAGCACGGAGGGGAGGGGGCTGGGGAAGGCAGCAGAAACAGCCCTGGCCAGGATCATTGATGCCCAGCTATTCTGAGTTAAAATGCAGCGCAGGTTTCCAGAAATGGTGAGTACCAAAGTTACCTGATATCTGTTCTGATAAGATAACTGATTCTGTAGGCAAGGAAATGCAGTGGATCAAAACTCTCTGTTTCAGCAAGGCATTTAAAGCATACTACAAGAGACAATTTAGTTCAGGTGGAGATAAGTATAAGAAATGTGAGGACTGGCTAATTGGGAAGAGCTGTGAGTTGTTTTTTTTTTATCTTGTTAGAGAGAAGTTAGAAATCAGAAGGTCCAAAGGGGCAATTTGAGATTGGTCTTTTGCTTTATTTTCTGTAATGGCAAGGTACAAAATACAGTTGTACTAACACCATTTGGGGTTGCTGTATGTCAGAGGTACCATCAAAATAAAGGAGGAGGACTAGAGAATTGAGAAGAAAGTGGAAAATGAAACCGGATCAGGTAAAATTGAGGCTGCTAAATGGTCACAACACCGCTGTAAATCAAGAAATTTACTGTAACACTAAAAAAGTAAAATGGCAATCTGTTTAGCTATTGTAGTCTTTAAGGATGTCTCTCTGGAAAAGTGCAAATTTTCTTTAGGTTTTCTTTTACTTATATAATTTTTCATAGTTTGAATTAAGCTGGTGAACTGTGGAAGTTTTAAACAGTTATAAATAAATTTAGTTCCAAGATGTTGGTCCTAGACCATTTTTATCATTTTTGTCCAAGAAATAGTTTAGAATATGTTGTCTAATCAGATTATTTTTGCTAAACTAGTACTGACAGATGCAAGAACTGAGAGTTTAGTAGGCAAAGTTGGAAAAAATATTTCATAATACTAAATAGTTTGTGACTGTTGTAACCAAAAAAGTTTGAAAAATTCTTAAAATTAAATTTTGTTAAAAATTTGTTATTTAATCTTGAGTTTTGCTATTTCCCTCTGCTTCAGTGGGGAAAATGTCTACCAATTGTCCCAGAGCTTAAAACTTGGAACAGCTGGATTGTTTTTCCATCAGCTGAAGCTATCTACTTTTTCCCTTTGTAATTTGTATTTAATAAAAAATATAAAGCATAAAAATGTTGTTTAAAATACATACCAAATATAGTTCCACTTAAAAAAAAAAAAAAAAAAAAAAGAATTTTTGAAAGACCTGCATCCATTTGGTAAGTTATTACAATTTTAGAGAAAGTACAAAATAATTCTAGTGCCGCAGTATGACTAGTGTTTCTTGTACACCTGTACTTTAAAATATTTTGTCAGTTTCAAAAATTATGGTGAAGAGCCAGGTGTAAACACACTTCATCTTCTCAGGCAGTCAGATTTTCATTTGCAGAAAGTCAAAGTGTTGAGCTGGGAGCTGTCACTGTCTGAGCACCTGGACCCTGAGGATTTTTGAAGCAATTAATATACTTGGAACAGCTCTTGTAATTCTGCAAATGCAATTACGGACACGGTAATGAAAAACTTTCAGTTCAATCCATTAACTGCAGGTATTTATTAGTAAATTGGTTAATGTTATGTGCAAAGTCAGTTTTAATAAATTCTGCTAAATGCATTCTTTCTGCTACAAGATAGTTTAGCTGATTGACTAAAAACAATTTATGAAGCTGGTTTTGTTTGTTTGTTTGTTTGTTTTTACTTTAATAAAATTCTAATTTGCATCCAAAAGCAAGCAGGTTTAAATTAAGGGTAAATACATTTCCTATTTTCTAGCAAGGGATAATTCAATTTACAATATTCTGCCATAACATTTGAAAATTAAGACTTAAAATAAATGTGTTAATCTGTGAAATTGTTTAAGTGACCATGCAGTGTATTTTTGTTGGCAATAAGAATAATTGATTTTTAAAAATCTACAGTTAGTAAAATAAAACTAGAAAGCAAGACTTATGAGGAGCAGTTGAGGGAGCTGGGGTTGTTTAGCCTGGAGTAAAGATGGCTGAGGGGAGACCTTACTGCTCTCTACATCTACAGGAAAGGAGGTTGCAGCAAGGTGTTGGCCTCTTTTCTTAGGTGACAAGTGGTAGGATGTGAGGACATAGTCTCAAGTTGCACCAGGGAAGGTTTAAATTGGATATCAGGAAGAATTTCTTCATGGAGAAGGTGATCAGGCATTGGAACCAGCTGCCCTGGGAGGTGGTGGAGTCCTCATCTCTGGAGGTGTTTAAGAGACGTGTGGATGTGGCACTAAGAGACATGGTTCAGTTATGGGACTTGGTAGGCCAAGTTGATAGTTGCACTTGATGATCTTAAAGGTCATTTCCAACCTAGATGATTCTATTCTATGATTCTATGGGGAAAAAAATACAAAAGAAAAAAAAAAAGTAGCATTTATCATCCCTTCTTTTGGAAAACAGCAAGAGAATGTAAACATGAAAACAAATATGTCACTTTTCTAATCAAATTAAGGCTTTTTCCTTGCTAATTTAAATCAGCCCACAGTAATTGGTATCACATTGAAGGATTCAGGAAGGTTGTGTCCTGACCCCACATGGCTGCTAGAAGCCTACTGCATTCCTCCTGTGCAGTGATTAAAAATACAAGTGGAGGCATTCATTACTGCCTCCAGACTTAATTTCCAGTTCACAGGGGAACCAAACCCCTTATGCAGTGCTTAGTTGCAGGAAGGATTTGGCAAGTGTTTTCAATTTAGAAAATAAATAAATAAATAAAGTTTTCTAAGTCTCAATAGGATACCTTAGCTCTGCTCATTGATTCTCTCCTTTCTTCCCCTCCCCTTAGCTGGTAAGGCCAAAGTGACTGCGGTGGGGAGGGAATGACATTCCACACCTCCGAAGGATAAGGAGGAAAAGCAGGTCTCAAGGTTGCAGACAAGAACTTTGGAGAGTGTTAAGGAAAAATTAAGAGAAACAGACAGTGCCCAATTGCCCGTGGCCATTGACTATGGCCTGGACTTGGACAGAATTTAATTAATCTGTTAATCTGTTATAAACTGTTGTGCTCTTTTGCACCAGTGTTGGAGAAAAGGAAGATTTCTTTCCCCATTACTCCTCTTTCTTATGTGAATTATTTAAGATAATAGCATAAAAATACCTCTGTTATGTCTGGATATTACTCAGATGGTGTTGACTCTACAGGTCATTAGTCCACACTTAGGGTAGAGTCCCATTTCCCATTCTAAACAGAAACTCATTTTATTGTCACACTTGGCAGTATTGGCATGAATTTCCCTTGTCGCTGCATGTTTCCATTCATCTAGTGTTTTGTTCTCTCTATGCAACAGGTTCTGTAGGGGGCTGGGCATATGCAAACATGCACTCTTCTACCTTTGTAGTAATTCTGCTTTTGGCAAAGTGAGAATAAAATAGCTCCACTTCAAAATGTCGTGGGTGATGGTAGCTGGAAAGCAGCACATCTGTGCTGTCACAAAAGGCAGGCATCATTCCTTGAAACTTGACTGTGCTTCTGTGTAGATACGGGAGCACCAGCGACTCCCATCTTTCTGCCAGATGAACCAGCTTTATTATTATGGGATATTTCAGGCTGTAGTAGCCATCACAGAACCATTTGTTCCTTTTGAGTTGGCCAAGAACGGGTTATTTTGGACAGTTGTTTTGATGACAAGATTGTCCCTCCCTGAGAAGTAAACTGAGAGCACTGGTGGAGCTTAGCAGCAGCTCTGAGGGGGCATGGCTTTTCCCCCCAAAGTGATAGTTTGTGTTCCTTTATCAGTGTTACAAGAGGGACCCTCAAAATAGATGCTTTTAAAACAAAACAAAATCACTTCTGACATTAACCCCAAACTGTTTCCTTGTTTTTCCATAACTTTCTCATAACACATCTCTAGTTCTTCCTCAGATAAGAGTTATAGTCACGTCGCGATGACGTTGGAAGTGGCCTGGGAAAGCAAGCAGGGCTGGACATACTGCTGCTGTTTGGAGGTCAGGGATGTTGGCTCGTTGCTTGGCAGGGATAGGAGAGAGATCCCAATGAGTATCTAAAAACAGAAATTACTACTTAAGAAAGAGATATTTTTATCTTCTGTTTATAAAATAAGCGGTGTGTGACGCTATAAGGTAGACTTTCAGAATTGCTTTATTTGAATAACATTGCATTCTTTACAATCTTCTTGTAGTTTCTTTGAGTGCACAAGAGAAGGAAGGTGGTTGCTAACTACTCGCAGGTGAAATGGTTTCTTCATATACTTTTTAGATTGAAGAGATTACTAGTGTACTGGGATATTGCTGAAACATGCTTCATTTGTGAGGTAATCTAGCATCCGAAATGAGGCATGGAGAACATGAAACTGCAGCAATGCCTCCAAAGGGGAGAAGAGGAAGCCAGCATTAACAGGAAGAAATGGGGTGAGGAGGGTGGTAACACCATGTATGGAAGGCCACGAAGGCAGCTGTTCTGGGGACTGGGTGATGGCAACTTAGGGAGACAGAGGACTGGGTGAGGATAAGCAATGATGGCAGGAAAGGGGCAGTGGTGAAGATTAAGGGAGGATGTTGATCGGTGTAATGCAGCTGTGAAAATTGGATGTTCTTTTTGAAGTTGAAAAGAAATTCACCACTCTGCTTGTTAAGAAGGCAATCCTTAATGTGGGGTGCAAAGGTGCCAGCGCAATGACTTACCATTTTGAATATTCTAAATCACAACGTGTATTATTACTGATTGCTGTTCATTTTTGAAGATTAACATGCCCCATTTCTGAACTATTTCCTTTGCTTTCATCACATAAGCAACGATTAAGGATTGAGTCATATCTTTTGGTATAATTTCTAATCAGCATATATAGCTCTGCTGATTTCTAAAAAAGAAAAAACAAAAATGGATTGCTTATAACACAAACAGCTTACTCCATATGATTTTTGATTGAGTATACTGAATTAATTCAAGCTTCCTTCTGAATTCCTAATTAGCATGGGTAAATTTAAAATCATTTAAGGTCACTAGCTTTTGGGTAGGAACAGGAGACCTCTTTGCTATTGTGACAAAACATTTTCAGCTTTAGAAAAATGTCCTGAACCTGCTTAAGAGAATATTTTAAAAAGTCATTTGCTGCTGTTCTATGAATCTTCATATTATTTAAGCAGTAATATGCTGAATAATAGCCTAAGTATGGTACTCCACTAAAAATACTTCATATTTAGTAGACAGTAAAAACAATAAAACCAGATTACGTGTGTAGACTTACCAGTCCTGCTGTTTGGGCAGGAGTTTAACAGATTCCCAGACATCTAGCAACTACTCCTGGAATCAGCAAATGCCAAATAAACTCAAGACAAATCTGCAGCTTAATAATAGGGAGTCTAATGTGTCCTGCTTTGCAACCTGCCAGTATTGGCAGGTTTGCCTGTCTTTTCACAGCAATGCTGGGAACTTTGAATTATTTTTCCATTTCAAGAGAGATTTTATTGGAGAGAAATAAATAGCATCTTACAAACACAAGGCCAAATGCTGCTATTTGTTCATTTAACAGTAACTACTTCTTAGTTTGAACAGAATTTTAGATCTCATCAAAATAGTGAAAATTTTCAGCTGCTTTTTTTTTTTTTTTTTTTGGCCTTTTGGTAAGGACATTCTGTCTGCACACATCTGATGTAATTAGAGTATTATGAAATGGCTGTAGGATTCTCCACTTCCAGGAAAGACTTTGGAAACTACCTGATATTTGGTTCTGTCATTACAGAAGACATTAGAAAGGGAAAAGAGTATTTTCTTCAGAGCTTTATGAACCTGAAAGGAAATTATCTCTTGCAGAGTTATTCAGTATTTTACACAGATGTGAATTCCATACTAAACTTGGATTAGTTTGGGGCTCTTTAAAATATGTCTGTAGTTCTATGTATCTCATACCTGATTTGAAATGAGATTATTTTTTAAACTGCCAGTTTTTAATATCTGTCTTCAAAGCTTTAGTGCTGCTAAACACTCCTGTATTTCCTGTTTATTGCCTTATTATTCTTCTTAGTGGCAATATGTTCCTTTTATTATGATAATTTGTGTCTTACACACCATATTCTTTTCTGCATTTTCATAGTTTGCATATGCTTGTAGGTTTTTAATAAAGAATTGACTAAAAGATTTATAGTTGCTAGGTCATTTTTTTTTTATGTGATGAACTCAGCTTCAATTCAAACATGTTTTCACTAGCAGTTATGTGTAATGCAACTCACAATTTATGGCTGTGTTAACCCTATTTTATATTGATCAGCAATTGTTTCTTTATCAACTATGATATAGCTTTGTTTCACTTCATATTATTTGCTAGCAGTACATAAAAGGATGACCTTTAACCCCATAGCTTTCTCACAGACTTGGAGAAACCCTTTACTGTCCTGTTCCATTAAATTCTTATTGGGAAGAAGAGCAGAAGGGATCAAGTTTTATATACCCTTTTTATTTCTCCTTTTGAAACATCTCTTTGGGCCTTATAGTGGTCATGTGAGCATTCACATAACAAATAAAATCTCTTCCAAAAAAAAAAAAATCCCACCATCCAGACATCTGTCTAAATGCAGTCTGTGCCCTTAGACACCTATGATAATTACTTTTTTATTAAAAACAAACAAAAAAATACAAAACCAACAAAAGATCTCTATCCTCCATAAGATTTCTAAGGCAACATAAAATGAAGGTAAAATTTTCTCAGAAGTTGTAAGAATTGATTCATACATCTCCCATGAAATCCATAGGATTTGAACTCAAATCAGTCCTTTCAACTCAGTTTAATTCAGTATCCTATTTTTCCTTATCCTATTACCAACTAAGAGATGATCCCCAAAATTCACAAATCCAAACAAAATACCAATATCTTTCTAGAAAGACATTTTGAATTTTTGTTTGCAAAGTAATGAAAAGTGTTTCTTTTAAAAACAGATTTGAAGTCTAAAATCCGAGTAGTAAACCATCCCCAGTGTTCCGTTAGATCGATCTTTTTGTAGTACTTGTCAAAGAGGAAGAAAGGGAATGTGGCTTTACTGAATTCAGCTGGGCTCACTATTGCTTTCAGTTTCTTTCGCTGACAGATCTGTCTGTCTTGTCTTTCTGTTGCACTTCTGTAGCACTTCCTACTGTTTCTGAGTCTCAGCTTGAGATGGTGTGAAACATGTACTAATTTTGGGTGGTGAATAAAAAAAAATAATTGCAACTGTGTTTCATAATGTTCACTTGTCTTCTAATTAAATAAGGGATTCTCAATGATTTTTTTTTCTCCATAAGTGTTTCTTTGTAGTGTTTTCATTTCCTTTCTTGATCCTTTTAAAATCACCTCTTACAAAAATGTTTTGTTTTTTTTTTTTTTTTTTTTAACAGTTACACAAAAATACTGCTATTGAAAATGGGTTTATTTTTATTTTAAAGATTAAAATTTAACTGTGAGTTCTGGGACAAACAAAGAATAAAAATATTTTATTTAAGGACAAACATAGCCAAGATATGCTAGTAGATAAGTATAACACCAAAGTCATCACAACTAGAATAAACAGAAAGAAAAGTTCCCTTCCAGATGGCAAAGGCTCTTTAAGAAAAGTAAGGAGGAATAATTTATATAATATTTTTGGGGGGAAAGGTAACATTTTTGACATAAAATACTAGGCACAGAGTAATAGCAAACTTAGTCCATTAAAAAAAAAAAATCTTGATTTTCCCACTGGACAAGAGAAGTCAAAATATGTTGTTCTGCTTCACATCCAAAACTGCATCTTGTGTTTAAAATTTGTGGGAATCATGCCAGTGATTAGTTGCATGCCTATGATTAGTTGCAGCATGGAATCAAAATCTTTCTGAACAAGAAAAAAAAAATCTGACTGAATTAAGTGACCTTATTGATAGCTCATGTCAATCTTTTCATAGCTATACACTTCTGTAAAGCAAAGTGACTGGAGAATCATAGAATTACAGAATGTTTTGGGTTGGAAGGGACCTTAAAGACCACCTAGTTCCAATCCCCCTGCCATGGGCAGGGACACCTCCCACCAGACCAGGTAGCCCAAGGCCCCATCCAGCCTGGCCTTGAATACCTCCAGGGATGGGGCATCCACAGCTTCTCTGGGCAACCTGTGCCAGGGTCTTACCAACCTCTGAGTGAAAAATTTCCTTCTAACCTCTAATGTAAATCTCCCCTCTTTTAGTTTAAAACCATTCCCCCTTGTCCTATCATTATCTACCTGAGTAAAGAGTCCTTCTCCATCCTGTTTTAAGACCCCTTTAAGTATTGAAAGGCTGCTATGTGCTCACCCTGGAGCCTTCTTTTCTGTAAGCTGAACAGCCCCAGCTCTCCAAGCCTGTCTTCATAGGAGAGGTGTTCCAGCCCCTTGATCATCGTTGTGGCCTTCCTCTGGACCCGCTCTAACAGCTCCACATCCTTCCTGTTCTGGGGGCTCCAGATCTGGACACAGTACTCCAAGTGTGGCCTCACCAGGGCTGCGTAGAGGGGAAAAGTCACCTCCCTTGACCTGCTGGCCACTCCTCTATTAACACAGCCCAGGATGCAGTTGGCTTCTGGGCTAAAAGCATGCACTGCCAACTCGTGTTGATCTTTTCTGTCACTGGGCCTGTTCAGCCTGGAGAAGAGGAGGCTGAGGGGAGACCTCATCACAGTCTACAACTTCCTCGTAAGGGGGTGTCGAGAGGCAGGAGACCTTTTCTCCATTAACACCAGTGACAGGACCCGCGGGAACGGGGTTAAGCTGAGGCAGGGGAAATTTAGGCTGGACGTCAGGAGGGGGTTCTTCACAGAGAGGGTGGTTGCACACTGGAACAGGCTCCCCAGGGAAGTGGTCACTGCACCGAGCCTGTCTGAATTTAAGAAGAGATTGGACTGTGCACTTAGTCACATGGTCTGAACTTTTGGGTAGACCTGTGCGGTGTCAAGAGTTGGACTTGATGATCCTTAAGGGTCCCTTCCAACTCAGGATATTCTATGATTCTATGATTCTATGATTTTCATCTGTCAGAACCCCCAAGTCCTTCTTTGCAGGGCTGGTCTCAATGAGTTCTTCTCCTGGTCCGTACTCATGTCCAGGATTTCCCTGGCCCAGGTGCAGCACCCTGCATTTAGACTTGTTGAATGTCATTAGGTTCACATGGGCTCACTTCTCCAGCCTGTCCAGCTCCCTTTGGATCCCTTCCTTCTATTGTATCAACTGCACCACTCAGCTTGGTGTCATCTGCAAACTTGCTGATGATGCACTCAATCCCACTGTCTGTGTCACTGATGAAAATATTAAACAGTACTGGTTGAAGGACACGTCTGGTCCAAAGACAAATCTACCCTTTTTTAGCTAAAAAACATTACTCCTTGTCCAATCACAACACTCCCTGATAAAGAGTCTCTCCCCAGTTTTTCTGTAGGCCCCCTTCAGGTGCTGGAAGACCACTGTAAGGTCTCCTCAGAGCCTTCTCTTCTCCAGACTAAACAACCCCAACTCCCTCAGCCTGTCTTCTCAGGAGAGGTAGTCCAGCCCTTTCATCATCTTTGTGGTCCTCCTCTGGACTCATTCTAATACATCCATGTCCTTGTGCTTGGGACCCCAGAGCTGAACTCCAAGTGGGGTCTCACGAGAGCAGAGTAGAGAGAGAGATGGCCATGCTGCTTGTGATGCAGCCTCGGATATGGTTCAAGTACACATTACCAGATCATGTCGGGCTTCTTATCAACCAGCACCCCCAGGAAAGGTCCTTCTCCTCAGGGCTGTTCTCAATCCATTCTTTGGATTTGAAGGTCACCAGGTTTGTCAGGCACAATCTGCCCTTAGTGAAGTCATGGTGGCTGTCACTAGTCACCTTATTTTCCATGTTCTTTAGCGTAGTTTCCAGGAGGATCTGCTCCATGATCTTGCCAGGCACAGAGATGAGGCTGACTGTCCTATAGTTCCCTGGGTCTTTTTGCCCTTTTTAAAAATGGGGGTTATGTTTCCCCTCTTCCAGTCAGTGGGAACTTCACAAGACTGACACAACTTCTCAAATATGATAGTGGCTTAGTAACTTCATCTGCTGGTTCCCTCAGAACCCTGGGATCTATCTCATCAGGTCCCACGGACTTGTGCACTTTCAGGTTTCTACCTGGAAAGGAGAACCTGATCTTCTCCTACAAAGGCGGTTCTTCATTCTCTCAGTCCCTGCTTTTGTCTTCTGGTCTCCCATTTCCTTCCAGAGTGGTTCCACAATTTCCCTAGTCTTCTTTTTATCACTGATGTGCCTATAGAAGCCTTACTTGTTGCCCTTGATGTCCCTAGCCAAATTTAATTCTAATAGAACATCTCTTGAGGTAAACTTCTAACTGACATGTCCATAATTAGTAATATCTTGAGCAAAATTTATTTCAAAAAAAAAAATAATCTCCTTTTAGAGATTGTTTAATCAGTTTCCAAATGAAACTATAATGGAAATCTAAGCAGAAAGTAAAAACAATAATTAAATCTGGATCCAGTAGTATAAAGTTTGGCTCTGTCAAGGAAGTACTGGACATTAATGAGACTTCCTTACATGCTAGAAGCTGAGCATCTGGTTAAGGGCTTTCCAAATAGTGATGTTGGAAATTTGAGGCATTTAGAACTGTAAATATTTTTATATTGATTTAAGGCATAGTGACTTGACCTACCTGAGAACAGTTAAACAGCTACAGACAGTTGTTTACAATGCTTACAGCCTGCAGACTGAACTTTATCTTTGCAAAATGTACTGGTAACTTATACATCAATGTAAAATGTACCAAGGAATGCTTTTTTGTAATTTGTCTTTTTCTCTATTTAGAATTTTTATATTGCATCCTTTGAATTGTCTCAACAGTGATTTCATATATATATATAATAAATGATGTTTTGAGAAAAAAATGGTTTATAAATTTCAAGGGCAAAGAGAAAGGATGAAGATTACTTGCAGGAAGGCTGTGCAAGGAAGAAAGGCAACTGGAGGCTGAAGGGAATAAGAGGCTTGGTGCAGAGGTCAGCAATTAATGGCCATGTACCTTATAGTTTATGTTATGGCTGGTGCTGGCTGTTCAGAAAACAGTACACCTCTCTTGTCCTCTCTTTGCTCCATGTAGTTTGATCCAATGTAAGACCTAGAGACAGAAGCAGTTCTCCATCTCCTAAGCTTTGAGGAGAGAGATTCACATGGAAACTTAATTCATAAACACCCTGGTTTGCAGAAAAGCAGGATTCCCAGTCTCACAGGCACAGATTGGAGGAACAAGGACTCAGATGACTCATTTGGGCAGCTGCTGTGTATAACAGAATGTTTTGAGGGTTGCAGAATGAGAGGCTGGATCTGGAAGGAGATTAACCTGTGACTTCACTTGGGATGCGCGTGTGCTGTGAGTCACTGGCTGAGTGTGAGGTGAGAGTTGTCTTGGCATAAGCTGAAGTTTCATCTCTTCCAGAAAATGAATCACCTGCTTCTGTGTCTTTTCTTGTTAATTTCTATGAAATAAACAGTTTTCAGAGGCTTCAATACATTCAAGTATGTTTTTACTGGCAAGTCTGATGGCATTTGAAGCAAAAGGAACTCAGTTACCTGTTGAGGCCAGTGTTTTTTAGGCATTTCCCAGAAGCAGGTCTGAGATCTGCACAATGCCAGAGGCACTATCCTGCTGCCACTGCAGCCTTATTCCCAGAAGTATCACCTAGTAAAGAGACATACTCAGTCAAAACTGCCAAGTGATCTATATTCTCAGTCTACTTCAGTTTATTCTCCTTACTTTCTCTCCTTTCCGCTTGTCTTTGAAGTGAGAAATTTTCATGTGTTAAAATCCAGTGAAAAAGAAAGAAGCTAGCAACATTGTGCTTTGAAACACTGCGCTTGGGCTCAAAGTTATCCTAATATCAAGGAAAGCCCCAAATTGTTATCTTTCTCTTTAAATTAGCTGATATAAAAAACTATGCATATAAAGTTTTCGTGGATCACTGGTACAGTGGGGTAATGTGTTTTGGGAAGTGACTGACAATGTGGGTGGAAGACCAAGAGAGCCTTCATATTCTGCTGATGGTGCTGTGAAGATCATCGTGAAGCTTCATGTGTGGTGCAAGATGCCTCACAACCACAACTAATTTATCTATCTATCTATCTATATAATATATATATATATTGCATTGTTCTTGGATGGTTGTATCTGGTTAGATGTAATCATTTAGTTTCTGTGTTTTCTTTTTACATGTGAAGAGTATAGCTGACGTGATCTGTAACTCAATGGGGTTCAGGCATGGTTGGGCTAGGTGATTGTCAGTCTTATACAAGTAATCCTGCAGGAGCTTTGCCTTGCCTTGTCTCATTCCTTAGTTCATGTCTTCGGTATCCTACAACACTGTCCTTAGGTGTTCACTTTTCAGTGATATGGAAACATTTTTTTAGAAGTATTCTCTTTTCATTTTTTATTGTGTAAGTTGACTGTGGCCTTGACTCAGCGATTCCCTCAAGATGGTGACTTTGCCACCTGTGTCACTTGGATTTCAAGTAATGTAATTCCCCTCTTTTTCATCCAACACCTTAGTAATGTCATCTCAGAAGGTAACAGTAGGCAACTAGCTGCACCTTTTATTGAAAAGATACACATCTGTGGTCCGTAACCATCTGAACTTGATTTCTGTTTGTGAATGGAGGAGGTGTTGATGTACTCACCTTGCTCTTGCTTGATTGTAAGGATCTGGAACTTGAATATTCCCTGAGAAAACTGTGGCCATGGAACTGATCTGTAATTTTGGTCCCACAAAAGTTGATTTCATGGCTAACTGGTCATTTAGTGAGTCCTACCTTCTGTCTTCTCTCTTTCTTTTCTGAATGCTTTTGGGAAAGATTTGGAAGGATAATTCATATGCCTTCATTTTCCTTGTGCTGCAAAATTCACACCTTTTTTCCCCCCCTCCTATCTGCATAGCTTCGATTAAATATAGGTTGGCATTGGGGATTTTATTGTATTTCTTTTTAATTAATACTTTGTTGAGTGAGGTGCTGTCTTTTCTCAGGTGTCTTTTGAAAATATTTCTATTGTGAAATAAGAACACTAAATTGTGCATATTCCCCATGCTAATTTCATTTATTTATTTATTTATTTATTTATTTATTTAGCCGGATAGGAATTACCTGTTTCATAATTTAATATAATTACCATTGATAACTTTAGTCACTGGAGCTAGTCAGTCAGAGGATTGTTGTTATAGTTAGTTAAGAGGTTTTAATTAATGGCATTAAGTTCTTTCTTGTATATCTTATTTCTCTGGCTGACCAGGCTTTCCCATGAAATGACAAAGAAAAATGGTCGTCCTAAAATGCAGGCTAGTTGTTTGCTTAGTTCATAACAAATTCTAAGAAGAAAGGGGTCAGGAAAAGAATCACTACAGCTCTGATTATGACCTGATGTTACTATTATGTCCAGTAATTAGTTTTTCCACCATTAATAGCTTTTGCACATGTGTGAGTAGGACAGGTCATGTTGACCTTTCTTTGTTTCCTCAACATATTCAACTTGTTAACATTAGAAAGAATCATTAGGTCTTACTTAACATTATAAATGTCACTGGCAGAGAGTTGCTTTCAATTTGAGCAATGCCTCAAATATACATTTTTAATAATGAAAAAAATATTTTTAATATTAATAGTCATGTGAGACGTTTGCTTTAATCCCTTCTCCCTTTTCCTGAAATTTGGCCCATCTCAGAAGATGGAACAGCTAAGAAAGATGTCTTATTCTTAAACTTCTGTGAATATCAGATCTTAATTTTTAAAGTATATGCTGTAAATTAGGTTACAGAAAATAAAGTATTTTAAATGTACTTGTAACGGTAGCTTTCTTTTATATTAACATTCATTAAAGTAGTCTCATGGTGAAAATGTGAGGATCGTCTGCACATGGTGAAAAACTTAAGAGGAGTGGGGAAGGAAAATGGCAAGATAATTCTTTTAAATGAGACAAGCTTAGATATTCAGACACATCAAAAATTATTGGAAACAGACTTTTGGACCAATTTTCTTTTGCAACCACATATGTGCTTTTACATCATCCACATATTTTAAGAGTGTGGGTGGAAAACAAGGATATATTGGTCTTAAATACAGATGAGAGGCCTCTATCATCATCAAATATGTTATACTCACCACCGCTTCCACAATGTTTATATTCAGGAAAACAGTATGAGACAGCTACATATATATGTAAAGCCTGGGAAAGATTATTTTATGCTAAATACCTGCTTGGGAAGATACTGCCTAGCACCTATATTTACATATGGGAAGCTACACAAGTCTGTTTTATAAGTTTATTATTTATGGGAAAAGTCCTACTTAATACTGCATTTACTAATCAGTCCTCCTGAGGTCTTCATGCTCAATGCAGAAATGAACCCTAGAAACATCTGAACCAACAAAATGGTTTTATAACCAAGCATATTTTGGCACCTTTTTTAAGTTAGCTGTAATGTTTAGTCAAATGCAATGTTGGCAAAAACGGCAATGTTTTGTTTTTCAGGATGGGAAGAAGAAGTTTGACAAGGAAAGTGAGAAATATTATTCCATCTTAGAGAAGCACTTAAATTTATCAGCAAAGAAGAAAGAATCTCATTTGCAAGATGTAAGCACTTAACACAGTATTACCTGGTTTCCAGTTTGCACAGAGATCATGATAACAGACGTGTTGTACTTTGTTTATGTGAAATATGATAATTTCTTGTACTTACTCTTGCTGTGAATATAAATTCCTGAGTGGGATTAATACAGTCCTAATAACAGTTAAATCTTTTAACAAGGCCGTATTCTACATGTCCAACTCTGTATACCTGATGTGACCAAACCAACGTTTATTTATTACAACAACATGAAAGAATTATATTACTAAAATAAAAACATAACTTTTATAAGATATATCTGAACTATTTGAAAGACAAATAA